>NW_027411866.1:109978030-110308030 GCF_047663935.1 Musca autumnalis | reverse complement strand
CCAAATAATAAAAAATCAATGAATAAAATGTCCAAAATACGTCCACAGAAATTGAAAGGCCTTAAAAGGACCACATTTAACGTTCTTTATATATGATTTGAAGGGTGATGAAATGGGTGCATTAGTACAATTTTAAAATTACTATAAGTTAAAGGTTGCAGGAGCACTTTCAAAGTCTTGGGAGGTCTGTGTTGAATCTATAAAAGCTTTGAAAATACGTCTTAAAAAGCTTTTAAAGCCGCCTTAGGAGACTTCCTTGGGATTTAAAAAGTCTTCAAAGTGTTTAACGGCTTCGGTAGGATTTGAAAATACGTCAATGACAAAGACTATCCTTCGTAATTGATGCATTTAAGGCTTAAAATGTTCATTCTAATGCCCAAATAGCTTTTATATATAAACAAGTAAGAAAGTGTCAGTCAGCTGTGCTGACGGAGATATACACGGTTTTGGAGATACGGTGCGAAATGTATAAAAATTATGGAATTTTTGCATATATTTTGAAATTTAAGGCAATAAATGTAATTTTTCGAGTTCATTATTCCTCCAAATATTTTATTCTTGTTCTTATCTACAAATTTGCTTCAGAGGTCAGAAGAAGATTCTCATTGGTTTCAGAGATATAGCCCCGAATTTCTTTAAAAACTCAATATTTAACCATGTTTAGATGGGGCCATTAAATGCGAGCTGGACCTGACACAACAAAACCCAACTAGGGTTTCTTGTCGTTTGGGTCTGTACTTTCAAAAAATCCTCAGTTCGAATTGTTTGCACAAGATCACCTTAAAAATGTTGCACAGTGTAATGTATAAGATCTCAAAATTCACGTTAAAGCTTTTAACTATTTCTTAGAGCTTTAAGATATTGACAAGCATTAAAGGTTTAGGAAAGGTTATGTAAAGTTTAAAATATTTAAAAGGTCCACATTTAAACAGTTTGATACCTATTAACTCAAAACTATGTGAGTCAGTTACCCTGATAGCTGTGTCCTAAGCTACAAAGTTGGGTCAAATTTTAAAAGAAATCCGTGCGATAAGAACAGAGGTCACCTGTTCTATTGCAGCCACCTACTTACATAAAACATATTCGTTAAAGACTCCTTTGTAAGGGTCATAAGAGCCCCAACATGCTATGTGTATGGAATAAATAATCCTTTAACTTACGTTTTAACAAAGAAAAAAACTTACAAAGAGATTCATGATATTAGTTTCGAACCTTTAGTTACCATAAGCTATTTTATGATTTGAGTATTATATTAAAGGCTAAAAGTGAAAATAGAAAAATTTTAGGGTATTTTAAAATTAAATATTTAAGATAACATTTATCCCCATATTCTAGCCGATATGATTAATGAATGCATACTAAAAAATAATAAAATATTTTATGTTTTAAAAAATTGTTAAACTATGTTACGAAATGTTTACACGTTTTTCCCAGACAACACTTTCCAATACCTCTCCCGTTATAAAGCAATTTTATGGTTATTTTCCTAAAGGGCGTTTCATTTAAAAACAAAAACAAAATTTACCGCATCATCTTAGAATTAGTAACAATTTCATTAAGGCCCCCCATTTTCTTCAGTTCAATCATGTAAAATTGTATATGTGTGTGAGTGACAGGGCGTCATAGACAATGCCCTGGGCTAACAAACTTATGTTATATGTATTTCAAAAAGAAAAAAATCTGATACCTAGCTAACTAAGCAAAATCGATATCGGCAGCATCTATTAAATCAATCATGGCATCAGCTACGAAGACTTCCTATATTTCAGATGGAACGTGTAAAAGAGAGAAACCCAATCAAACGCTATAATTTATGAGCTAACATTAAAAAGAATAAATCATTTCAAAAATAACAACATTATTACGATGTCAAAAATTGGTCTTTAAATTACATAGCAAAATGCCAATAAAAACCGGCTTCATTATGGCAGGCCAAAAAATAGGAAAAAAAATTAAAATGTTCAATAATCGAAAAACACTAAAACAAAAACCGGCAAAATTATCCAACTTCTCACACATAAAGTTGTATGGAAACAAAATTAAAACCGTCATGTCAGAGATAGGGAATCGGGGCTATGGGACGATGTTGGTTGGTGCTGTTCGCTTGAGCTTAGGCAAACATGATTAATTATCAAGAGTGCTGATAAGTTTTTTCTGTGTTCGCTTTTTTTAAACTCAGTGGGCGTCGATAGTGTTGATCTCTATAGAGATCACTAACTGACTGGCCTAACCATTATCTACTCCGTACTTTTCGTTTATACTATGTTTTGTAGCAGTTGCCAATATCATGATCATTAACACTTTATTTTTCCGTTCAATTTCAAACTTGACATTAAAACCATGAACGTGCCATAAATTGTAGTTGAGTCTTACGCACAAACGAGTGCCTTTGTTGAACAGTAAGTTCTTTAAAGTGGAAATTTGCTATTGGTTACTTGTTGCTACTTGTTATACCCTCCACCATAGTATGGAGGGTATATTAAGTTTGTCATTCCGTTTGTAACACATCGAACTAATCATTTGCGACCCTATAAAGTATATACATTCTTGATCAGGATAAAATTCTAAGACGATCTAGCCATGTCCGTCTGTTGTAATCACTCTAGCGTCCGTAATAATTGAGATAGAGCGCTGAAATTTTGCACCCGAGGGTCTTTTTTTCATAGGCAGGTCAAGTTCGAAGATGGGCTATATCGGTCCACTCTTTGGTATAGCCCCCATATAACGGTACCTCCGGATTTGAGGTATTTTGACGTTCTTCGCCACATTTGCAGACCGAATTAGCTATAATTTGCCATTTGAGGTTCTCAGTGGTCATGAAATATCTCCACCAAACATCGTCGACATAGGTCCATGTTTTGGTATAGCCCCCATATATCGGTACCTCCCGAATTTCGGTATTTTGAGAATTTTAGCTGCAATTTTTAACCGAACTAGCTGTAATTTGACATTTGAAGTTCTCAGTGGTCGCATAATATCTCCACCAAACATCGTCAACATAGGTCCATGTTTTGGTATAGCCCCCATATAACGGTACCTCCCGATTTTCGGTATTTTGAGAATTTTAGCCACAATTTGTAACCGAAGTATCTGCAATTTGACATTTGAGGTTCTCAGTGGTCATGAAACATCTCCAACGAAACATCGTCAACATAGGTCCATGTTTTGGTATAGCCCCCATATATCGGTACCTCCCGATTTTCCGTATTTTGAGAATTTTAGCTACAATTTTTAACCGAACTAGCTGTAATTTGCCATTTGAGGTTCTCAGTGGTCATGAAACATCTCCAACGAAACATCGTCCACATAGGTCCATGTTTTGGTATAGCCCCCATATAACGGTACCCCCCGATTTTCGGTATTTTGAGAATTTTAGCTGCAATTTTTAACCGTACTAGCTGTAATGATCGGTATTTTGAGAATTTTAGCTACAATTATAGACAAAATCAAAAATAGTCGTCAATATAGAGCCATGTTTTGGTATATCCCCCACATAACAGTACCTCCCGATTTTCGGGAATTTTCAGTGGTCACGAAATTTCTTCACTAAAATTCGTCAACATGGGTCCATTTTTAAGGGTCTACATTGTTTTGATGAATCTACCCTCAATTTGACTCTTGAAGTTCCCTGCAGCTATAAAACTTTTCCGCCAAAAAATTTAAAGATAGGTTGACTCTTTGATATAGCCCCGTTGGTGGTATCTTTCACCTAGCTGAACACATTTTTTAGATTAGATGAGATAACGCTGTGCAACAAAATTGAGGTGAAAGTCTGCGGCACGGAAAATTCCTCTTGGGGAAAAAAGACCTTGGTGAGTGTATTATGAACCCCGAATGACAGATCCGCCGTGAGTAGAACTTCCCCGTTATGGCGTGATAAAATTTTTGTTAGAGACCCTGTGGGCCATCAGGAATTAGCGTTATATCTTTGTTCACTGTTGCTTAAGTGCTCTACAAAAACAACAAACAAAGATATAATGATAATTCATGATGGTTTACAGGGTCTCTTGCAAAAACTTCATCATGCCATAACGCGGAAGTTCGACTCACGGCGCATCTGTCCTTCGGGGTTTTTCTGTCACCAAGGGCTTTCATCTCCAAAGGAATTATCTCTGCCCCAACATTTGTGTTCACAGTGTAATTTAAGCAATAGTGGGAGGCAGTAGGATTCTATCCATTGTCGAAATGTTGTTCCACATTAAATTGTGAAAGGACCCTAATTATTCCATTTTATTTAAGACTATTTTATGGTGGAGGGTATAAAAAGTTCGGCCCGGCCGAACTTAACGACCGCTCGGCTTAGGCAAACATGATTAATTATCAAGAGTGCTGATAAGTTTTTTCTGTGTTCGCTTTTTTTAAACTCAGTGGGCGTCGATAGTGTTGATCTCTATAGAGATCACTAACTGACTGGCCTAACCTTTATCTACTCCGTACTTTTCGTTTATACTATGTTTTGTAGCAGTTGCCAATATCATGATCATTAACACTTTATTTTTCCGTTCAATTTCAAACTTGACATTAAAACCATGAACGTGCCATAAATTGTAGTTGAGTCTTACGCACAAACGAGTGCCTTTGTTGAACAGTAAGTTCTTTAAAGTGGAAATTTGCTATTGGTTACTTGTTGCTACTTGTTATACCCTCCACCATAGTATGGAGGGTATATTAAGTTTGTCATTCCGTTTGTAACACATCGAACTAATCATTTGCGACCCTATAAAGTATATACATTCTTGATCAGGATAAAATTCTAAGACGATCTAGCCATGTCCGTCTGTCCGTCTGTTGTAATCACTCTAGCGTCCGTAATAATTGAGATAGAGCGCTGAAATTTTGCACCCGAGGGTCTTTTTTTCATAGGCAGGTCAAGTTCGAAGATGGGCTATATCGGTCCACTCTTTGGTATAGCCCCCATATAACGGTACCTCCGGATTTGAGGTATTTTGACGTTCTTCGCCACATTTGCAGACCGAATTAGCTATAATTTGCCATTTGAGGTTCTCAGTGGTCATGAAACATCTCCACCAAACATCGTCGACATAGGTCCATGTTTTGGTATAGCCCCCATATATCGGTACCTCCCGAATTTCGGTATTTTGAGAATTTTAGCTGCAATTTTTAACCGAACTAGCTGTAATTTGACATTTGAAGTTCTCAGTGGTCGCATAATATCTCCACCAAACATCGTCAACATAGGTCCATGTTTTGGTATAGCCCCCATATAACGGTACCTCCCGATTTTCGGTATTTTGAGAATTTTAGCCACAATTTGTAACCGAAGTATCTGCAATTTGACATTTGAGGTTCTCAGTGGTCATGAAACATCTCCAACGAAACATCGTCAACATAGGTCCATGTTTTGGTATAGCCCCCATATATCGGTACCTCCCGATTTTCCGTATTTTGAGAATTTTAGCTACAATTTTTAACCGAACTAGCTGTAATTTGCCATTTGAGGTTCTCAGTGGTCATGAAACATCTCCAACGAAACATCGTCCACATAGGTCCATGTTTTGGTATAGCCCCCATATAACGGTACCTCCCGATTTTCGGTATTTTGAGAATTTTAGCTGCAATTTTTAACCGTACTAGCTGTAATGATCGGTATTTTGAGAATTTTAGCTACAATTATAGACAAAATCAAAAATAGTCGTCAATATAGAGCCATGTTTTGGTATATCCCCCACATAACAGTACCTCCCGATTTTCGGGAATTTTCAGTGGTCACGAAATTTCTTCACTAAAATTCGTCAACATGGGTCCATTTTTAAGGGTCTACATTGTTTTGATGAATCTACCCTCAATTTGACTCTTGAAGTTCCCTGCAGCTATAAAACTTTTCCGCCAAAAAATTTAAAGATAGGTTGACTCTTTGATATAGCCCCGTTGGTGGTATCTTTCACCTAGCTGAACACATTTTTTAGATTAGATGAGATAACGCTGTGCAACAAAATTGAGGTGAAAGTCTGCGGCACGGAAAATTCCTCTTGGGGAAAAAAGACCTTGGTGAGTGTATTATGAACCCCGAATGACAGATCCGCCGTGAGTAGAACTTCCCCGTTATGGCGTGATAAAATTTTTGTTAGAGACCCTGTGGGCCATCAGGAATTAGCGTTATATCTTTGTTCACTGTTGCTTAAGTGCTCTACAAAAACAACAAACAAAGATATAATGATAATTCATGATGGTTTACAGGGTCTCTTGCAAAAACTTCATCATGCCATAACGCGGAAGTTCGACTCACGGCGCATCTGTCCTTCGGGGTTTTTCTGTCACCAAGGGCTTTCATCTCCAAAGGAATTATCTCTGCCCCAACATTTGTGTTCACAGTGTAATTTAAGCAATAGTGGGAGGCAGTAGGATTCTATCCATTGTCGAAATGTTGTTCCACATTAAATTGTGAAAGGACCCTAATTATTCCATTTTATTTAAGACTATTTTATGGTGGAGGGTATAAAAAGTTCGGCCCGGCCGAACTTAACGACTTTTTACTTGTTACTATTAGTGAGAGGATTATTATTATGATATTTATATAAACGTATTATTAAAGGAAACGATATTCGACAAGAGAAAGAATTAAAAAGAATTTAGGAAATTCGTAATTTCTGAACCTGAGGAAAGTATCTTCACATCTTAATATATAAAAGAGCTTAGTGATAAGTAACGGCTAAAGCTAGAAGCTTGTGGGTTGTTATTGGTGTGCAGACATGAAAAAAAGCTGGATTTTGGACATTCGGACTAGAAGGGTACGAAAAGTACTAAAAGGTACTAAATATTGTACACTTTGTATTAGGCAAACGGAAAGAGCTAAAATTCTGAAATTTGGAATAAGGGTCACTGATAGAGAGTTAGATAAATGTACCAAAGGGTTTGTGGAAATTCTACCTATAAGTGTACGAAAAGTACTTAAAGTTACTACATTTGGTACCAATTGTATATTTTGAACGGTTATAGTTAGAATCTTAATAAAGGTTTGAAAGTGGTGTTAATATTAGAGAATGGTTTTCGAAGTTCGTGCTTATGTGTACGAGAAGTACTAAAGAATAAGAATAACTTAAGATTACAGTTGGAGAGTAGGATTGAGGGTACGAAGATTATTAAATAGTACACAGTTTCTTACAATATGGTATTGGATGAACGGATACTGAAATCCTGAGATTTGGAATTAAGATTAGTGTTATTATTTTGTATTAATGTCAGTGTAGGGTTGAAATATGTGGCTATCGGAATTCGTACCCTGAGTATACGAAAATTACTAAATGGTATTCAATTTGTTGTTGGGTGTAGGAACAGAACTGAAATCTGTTTTGCAGTTATGGTGAGTATTGATGTGTAACGTTGGTATATGGACGTGTTTTAAGAAACCCGTACCATAAATTTACGAAAAAAATGTGTACGAGGTTCGCTAATGGCTGAAATAGTATTGGAAATACCTACTATAAGGCTACGAAAAGTACTAAAATCGGTTTTGGGTTTATTTTTTTACAATAATGTTTTACCTTCTGAGGATATCGCTGGAATCCTGAAATTTGGAATTGAGATTATAGTTGGAGTGTAGAATTGAAGAAGTTTTCAAAATGGGTACGAAAAGTACTAAATGGTACGAATGTTGGTGCAATTTAGATTTAGATGAACGCATATCGCTGGAATCCTGAAATTTGGAGTGTAGGATTGAATAAGTTGTGTAAATTCGTTCTTATGGGTACGAAAAGTACTAAATGGTACTAAATTTAGTACAATTTGCATCTGGGTGAACGGATAGACCTGGAATCCCGAAATTTGGAATTAAGATTACTTTTGGAGTGTAGGATTGAGGTAGTTTTGCAAACTCGTACTTGTGGGTACGGAAAGTACTAAATGGTACTAAATTTGGTACAATTTCGATCTGAGCGAAATTTGGAATTAAAATTACTGTCGAAGTGTGGAATTCAGGTAGTTTTGGAAAATCGTACTTATGAGTACGAAAAGTACTAATTGGTACTAAATTTGGTACAATTTGGATTTGGGTGGACGAATAGCACTGGAATCCTGAAATTTGGAATTGAGATTACAGTTGGAGAGTAGGATTGAGGGTACGAAGATTATTAAATAGTACACAGTTTCTTACAATATGGTATTGGATGAACGGATACTGCTGAAATCCTGAGATTTGGAATTAAGATTAGTGTTATTATTTTGTATTAATGTCAGTGTAGGGTTGAAATATGTGGCTATCGGAATTCGTACCCTAAGTATACGAAAATTTCTAAATGGTATTCAATATGTTGTTGGGTGTAGGAACAGAACTGAAATCTGTTTTGCAGTTATGGTGAGTATTGATGTGTAACGTTGGTATATTGACGTGTTTTAAGAAACCCGTACCATAAATTTATGAAAAAAATGTGTTTGAGGTTCGCTAATGGCTGAAATAGTATTGGAAATACCTACTATAAGGCTACGAAAAGTACTAAAATCGGTTTTGGGTTTATTTTTTTACAATAATGTTTTACCTTCTGAGGACAGAAAGCCCTTAATTAAAATGCCTCAAAAATGTGGCTTCTTGTTGATGTGTAAGCTGATTTTTTGAAAATCTAATTAAAGTTGTACGAACAGTACTTAAATAATAATAAATATTCATTAAAATTGGTACTAGTAACCCATTTAAAGCCACTGGTCGGTCGCCACAAAAAATGGTTGCAAAATTTGGGTAAAACTCGGGTATTTTCGCACATTTTGGTGGGGTTTTTTGGTAGTTTCTTATTGTATTCTCTGTTGTCTGTTTGCATACGCTTTCCACGCATTTGCCTGAAAACGCAAGCAATTAAAAAAATCGACTTTTTTGTAATTTTCGACTTTTGATGAGAAATTAAAAAATGCCATATAAATTTAATCATAAATGTTACATTCCTATAAATTCAGGAATTTGTTTGGGATATAGTAAGAGTATTTTCTCAATGAAAAACCAAGGGATTGCCATGTAAGAACACACCTATATTACCCTTCAAACTTTTCGAAATTTTTAATAGAAGGCCCGATTGCAGGAAATCTATTCGGTTTAGAGGAAGAAGTTATTTCTTAAGAAATGCTTAGAAAGTCTCAAAATTATTATTTTCATATAAAATTTTAAGTTTTCTAGCAAAAAAATTCTCGGCTCTAAGTGGGTTAAATATTGTGTATTTGTTTGTTTTTATATCCTTTCCGCATGCGAAGTAGCGGGCACTTTGCTAGTCACCTCATATATGGTAACATGGTGCGCCTTCGCCACTGGGGCGGCTACGCCATCGCCGATTTTCTCGCAAACTACAAATGATAGAAAAAATCCGTTAAAGGAAAAATTGTGAGTTTAATGTAGGTCTACCATATCCCAAAAGTTGGCAGTTGTGTCATAGGTATGAGAGCGGACGCACGCGGTTTTGTGTTTTCAGAGTATTGGGAAAAATAATTATGGTAGGTATGTTATGTGATATCTTCTTCACCTTTTGTGATATCAAAAACATATTTTATGCCGTTAAAAGACAACTACTGAAGATTATAAATCCAAACAATTCGCATGAAAAAATCAACTACGAATGTCAATATAGTAATATTACGAAATATGTAAGGAGTGGAGCGCCTACGCCATGATAGGGGTGTGGTGGATTAATGTTAGAAATTTGTAATGTTTAACTTAAATTCTTTATGCCATAGATATACCACATATAATGTGAAGTTAAAATCAATTATTATTATATTCGTATCTCGTTTTAGTAATATTATGATTTTTGTACCTAAATTAAGGGTACCTACTTAAATTAAGTACTGACTTGGTGAATGTCCCATATCGATAGCGAAGCTGCCCCATGGGTGGGGAGGCTTCGCCAATTTTTAGACATTTTGTAAATTCTCAAAAATAATATTTTAAAAACAAAGTTATAACCATTCATATATCAGAACATATAGTCAAGATATGCTAATATTTTTACCAAAAATAATATTTGAAAAAACTTTAACGGTGTCGATATGAGAACATTTTGAACAAAAACGTGGCGAAGGCGCCCCATGTTACCATATAGATCAAAGTGCTGCTTGCTGCAGAATTGTATTTTTTATATTAAACTGTAAGTACCCTGTTTCATCTTCCCAACTAGTACCTTGCCCAATTGGGTGTACATATAAAGATGTGTAGTTTTGTTGACTTTACTGATGAATGCTATTCATGTGGTTGTCATAATTTTTCTGCTTTCAACATTATTTCCTTAACACAACAATACCGTAGTAGTTGTTTTATTGTCATTGCTCTTGTTGTTGTTGCCGTTGTTGCTGCGTGTTAATGGCAATGAAAACCATCTGTCCCAAATATGTAAATATTTAAAGGAAATGTCATGCCTTGTTTAAATATTCCTTGGGGACAATATTTATTCCAAAATACCAGCCAGCCAAGAGTCACACTTGTTTGACCCCAAAACTAAACGCACAAAAACAAATACATATACACACAGCCAGAGAAATGCAAACACCCACTGCACGTGTGCAATATTCCCGTGCGGACATTAACGTTTTGATGTCAAATGCCAAATGTTTAATTATGGAAAACATGATATTGCAAAAAAGAGGAAGAAACAAGGCAGGAAAGTCTGTGGGAAAGTTGTTGGAATTTTTGTGGTGAGGGTTGGGAAAATACGTATTTTTTCAATTTGTTTAAGACATTGTTGGGATTTGCAATAGGGGATAGTTTTATTATCCTTAGCAATGTGTGAATGCAAAATCAATAAAGATGTTTGTGTGCATGTTTGTGGGAAAACTAATAGTCAATAAATCATGGGATCCTCAAATCTTAGTATCCTGCCCTACGTGAGTCAGATATGCTGCCCTACGTGAGTCAATTGTCGAAAGTTCACATACAAATATTTTGAACATCAACGATCTATTGATTTTCAATAAATTACAAAATTGTGAAATGTGTACATTAGGGTTATGATTTTTTTACAACCTCAAATCCTAAGATTACATAAAATCTTAATTATAAAGTGATTCAATAAAAAATCTTCCGCACAAAATGATTTTTAAATTTTTATTTGTCAGCTTTTTTGAAAAATGTTTGAAGCCGCTTTAATCAGATATACAATGTGTAACTGAAAGTAATAAATGAGAAAACCCTTTGTTTCTCACTAATTTTATTATTATATCATTACAAATATATCATGGAGAAAAAGTTATTTTAGCCATTAATAGGTACCATTCATTCGTGGAACATCATTTTTAACCATAGGAAGAACGATATTCCTTTTAGTGAAAATAGGTACAGATTTTGATATAGCTCCCATATATATTTTCGGCCGGTTTGAGGTATTTGATGCACTAAACACGCTATACGTGTCCAATTTTGATGAAATTTGGAATGTGTGACTGAATTCGGTCTAGAAACAAATGCGCCAAATTATATTGAACTCGGTTCAGATTTTCAGATTTGAGGTATCTGATGCAAAAAACACATTATATCTGATGAAATTTGGAATGTGTGATGAAGTTTCGTTTAGAAATATAAAAAACCAATAATGGATTGACAACGCACCAGCTCACACATCGATGCTTGTGCGTGAGATTTTGGCCAACAACAAAACCGTTATCATGCCTCAACCACCATATTCACCGGACTTGGCACCCTATGATTTTTTCCAAAATATGGAGGATATAATCAAATTTGTCATTACAACATTTGTGTTACAACATCGAAATATTCATCGGATATATTCTTGATCAGGGTAAAATTCTAAGTCGATGTAACCACGTCCGTCCTTCCGTCTGTTGAAATCAAGATACAGCTCGCAATTTTTAAGATATTGCTTTGTAATTTGGTATAGAAGTTTCTATTACTTCTAGGATGTTTGGAATTGCAAATGGCCTATAACGTTTTGTTATAACCCCCCATAGAACGGTACCACCCGATTTTAGGTGTTTTGAAGGTTGTAGCCACAAAAACTCACCGTAATGGCTGAAATTTGGTATTTCTACGTTGGATGTATAGGTCCACGCCTTCATACAGGCCCCATATAGCCCCCATAGAACGGTACCTCCCGATTTTAGGTGTTTTGAAGGTTGTAGCCACAAAAACTCACCGTAATGGCTGAAATTTGGTATTTCTACGTTGGATGTATAGGTCCACGCCTTCATACAGGCCCCATAGAACGGTTCTTGCCGATTTCCAGTATTTTGAAGATTTTGACTTGAACATTCTACCGAAATGTCTGAAAAAACTTTTCATATGAAATTTGTCGGCACAGGTCTACGCCTTCATAAGGCACCCATAGAACGGTACCTCCCGATTTTCGGTATTTTGAAGGTTGTGGCCTCAACAACCCATCGGAATGGCTGAAATTTGTTATTAAGTCTACGTTGGAGGTAAAAACTTTTCCGACTGAAATTCGTCGGTATAGCCACATTTCGATATAGCCTCCATAGAACGGCACCTCCCGATTTTCGTAATTCTGAAGGATGTGACGTCAATATCCCACCGAAAGACTGAAATTTGTTATTTAGTCTTCCATGTATAGGTCTATGTGTTCTTATATCCCCCATAGAAGCGGTACTTTGAGGATTTTAGCCACATTAGTTTACCGAAATATTGGAAATTTGGTATTTAGTCTTCTTTGAGTCTAAAAACTTTCCGCCAGAAATTTGTAGTTATGTATAGAACGGTACCTCCTGAATTTCTGTATTTTCAAGGTTAGCCAAATTTTTTTTACCGACATTGCTGAAATTTGGCCTTCAGTCTTCTTCATAAACTAAAGGAAAAGAATTGTTCCATTTTATTTCAACACAACTTGTGGCGGAGGTTATAACAAGTTCGGCTTGGCCGAACGTAACGCCGTTCTTACTTGTTTTAAATATGTTATATCTCCAACATTACTGAACCGATTTTCGTGAAATTTGCATAAAATGCTCACAGTTTGCCGTGGTAAAGAGGAGGTGGGGTACCTTCCCCATGGCTTTCGTTTAAACTCTATATGTATATGACAAACATATGATTTTGTCGATTTCGGCATTATTTCTGGGAACAATGTGGTTGTGTCTCCGTGCCAAAATACCGGACCACGCCCAATATTTGAATATGGCTTACCTTGAAAACTGATGACCACGTCCACACTTTTCAATACAATATTTCTCCAAAATTACTGGAACAAATTTCATGACATTTTCAGAAAATGTTCAGAAATGTCCAGTGGTCCGAAATGTTTTATATGTGTTTATGAATTTCGGTGGCCTATTGTTTTATAATTGCTATGTTTGCTAAACTTATGAATGCATTGGCTTACAAATTAATTTTTGAGACAACGGAGGTTGCGTTTCGATCAAATGTATTTTCTTGGGGTCCGAAGTCATGACCACGGCCACTTTTTAAGTATGTTCTATCTCGAAAACTTACGAACCGATTTTAATGAAATTTTGTGGAATGTGCCGCGGTACACGTTGGCATGAATTTCGGAGATGTCAGGGTATCTCCCGTATTAAGAAAAACGATATATTCACAAATTTTCGTAAATGTATAATTAGATCGTTTTAGGATAAAGATAGGGGGTATGTATTATCGCCCATGTCCAGCCAGCATCAATGGGCGAGAAAGTTTCGACAAATTCTGTAAGAGAAACAGCATCAATGTAAGAGAAAAGATAAATTTAAAATCTGATGTAAGAGAAATGATAAATTTAAAATCTGCTGATAAATTTAAAATCTTCAATGAATAACTCGTTTTGGCAATGGACCCGAACAAATAAGGTAGAAAATATCCATTTTTGAATTGTAAAGCATAAAGTCCATAAAAAGTTATTATTTAAACTCAATACGCCGGACCAGCAACGCGGACCCGGGTCTGATAGTATTTAATATTTCTGAATATTTACAACTAAAAGTACTCACTTGATAGATTTCAGGACAATTCTGAATTTTGAGTCTGTAAAAATCACACGATGACTACTTGTGCTTACCTGAAAATAAAAAAGGAAGAGAAAATTAATTATGAATTCAAGATGGTTGATTAGAAAATGGTAGATTAGAAAATAATCTCCCATTCGAACTTTGTTGTTGACATTTCAAATATAGCAATGGATTTGAATACTACGATTTTTACAAATACAGTAGAAGTGAAAAAATCTCCAACAAAATGAAGTAATATTTTTTTCAAATCTCTTCTCCTCAAAGTAACTATGTCAGGGATAACAAAACAACTTGAACTGAAAATACCACTTCTTTTCATATTGGTGTCAATTTTGTAATTTCACTGCCCGTGTAAAAACTGGGGGACAACTCCCCCATTAAAATAATCAGTCGTCTCTTAAACGAAATGGACTTATTAAAATAGCATTAACCCCTTCCATCCGCATGTATGGGTTTCTTGTTTGGTTTAGTTGTTTCCTAGATTTAGTGCAGTCACATACATCAAGTAAATTGCGCTTTAATGTTGTAAAACGTGTGGGTTTTGTCATTCATCACGTTTTCTACTTTATAAGAGTGAAAATGAGAGAAATAAAAACAACACAGAAAAATGGAACTGATTTTATGTTTTATGGTAACACTATGTCTTCTTCGTGAGCTACGTAGTGCACCTTGAACCGTGGTTTCAGGTAACAAATTTCAACGAATAAGAAATCCACACAACTTCAAAATTGTCAGATAAATTTCTTAAGGTTTTTCTTTTGTTTCAGTTTCAGTTTCATATGACATTTTCTGTTAATTCATTTGATGAAATGATAAGTTGAAACTGTCCGGAAGTAAATATTTTGTAAGTTTTTGTTTTTGAAAAAAAATCAGTATTATATAAGTATTCATTCTCTTTTAATGTCTCTTCAATATTTTCAAAATATTGTATTCATTTTGTACCACTGTGCCTTATAGTTTCTTGGTTGTTAATTGTAAATGCTCCATTTGTTGTAACAACAAAAAAGAAACAAAACAAGTAAAAAAGCGTTAAGTTCGGCCGGGCCGAACTTTTCATACCCTCCACCATAAAATATTCTGAACTAAAATGGAATAATTAGTTTTCATTCCTGTCCCCAACTTTAAGTGGGTACGTTAAAAAGTCAGATAATGTACATAAAATTCTTCATTCGGGAGGCCCTTTTTTATGGTGCCTATATCTAACTATGTATGTTGACAATTTTTGGTGGGCGAGAAATTGGGAGGTAACGGTACCTAGGGGTTATAATAAAACATGGACCTATGTTGACAGTTTTTGATGGGAGCCTTTAATGTCAAATAACTCCTAATTCGGTTAAAAATTTTAGCTAGAATCCTCAAAATACCGAAAATTGGTACATAACGTGGGAACTTCAAATGTCATTAACAGCTAGTTCGGAGGTATGTGGGCTATACGAAAATATGAACTTAAATGAACACTTTTTGTTGCAGAATTTTTGTTGGCTTTTAAATTTCAAGTTACAGAAAGTTCGTCCAAAAAATAAAGCTAAAGTACGGAAAATCTGGAGGTTTGTTTTGGGGCTATACCAAAATATGGACCTACGTGGTTAAACATTTTAATTAAAATCCTCAAAGCACCGAAAATCAGGAAGTATCGTTATGTTAGGGCTATGTTGAAAATTGTTGATGCAGATGTGTGGTGACCACTACAACCTTCAAATGTCAAATTACAGTTAGTTCGATTAAAAATTGTAGCTAAAATTGCCAATTACTGAAAATTGGGAGGTACCGTTATATGGGAGCTATATCCGAACATGGACCTATGTTGACAATTTTTTATGGAGAGGTGTTGTGACCACTAAGGACTTCAAATGTAAAATTATTGCTAGTTCGGTTTAATATTGTAGCTAAAATCATCAAATTACTGAAAATCGGGAGGTACTTTTATATGGGAGCTTTATCAATACATCGACCTTTCTTGGCAATTTTTGGTAGAGAGGTGTGGTGACCACTGTGAATTTCTAATGTCAAATGTTCAAATTACAGATAATTCGCTTAAAACTTGTAGGTAAAATTCTCAAAATACCGAAAATCTGTTATATGGGGATACCGAAATCCGTTGTACCGAGGTACCGTTATATGGGGCTATACCAAACATGGACCTACGTTCACAATTATTTCGAATATAAGTTTTTTGGTCACTAAGAACCCTAAATATCAAATTATAGCTAATTCGGTCTAGAAATGTGAATTTAAACGTCAAAATACCTGAAATCGGGCGGTAACGTTATATGGGGGGCTATTCCAAAACATGGACCTATGTCCACTAGTTATATAAGTTAATTGACATTTAAGAACCCTAAATGTAGCTAAAAACGGTCTGAAAATGTAGCTAAAAACGTCAAAACACCGTAATTCGGGGATACCGTTATATGGGGGCTATACCAAAACGTGGACCGATATTGCCCATCATCGAACTTGACCTGCCTGCAAACCAAAGACGCATTTTCCCAAAATTTCAGACAAATGTTCAAATTACAGCTAATTCGGTTAAAACTTGTAGGTAAAAATCTCAAAATACCGAATATCAGGAGATACTGTTATATGGAGCTATACCAAAACATGTACCTATGTTCATAATTTTTTCGAATATAAGTTTTTTGGTCACTAAGAACCCTAAATATCAATTTATAGCTAACTCGGTCTAGAAATGCGACATAAATCGTCAAAATACCTGAAATCGGGCGGTAACGTTATATAGGGGCTATTCTAAAACATTGATCTACGTCCACTAGTTTTGTTATATAAGTTTATTGACACTTAAGAACCCTGAATGTCAATTTATAGCTAAATCGGTCTGAAAATGTAGCTTAAAACGTCAAAATACCGTAAATCGGGCGTACCGTTATATAGGGGCTATACCAAAACGTGGACCTATGTCCACAACTTTTGTTATATAAGTTTATTGACACCTAAGAACCCTAAATGTCAAATTATAGCTACATCGATCTGAAAATGTAGCAAAAACGTCAAAATACCGTAAATCGGCGAGTATCGTTATATGGGGGCTATACCAAAACGTGGACCTATGTCCACAACTTTTGTTATATAAGTTTATTGACACTTAAGAACTCTAAATGTCAAATTATAGCTACATCGGTCTGAAAATGTAGCTAAAAACGGCAAAATATCGTAAATCGGCGGGTATCGTTATATGGGGGCTATACCAAAACGTGGACCTATGTCCACAACTTTTGTTATATAAGTTAATTGACACTTAAGAACCCTAAATGTCAAATTATAGCAACATCGATCTGAAAATGTAGCTAAAAACGTCAACATACCGTAAATCGGGGGGTACCGTTATATGGAGGCTATACCAAAACGTGGACCTATGTCCACAACTTTTGTTATATAAGTTTATTGACACTTAAGAACCCTAAATGTCAAATTATAGCTACATCGATCTGAAAATGTAGCTAAAAACGTCAAAATACCGTAAATCGGGGGGTACCGTTATATGGGGGCTATACCAAAACGTGGACCTATATCCACAACTTTTGTTATATAGGTTTATTGACACTTAAGAACCCTAAATGTCAAATTATAGCTAAATCGGTCTGAAAATGTAGCTAAAAACTGCAAAATACCGTAAATCGGGGGGGTACCGTTATATGGGGGCTATACCAAAACGTGGACCTATGTCGACAACTTTTGTTATATAAGTTAATTGACCCTTAAGAACCCTAAATGTCAAATTATAGCTACATCGGTCTGAAAATGTAGCTAAAAACGTCAAAATACCGTATATCGGGGGGTACCGTTATATGGGGGCTATACCAAAACGTGGACCTATATCCACAACTTTTGTTATATAGGTTTATTGACACTTAAGAACCCTAACTGTCAAATTATAGCTAAATCGGTCTGAAAATGTAGCTAAAAACTGCAAAATACCGTAAATCGGGGGGTACCGTTATATGGGGGCTATACCAAAACGTGGACCTATGTCGACAACTTTTGTTATATAAGTTTATTGACCCTCAAGAACCCTAAATGCCAAATTATAGCTAAATCGGTCTGAAAATATAGCTAAAAACCGCAAAATACCGTAAATCGGGGGGTACCGTTATATGGGGGCTATATCAAAACGTGGACCGATATAGCCCATCATCGAACTTGACCTGCCTGCAAACAAAAGACGCATTTTCCCAAAATTTCAGCGTTCTATCTCCATTTTTGTGGATGCTAGAGTGATTACCACAGACGGACGGACGGACGGACGGACCAAAACGTGGACCTATGTCCACAACTTTTGTTATATAAGTTTATTGACACTTAAGAACCCTAAATGTCAAATTATAGCTACATCGATCTGAAAACGTAGCTAAAAACGTCAAAATACCGTAAATCGGGGGGTACCGTTATATGGGGGCTATACCAAAACGTGGACCTATATCCACAACTTTTGTTATATAGGTTTATTGACACTTAAGAACCCTAAATGTCAAATTATAGCTAAATCGGTCTGAAAATGTAGCTAAAAACTGCAAAATACCGTAAATCGGGGGGGTACCGTTATATGGGGGCTATACCAAAACGTGGACCTATGTCGACAACTTTTGTTATATAAGTTAATTGACCCTTAAGAACCCTAAATGTCAAATTATAGCTACATCGGTCTGAAAATGTAGCTAAAAACGTCAAAATACCGTATATCGGGGGGTACCGTTATATGGGGGCTATACCAAAACGTGGACCTATATCCACAACTTTTGTTATATAGGTTTATTGACACTTAAGAACCCTAACTGTCAAATTATAGCTAAATCGGTCTGAAAATGTAGCTAAAAACTGCAAAATACCGTAAATCGGGGGGTACCGTTATATGGGGGCTATACCAAAACGTGGACCTATGTCGACAACTTTTGTTATATAAGTTTATTGACCCTCAAGAACCCTAAATGCCAAATTATAGCTAAATCGGTCTGAAAATATAGCTAAAAACCGCAAAATACCGTAAATCGGGGGGTACCGTTATATGGGGGCTATATCAAAACGTGGACCGATATAGCCCATCATCGAACTTGACCTGCCTGCAAACAAAAGACGCATTTTCCCAAAATTTCAGCGTTCTATCTCCATTTTTGTGGATGCTAGAGTGATTACCACAGACGGACGGACGGACGGACGGACGGACGGACGTGCACAGATCGACTCAGAATTTTACCCTGATCAAGAATATATATACTTTATAGGGTCGCAAATGAGTATTTCAATGCGTTACAAACGGAAAAACAAACTTAATATACCCTCCATACTATGGTGGAGGGTATAAAAACAAAGGAAAATAAATGAAACCAAATTAATTGGTAAGAAGAAACATGCAGCACACATACACTTGCACTAAAGTAGATAAAAAATAATTTTGTAATACATGGCAACCAAGCAAAAGCCACCATCACGAATTAAATATACACCGCCAGCTATCAGTTAGTAATACAACACTACCAGTAATAGTGTTGTTCCAAAGGTGTTTATGAGCTTTTTTTACTTCTGATATGTAAACAATGCACTAGGTAAAATTAAAACACAATTTCAAGTAAAATAAAAACAACAAATTTTGAATAATTATTTTGTGGGTGGATTTGTAACGAATAAAGTTTTGGTGTGAGTGTGTGTGTGTGTTTTTTTTTTCATTTGAAAGGTGTTGCATTAATCTTCTGATCTTATCTAGTTGATGTTATATTTGTTGGCTGGAAATAGGTCGGCGGGTGGTTGGTGTAATTTAAGCCCTGTCACAATTTCTTTGTTGTGGTGGGAGAATGGGACTTTCCTGTTGCGGGTTGGAACTTATGATAAACAAACTAAACCGCACACTTTTTTGGCACTTGCATTTTCGTTACCGAGAAGTGTTACTTTAACAACATATCTAAAGTACAGCCATTGCTTTTATTGCTGGTAGCCACCAGGCAGACTTCTTTCTCCTGCTTATTGTACATTGCAGTTTTCTTCGCTTTCTGTAAACATTACATACAAAAAAGGCATGAGGAATAACAAAAAAATCAACATATATAATCGCTTAATACACGCAAACATACATCTCATCATTATTATTATTATCGGCTACAGTGCACTAAGGTGAACGTGGGTAGAGATACAAAATTTAAGCAGAAATAAGTAATAAAGGCTAAGTCCAAGGGATTCGGTAATATAAAAGAGAATTAAGAGAATGCAAAATATACAAACAGGGTTTATGTAAAAACTTATTCTTTGAGAAAAAGGAGTTTTTCTATAGACTCTTTGTGAAAGAAATGGTGCTTTTTAAGACCATTTCTGAAAGAAAGGGTGCCTCTATAGGTCCTTTCTGAAAGAAATTGTGGCTCTATAGGTCCTTTCTGAAAGAAAGCGTGCCTTTGTGGGTCCTTTCTGAAAGAAAGAGTGTCTCTATAGACACTTTCTGAAGGAAAGGGTGCCTCTACAGGCACTTTCTGAAAGAAAGAGTGAAAGAAAGGGTTCCTCTATAGACATTTTCTGAAAAAAAGAGTGCCTCTATAGACCTTTTCTGAAAGAAAGTGTGCCTCTATATACCTTTTCTAAAAGAAAGGGTGCCACTGTAGACACATTTTTTAAGAAAGGTTGCTTCTATAGACCCTTTCGAAAGAAAGAGTGCCTCTAGAGACACTTTCTGAAAGAAAGGACGCCTATTTATAGACCGTTTCTGAAAGAAATGGCGCTCCATTAGACCCTTTCTGATTGAAAGGGCACCTCTATAGACCCATTCTGAAAGAAAGGGTGCCTCTATAGACCCTTCCTGCAGACAATTTCTGACAGAAAGAGTGCTTCTGCAGGCCCTTTCGAAAGAAAGAGTGCCTCTATAGATCCTTTCTGAAAGAAAGGGTGGCTCTAGAGACCCTCTCTGAACGAAGGTGCACCTCTATAGACCCTTTCTAAAAGAAAGGGTGCCTCTGTAGACCTTTTCTGAGAAAAGGGTGCCTATATAGACCCTTTCTGAAAGAAAGGATGAATATTTATAGACCGTTTCTGAAAGAAAGTGCGCCCCATTAGACCCTTGCTGATTGAAAGGGTGCCTCTATAGACACTTTCTGATTGAAATGGTGCCTCTATAAACCCTTTCTGAAAAAAGGGTGCTTCTGTAGGCAATGTCTGACAGAAAGAGTGCCTCTATAGACCCTTTCTAAAAGAAAGGATACCTCTATAGATCTTTTCTGAAAGAAATGTGAATTTATAGACCCTTTCTAAAAGACCCTCTAGAAAGAAAGAGTGCCTCTAGAGGCCCTTTCTGAAAGAAAGGACGCCTATTTAGACCCTTTCTGATGAAATGACACATCTATAGAGAGTTGCTGAAAGAAAGGGAGTCACTTTAGACCCTTTCTGATTGAAAGGGCACCTCTATAGACCCTTTCTGATGAAATGGCACCTCTATAGACCGTTACTGAAAGAAAGGGCGCCACTTTATACCCTTTCTAATTGAAAGGGCACCGATCTTTCTATAGAAACCTGTTTTCTTTTAGAAAGTGTCTGTGGAAGAACCATTTCTGAAAGGGCTTATAGAAGTATTCTTTCTTTCAACGAGGGTATATGGAACCATCCTATAGTTTAGAAAGTGTTTGGAACCCTTGCCAATCAACTTTTCTATGGTTCATAACAAAGAAGATGATAGGAAGGTGGACTGAGCCAAGCGGAATGACGGGTTTCCAGGACACCTTATTTATCAGAGCAGGTGCCACCTGGGTAATATCTTGCGAGCTGTGGCAATTTTCTCTTATCGTAGTAGGAGCGTGTTCATTCACCGTGCCATCAGGCCTAGGAGAGAATGCCAAAGCTCATTATGGGCGTTGAATTTATTGGCATTTGGCTGCCTTTTGAAGATTTATTTTTTTTTGCAAAACTTTTCCAACAACCCTCCTAAAAACTCCATAAGTGCCAGACATTGCAACACCTTTACTACTTATAGGAAAACAGCAACCAAAAAACCCGATGAAATATTAGACGAATAAAAGAAACACTTTGTGTTTATTGCACGAAAGTTTTGTTATATCGCAAAGAAGTAGAAGAAGCAGAAGAAGAAAGAAGTGCGTGTGCATGATGGTGTGGCACGTTGCACGTTTCGTGCGGGTGAATGGTTGTTTGTTCGCATGAATGTGTGTCGCTGAATGAAGTTTAGTGTTTTCCTCATTGTGTTTTTTCTTAGTTTTTGGGGATTTATTTATTTGAATGGTGCAACACAATAAAGCACATGCTTCCTTTAATACTTACTCCACCCGAGCACCCCCCACCCACACCAACACCTTTACCATATTCACCAATAACAGCCAACCACCACATCGACAATGGCAAAATAATAAAATTCAAAACTTTATGCTTTATACTGACTGATACACAACAGGCCGTCTGACTGTCTGTGGCACCAGCAACAACAGAATGAGCCTTTGTTAGGAAGCAATGCACACAACACCAGACCAAAAAGACTTCCTTCCCCAGTTTTGTGGCCCCAGTTAAGCAGAAAAGAAAAACCATGAATTCATTTTTGTCTGTTTAACTATCTCTGCTGCTCCCTCCGCGTGTTCGAATTTCTTTCTTTTTCGGTATTTATTTCTTTGTATGACAATCTGTTTTTATGCCCTGCCGGCTTGGCTGCTTGCTTGCTTGTTTAATTGCACAGGAAGTTTTACGTTCGTGCAATTTTTCGTGGAAATTGTATATTGTTAAGTAAACTTTTAAGTTGTTGTTCCAAC
The DNA here is from genome assembly GCF_047663935.1 of Musca autumnalis. Taxonomy (NCBI): domain Eukaryota; kingdom Metazoa; phylum Arthropoda; class Insecta; order Diptera; family Muscidae; genus Musca; species Musca autumnalis. The sequence continues at coordinate 110,285,399 of NW_027411866.1, read as the reverse complement.
AATTGTTTGTTGTTGCTTTCATTGTTGTCTTGTACAAATAAAAATATTTTTTTTATGTCAGTTTACCTTTAAGTGTCTTCCCAACCTCAATAAGGGTCATGGCCGCCACCACACTATACGAGGTGACAATTGCAAAAGTTTTCCCCTGTGTAACATTAATGATTTTCCAACATGTAAACAACAACAAAAAATGTGTATGAAGTGCGTTTGAACGTGGAAAATTTTTGGAAATAAAAATTTGGCAGAACTGAATAGATGATAGTTCGGTATAGACAGAAGACCCCTTCGGGTCTTTTACAAACGGAAGACTTTTTGAGGTCTTCTATAGACAAAAAACCGTTTAAAGTCTTCTTCTACCAACAGAAGATCTTTTGAGATCTTTTATAGACAGAAGACCCCTTGAGGTCTTCTATAGACAGAAGACCTCTTGCGGTATTCTATAGACAAAATACCTCTTGAGGTCTTCTATAGGCAGAATACCACTTGAATATTTCTACAGACAGAATACCCCTTGAGGTCTTCTATAGACAGAAGACCCTTGTAGGTCTCCTATAGACAGAAGACCTCTTGAGGTTTTCTGTGGACAGAGGACTTCTTGAGGTTTTCTATTGACAGAAGAACACTTTAGGTATTCTATAGACAGAAGAGCTCTTGAGGTATTCTATAGACAAAAGACCTCTTGAGGTCTTCTATAGACAGAAGATCTCTTGAGGCCTTCTATAGAGAGAAGACCTCTTGAGGTCTTCTATAGACAGAAGACCCCGGTAGGTCTTCTATATACAGAAGAGCTCTTGGGGTCTTCTATAGACAGAAGACCTCTTGAGGTATTCTTTAGACAGAATACCTCTTGAGGTCTTCTTTAAACAGCAGACCTCTTCAGGTCTTTTATAGAAAGAAGAGGTCTTCTATGGACAGAAGAACACTTGAGGTATTCTATAGACAGAAGACCTCTTGAGGTCTTCTATAGACAGAATACCTCTCTATAGACATAATACCTCTTTATGTGTTCTACAGAAGACCCCTTGAGGTCTTCTATAGACGGAAGACCTTTTGAGGTCTTCCATAGACAGAAGACCTCTTGAGGTCTTCCATAGACAGAAGACCTCTTGAGGTCTTCCATAGACAGAAGACCTCTTGAGGTCTTCCATAGACAGAAGACCTCTTGGGGTCTTCTTTAAGCTGCAGACCTCTTGAGGTCTTTATAGACAGTAGACCTATTGCGGTCTTCTATAGATAGAAGTTCTCTTGAGTTCTTTTGCAAACGGAGGATTTCTTGAGGTCTTCTACAGATGGAAGACCTCTTGAAGTCTTCGATAGACAGAAGGCCTCTTGTGGTCTTTAATAGACAGACATATAGAGATCGGACCTCTATATATACAGAAGACCACTCTATAGACATAAGTCCTCTTGAAGTCTTATATACATAGAAGTTCTTTCGAGGTCTTTAAAAACAACGAATTCTTGATATCTGCTATGGACCGAAGACCTCTTGAGGTCTTCTATAGACAGAAAACCTCTTGTTGTACAGAAGAACTCTCTATAGAGGGAAAACCTCTTTATAGACAGAAGACCGAAGTTTTCTTGAGTTCTTTTGTAAACAGAAGATCTCTTGAGGTTTTTTTGTAAACAGAAGACCTCTTAATTTCTTCATTTGACAAAATACCTCTTGACTTCTTCTATGGAAAGAAGTCCTCATGAGGTCTTTTGTATACAGAATACCACTTTAGGTCCTTTATAGGCATTGAGTTCCTCTATAAACCGTAAACCTTTAATTTATACCCTCTTTATCGCATCATGAGGTAATTCGTTTATGCTTCAATTCCATGCCCCCATTTTCAAACAATTTTATTTATTTCGCTTTCGTGTTGTTTATTATTGCGTTTCTCTAATTTGTTTAACCGTGTGCCAATGAATAACTTCAAATACATTAATTTCATTTCTCAGGTGTATTTGAAGTTCATGGTGAAGATTTCGAAGATTGTTTCGGGGTTGGTTTTTTGTATAACGAAATGTGTTTTATTACCTTTGTTGGTAACTTCACACAAAACAATTAAAATAAATTATGCAAAATATCCACAATAAAAGGGACAAAACAAATTGTATTTGTAATTCCTAACCCTGCTAATTAGTTATTGTCCCGTGTGAGCACATACTACTACTGACAGCTAGTACATGCCACCTCCTCCTATTTATGCGTAGACATTTCTCATCCATTTATTAGGTCTATTGTATTTGAGTTTTCAATGGAAGGCCGCCGCCGACGTTGAAAAATACCCCCATTTTTTGCCCGATTTTTTTTTTGCCTTTGCGGATGGCTGGGAGGTTTTTATTTCGATATGCTGTTTTGTTTGTTACTTTTTTCTCTTGTTTTTGTTTATTTGTTGTGCTGCTAGTCTGTCATTTATTCATTGATTTGCATAAATACTCGCATATGGTGTAATTTACATAGAAATTTCAGCTGGTTTTGTTGTGAGTATTTGTTGTTTTTACAAAAAAGTTCTTACGGATTTTCACTTTCTGTTCTAATTTTTAGTAAAATATGTATTTTTCCCCACTGTTGTTTGTGTGGACTTTCGCTTTCGTTTTCAGTCACATTTTGTTGAGGATTTTTTTCATAAATATTATTGTAGCCATTAGAGAGCCGTGTATTATTATTTGTAAAATATGGAAATACGAAATGTTTGAATAACATTTCTAATGGACTTGTGTGAGTCCACTGAAAGGGAAATGAAATGTTTTTCAAGGCAAAATATATCCACATATTTTATGTAAATTTTTAATAATATGAATGTTCTTTTGGTTTATAATAATATAGGTATTTTAAATACAAAGCAAATACATTTTACAAAATAAACATATTATATGGCGCCCAATTACAAGACCTTGGCGAAGCGAAAAGTGGCAAAGGATATTAATCCACATGGTGCTGCTTGGGTAGCTACATATAATTTTGGTAGAATCGTATATCCTAAAGAAGTTTGAAATTTTCAATCAAGTATTTTTAATCAATAAATATGTCTAAATATATTTTTACATTTGCATTTTAAAATAAATTAGTCATAAATTAGGTATGATTTATTGTTTTGTGAACCTTGTTTCATTATTTTCATTTCTTTCAGTTCCATGCTTAATAGTCATTAATTGCTAAACAATAATTTGCCACAATGAACTCTTATTTTAACATACTTTTTATGTCAGTATTGTTTACCTTTGCTTTCTGTTTTATTAAAAACCATCTTTAAGAAGTTGTAAAGAAGAAGCCCAATATATTATGTTTCATTGCCACATCAGAGGCGTGACCAAGTATTTCCTTTTTGTTTAATACGTTTAATATTTTTTTTAACTGTATCGAAAGAGTTGGCATTGCTTGCTATATGAACTCGTTGCCAATTGCCAGCCGAAAGACCAACAGAAAAGTCAAGCGGTTCAGTTTTCGGTTTCTTCAATGAAATTTGCCGCTGTTACAAGATAAAACAGAAACAACAGCATTACTAATTATTAACAACTATAACGTGCGTGTTAATTATTATTTTTAGTAATTTTTATGTTCATTTTAATTTAATATATGATACAACATTTGTATGTATATTGCGGCAAAACATACAACAACCAATTATTGTTGTAACAATTTTGCGAGTACCATATAATTAAATAAATGTATTTAGGAAATATTATTGAATTAATGGAAAAAATACATTATTTAGTTCATTTTTAGGATGGACGTGGATATTGTTTATACATAGGTCACAAGTACATGTTCTATCTTCGCCATTACCGATCCCGAAGGTTTTAGGTGATGGCTTCGTAATCTACCCTTGTAAGAAAGCCTACTATCATGAAAAAAAGAAACAAGGGAAAAGGAAAACAAATCTCTCAAATGGTGAAGATACCCGCAAACGGTTTGAGGGCCATTGTCTGTACATAGTACGTACGAACTATAAATTCAGATGAGTCACTTCGAGAACTGGCGAAAGTACTTTATGAGCAGAAGGCCGATATTACTGTCATACAAAAATATAATGGACAAAGCAGGAAGCCACACCACCAATACCAAGATAAATGTAATACTCGGTAAAATCTCAAAAAAATCTTTAAATCGCAATCAGATCAAATATTCTACAAATTGGTTCGCCATAAACTATAGGTCCTAGAATACATCAAAACTCTAAATTTTACATAAACACCAGGAAGTGACAAATATTGATGATCAAAATCTTCAGATACAGAGGACAAATACAAATAAAGGTGGAAAAACGCTGTCATAGTATTTTAAATAAAGCAATGAAAAATAGGGTTACCAGCCAAGTCGGAAAGGTTTGAAAGGTTTGGAATTAAATAACTAACATTAAAATAGTTTTCGATTGATTTGTGGTATAAATGCTAGTTTCTAAGTTTAGCCTTCGTCCGCCCACTATAATAACATTCTAATATGCCTGATGATCGGACTTAACCACCCGAGAAACGAAGCATAATGGTTGAATGTGAGGATTCGTAATTTTTTAATGTACCTCTTAGGCCTTAACAGCTAATCTGGAAAGAGATTTAATTCAATCGAAAATCTGTATATATTTGCAAGATTAGCAATTGAAATTGGTAAAAGAAAATATTAAAAATGATACATTAAGTAGCGGAAATCACAACTAGTTTCCTATTTCACTGTGATAATTGAATGCAAAGAAAACAAGTAAGAAAGCATTAGGCAGTTGTGCTACCGACAAAAAAAAAAACAACAACAAAACCAAACCTATCACAACAATTATGCAGTATATAAAATATATTGATTTTGTATTACGAGTTTGCTTTAAAATCTGTAGGTACCATAATGTGGTACCTACAAACATTACCATACCAAATATTTTTAATAGCCAAACTGCTTCATAAATGACTCGAAATAATAAATTAAGACATTTTTGAAAAAGTTTTAGAGTTTTCTTGCACAATAGCAATTTTAGTATGTGCCGGCAGGATTCTGGGCCTTTTGGCCTATTATCTCAGGAAGTATTGACTTACTCCGGAAAAAATTGAACCTTTGTGGGTGGGGGGGGACGCTAGAACAACCAAATGAAAGAGAATCAAAACGATTCAAGAGGAGCTCTTAAACTTTATTTTTGTTCCGAATTTGGTGGGAAGTACCCGACGATTTGGACCGATATAGTCCAACCTGATACATGACTGGATGAAATAATGCGATTTGCAAAGCCTGCACCACTTAGAAACTCCCTGCGAGAATTATCTTGGGGATTTGCCATTTTGGTTGGTGTTTCCTGGAGCTTTTAGGCCAATATCTCAGAAAGTATGGACTTGCGCAAGAAAAAAATTGTACAGTCATAAGGGGTGCCGCAAAGACAACCTACTGAAAAAAATTCAAAACGATCCGAGAGAACCTCTTAAACTTCACTTTATCCGAATTTTGTGTGGAAGGAATAACACGATGTGCAATGTTTGATCCAAATTAAATCCCTTCGGGAGTTATCCACACCACTTTACAGAAAAGTTTGGACTTTTGTGGGGAGGTACTCAAATGAGTGGACCGATATTGCCAATCTTCGAACTTAAACTATGTTTGGACAAAATATTACAATACCCAAAATTTGGTTTGAGTCGGTTGATACGTTCGAGAGTTATCGTGCGCACCAACCAGACAGACAGACAGATATACGAACAGACGGACGAACGGACATGGCTAAATCGACTCCAAATTGTCTGAAACGAATTTCGTTCAAACATACTTGGGTTCTAAAACCATTATTTCGATGAGGCACATTTTTGGTCGTATCAAAGGGTTAGTCTAAAGACTGAGGGTATAATCATGTTTTAGGGCTATATTTAACACCAATAATCAAAAAGAGCTCGTTCCAAGATTCACCTCCGTGTAAGATAGACTAGTGAGAGTTCGATTAAAAGCTAAATCCTACAAGATCAATGCAATGACGAACAAACCAAAGATATTTTTACGAAAATCTTGAAAAAACACATCGCTAATTTACTCAAAGAGTGACACATCTCAAAATATCAAGTTTCGAGAAAAATGCGTTTAAATTTTGCGATTGAAATTTGACTTTCCAATTTAAAAATATTATTACACAAAAAATAAAATAACTACTTGGACCATATTTGGCATATTATCAGTGCTAAATTTCTGTGCAAGATCAAACATGGTTTGAAGTGTTTTAGTGCTCCATAAACTCAAAGTCTTTTTTTTCAATTATGCCAAACCCGTAGTAAATAAGCTGTAACTCGTTTGAGTTTAAGAGATATGATCATAAAAATTGAAACAAGATAAAGTAGAAGTCCTAGAAAAATAGAAATTGCTAACTCAGAAAACGCATTTTTGAGTAATTCACACTCTGTGAGTAAACGAGCGATATGATCGATGCCCTGCCATGATATTAAAATTAGGCTGTTTTTATGCACAAATTGGAAAGAAGTAACTGTTCTAACTGTTCTTAAATGTATCCTCCATAGTTAAACATTCGATAACGGAATAAGGCTTCGAGATTGATTTTGCGACGGCAAGAAACATAGTAATTAGCAGTACAAGGTTTAGAATCCCGACATAAACAAGGCCACGTGGAAATCACCAGATCATAAAACAGGAAACCATTCTGTTAAGATAGATGGAAGACAAGCGTCATGCGTGGGCGTACGATCATTTCGAGAATAAAATACTGGCCCGAATCAATACCTTTTTACAGCAATGGTACGGCCCAACATAGCGCGAAAACTGAACATCGGAAAGCTGTAATCTCAGCATACAGTCACAGTATACTCCACTCAAATAACGCAATTGTTAAAGGCAAGCACTCCTTGTCCCGATAACATACCAGCTCAATGGCAAAGGATTGCCTATTCTATACTAACAACCGCAAACACAGTTTGTGGAATTCAGAAATAAGAAGTCCAAGCCCTTGGGTGAAACAGGGAGTTCCTCAAGGCGGGATGATATCTCCGCAACTGTTTAAGCTTTCTGAAATTCAGAACATTCAAACCTGTCAGAATGCCGGACTCTCTTAATGAAGAGACGAAGGTTTTACCGGTACATCACCACACCACACATCATGTTGTCGATGCAGTGTACCTGACAACAGTCATTATTGTAGAGTTCTGCTAATGTGGATTGACTTTATCAATGGATTTCGGGCCTAGAAAAATACAGGCCACCTAAATATAATTTCGAGCTACTCTACAGTTTCGTTGTACTTTTATTATGGAAGATGTATATCTTTTTTGAAGAACGTAAAGGCAGTTAAATGTATTTTTGTCCTTCATTTTATTCTTTGATCAGATAGTAAAGAGGCGTGATTCCTATTGGCATATTCATGCCAGTCAATATTCTTATCATAAAATCAATGTTGTTAAAATAACGATATATCGCTTACCCCTTTTTCTTATGTAATTGAAGGCCACTACCACCTTAATCCATTTTTCCCAAAATATAGACAAAAAACTTCCGCTAATTCAACTACATTCGTACAAAGAACAATTGTTGTAAAACAAATTGAATAACAACAGATCAAAAATAACTGTCACAAAAACACAAATGGTCAGGTTAGAATACTTTTTTGTCTTTCGAATAATTGACAACCATATAAAGACAGCGTGTCTGGCTGTCACTTTGATCAATGAACGCGACAACATAGCATGGTCTTAAATGGTGATGGTGGTGGTGTTGTAAGAAATCGCGTTAACATATTTATTTAACAATGATTGATGTAGTATTCTGAATAATGTTTTTAATTTGTTTTGTCTGAGGCGTATTCAATTCGTGTTTTGTTTTATTATTTTTTGGTCACATCATTTGTCTGAGAATCTGAATAGTACATTCGCTAAGTTCGTTTTTTCTTTACAATTTTTATTTGCGTAGAATTTCAAGTGTGTGTAGTAAACTTAACCTTGGTGGTCGTCGACAAAATGCGTCAATGAAGTCATGCAATGTTGATGTCTGAATGGTGGTTATGGTAATGATGGTGACGGCGATGATGATTTGGGTGATAATCATTCTATAAATGATGGACGGACATGGTTGTTTTGAATGTTTGTTCATTGTAATTTTTGTGTACGTAAATTCAGACATACATATAGTGTAAATAATCAAGCGGGAGATCCATGAACTTTATGTTATAAAATTGACTAGAGTTCATGACATTTTATAATTTTTTAGGCATTTATCTTTATACCCAAATATAAATGCAAATTTTATGAAAAAAATATATAATAATTGCCAATGGAATTAAAACTGACCTAGAAAGATGTGTAGTTTCTTGACACCCTCTTATTAACGCAGATAAAACCATTAGCTTTTACATTTGCCGGCATGCCTTAAATTGGGTAGCTGTTTGCGGTGAAGGTTAGAAGTTAATTTCTTCACTGTAATGATGTTACTTAATTTAGCGGAAGAGGTGGTACTCGGCTTAATTGCAGTGTTTGAGTACATTATTAGTTGGTAGATAATATCTTATACATACATACGATACAGTTAGACAACAAATGTATTGCAAATGCCAACATTGTAAAATAGTTCATATTAATTGTTCGTTTATGGCAACAAGTTATGTAGAAACTGTTCGTTTTTTTGTGCAAATATCTTGCTATTGGTCCCCAAAACAATATTCCGATAAAATATGCAGAGTTTATTTTCGATTTATAAAAATACGGTCAAAAATATAAATCGCCTATTATATGGGGGTGACAATAAATGTATTGCAAAAATTACCAAATCGATGGTTTCATGGAGAATTACCAACGTTGTGTTCCTTAATGAGTTGTCTATCCACTTTGGACATTCATTGGAACTTTAATGAGCTTAGTTAACCTTGTTAAGATGAAGATTCTAATGATGAAGATGGCGATGATGACAAATCGTCGAACTAGTATTTTCCACATAATTATTTTTTCTTTGTATTTATCATATTATGAGTAAATACTTTTATATTTATATCAATGTCAACTAAAAATAAATATTTTCAAAACATAAATTTCTTCAATGAATATTTTGTTAATTCTCTTTCGAATACATTTAACATTATATCTGTTAATGCAAGAAGTATCTCCTCAATATCAAAATTTAACAGATTTAAACCCGAAATTTGCAGTTTTAGTAATATTCCTAAAATTATCGCCGTTCAAGAGAGCTGGATTCACGCAGACTGTTCACGTTTATACTCTATACCCGGTTTTAATTCTTTACACTGTTGTAGACCAGATGGGTTTGGCGGAACATCGTTGTACATAGATAATTCAATTCAATATTTAGCTCCTGAAATTGGTAGTGATAATTACTTAGACTTTATAATGGTATCCTTACCTAATGTGAAAATCAATGGTGTTTCTGTAATTTTAGTGTCTATGTACAGATCGCACAAATGCTCGTTGCAACTCTTTTTTAGTAAACTGGAGCAATTGATACCAAAAACAAATAATCACCCTTGCATTTTTCTTGGTGATTTTAATATAGATCTATTGTCAAATACAAGTGAGAATATGAGGCTTACAAATATTTTCGCTGAATACCGCATATTTTCCTGCCATAACCTTGTAACCAGACCAGCAACTGGAACTAGTATAGATTGTATTTACAGTAATATTTCCGATAAAATTGGAATAAGTTCTATTGAAACATCAATCTCCGATCACAACATGATGTTTTGCGCTATCGATTTAATGTGTGGCAGAGGAGATTTTATGATTGAAAAGAAGTACCATTTGGACTCTAGAAAGTTTGGCTTATACTTGGAAAGACAGTTAGGAACTTACGATGATAGTTTAGATTCTTCTGCCCAATATAAACTCTTATACAATACTCTTTCAACGGCTGAAAGTCTTAGTGCAACCACTACCACAAATGTCGTTGACGTGAGGAAAAAAATAAACCCTTGGATGTCAGAAAAACTAGTTTCGCTTATAAATTATAAAAATAAATTATTAAAAAAGAGGAGGAAAGATAAGAACAATAGCTTTCTGCAAGATAGAATACGAAGAATAAGTACTATCATAAAATTATGTAACAAGACACTAATGAATAGTTACTACGACCATAATGTACGAAAATATAGTGGAGAAAGTAAAAAGCTATGGTACTTCTTAAACAGTCAATTGGGTAAAAATATTGAAAGGCAAAACACTCTAGTGACGGAAAATGGTACTGTTTTGACTGATGACATGGATAGAGCTGAACATTTCAACAAATACTTTTCACAAGTAATACAAAACATTCGAAGTGGATTTGAAACAAGTAGCCGTGATGATATTAATGTGTTTAACACGCTAAATAACGTTTCAACTAGTTTTTCCCTTTCGAGGATAAACAAAGAAAAAGTAGAAAACGTTGTGCTTGATCTGAATCATTGCAAATCACCAGGATACGACAACATTACAAAGCAAATGTTGTTAGTAAAGCAATCATTAATATCTGACCGAATATGTTCAATATTCAACAAAATGATACAGGATTCATTATACCCAGCTGACCTAAAAATCCATAAAATTACTCCGATTCCCAAAATACGTGGGTCTAACAAAGTAACAGATTTTAGGCCAATATCAGTCCTTCCCACCATCGATAAAATATTCGAAAAAATCATATGTGAACAATTATCTTCATACCTAGATGAAAACAACATTCTATTTCAACATCAATATGGTTTTAAAAAAGGTTCAGGTACACAAGAAGCCTTAGTAACGGTTATTGATACCATTTGTGAAGGCTTAGATAAGGGGTTTAAGGGAGTTACCGGTGTTTTCTATGACTTAACTAAAGCGTTTGATTTGGTAGACCACAATATTTTGATTAAGAAGTTAGAAAATATTGGCTGCACAAGTTCAACATTGATGTTTTTTCAAAACTTTTTAGTAAATAGAGAGCAGTTTGTCCAAATAGGTGAAAAGAAAAGCAAGAAACTTCCTGTTAAATTCGGTGTTCCTCAAGGGAGCGTACTGGGTCCTGTTTTATTTAAGATATTTATTAATGATTTAAAGAATATTCCTTTTAAAGGGAAACTATTCATGTTTGCAGACGACATAGCTTTGTTTTATAACTATAGCTATCCGCTTGTTTTGCAAGCAGAAATAGAATATGATGCCGCAATTCTTGTAGAGTATTTGAGGTTAAATAAACTCGTATTAAATTCCGGTAAAACAGCCATTGTCAGATTCAGTCCGTATATTCCAAGACACGATATGATTTTTAGAGCTCATATAGATGGACATTTAATTGAGGAATCAGAGTCAGTAACATATCTTGGCATCTGTTTAAGTAGAAACTTGTCCTGGGATAAGCATATTCAAAATATAAAGTCAAAAATATCTTCTGGAATTGGAATTCTTTACAAGTTTAAGCAAAAGCTTAATTCAGACGTAAAACTTTTGATATACCAGTCACTCGTACATGCACATCTAACCTACCTCCCAATAATTTATGGGTACAAGATGACTCAGAGCCTTAAAAATCTGCAGGTATCTCAAAACAAAGCTCTCAAAATTGTTTATAATCTTCCACTCAGAACGCATACTTTAGACCTGTACAACGATTACGCCAAAACCATCTTGCCTCTTAAGGGACTTTATAAATATCAATTATTGTTGTATATATTTAAATCCCTTCATGGAATAAATGCACAAACTCTCGATTTTCAAAGAAATATGTCTCTAACGGGGAGATTTACACGACAAGCCGCAAGCTTAAGTATTGTGAGATGTCGTTTTGAATGTACAAAACAGCGAATATCTTTTTGTGGACCAAACGAGTATAATCAACTGTCGTCAGAATTAAAAGAAATAGCAGCCTTGTCTACATTCAAAGCTAAGTTGAAAGACTATTTATTACAAAATATGGAAATACTTCTTGTATAATTTGATTTTTAATTGTATAATTTGTTCTTTGTTATTAATAATAGTTGCCTATTTAGCCTCTATAAAGCCTTTTGGCGCTGAGGCATAACTCTACATTGTAACATTTGAAAATTGTACAATAAAAAATACATAAAAAAAAAAAAAAAAAAAATGTCCCTTCCCTTAAAGTCTTCGCACGTAGTGTTGTTTGCAAATACATACATACATATATGTATGTATTTTTGGTTGGTTATTTCGGCTTATACATATACTAAAGCCATTTACTTTCCCTTGGCTCAAGCAAGAAAATCGTAAAAATGAATGAGAAATGCTACATTCCATTCTTTTTCCCCCACACATACACACACAAACATTTTTGTTTTCATTGAATCGAAATGAAAAATGTGGTTATTATTCAAAAGGTTTGATGTGTTTGTCTTGTGCCGAATGTTAGCAGGCACCTAGGCATTCCGACTGGCTTCCTAACTGGTCGCTTGCCTGGCTGGCTGCATACTGTATTCAATCATGCGTAATCTGTAAACGATGCAAACATTTGTACGTAATTCAATTCAAATGAAACGGTCATAATCGAAGCAAATATTTGAACAGCAAGAACAACTCACAAAACGAGATGAAAAGAAATCTTGCAAGGGAAAACATAAATAAACAATAAATGATATGGTGGACATAAATCACAAGCAGTAGAAGAAGCAGCAGCAGCAACATCACTGATTTTGGGGGCTATACAGGTAGAAGAAGAGCTTGTCAAAAATATCGCAAATAAAAGAAGTACAGTAGAATCGCGATAATTCGTACCTCTATAAATCGAAATTCTCGATAATTCGTATAAGCTGTCGGTCCCTTGAAGCCAATTCCGTCGCATTTTAACCTCGCTAAATCGAAAGCCTCGAATATTCGTATAAAATGACCGGTCCCTTAGATTACGAATTATCGAGATTCTACTGTATATAGGTATGTATATTTACTCACTTCGCTAAGCATTCAATCAGTAGGAAACCAAACAAGCGCGCCAAAAAATGTAGAACTCTGTTAAGAAGACCAAGACATAGGCATCACAGATTCTTGCTTAAACCGCAAAACCACAACGCTTAATGTCGAAGAAGGGTTCATTAACATTGGAGCACATTATTGCTGCTATGCTGTGTGTGCGTGGACACTCAGTCAGTTATACCTTATTGTCTTAGGTATTTTTGGTTGATTTTGTTGTTGTTATAATCATATGAAACAGCGGGGTCTTCTTTTGGGAGAATTATACTAAGACTTATGTGTTGGGCTTTTGGTTGTCTTTTATATTTTTATTTAGTTTTTGGCCATTAAGTTCCAAAAAATCTTGTATTGTTGTTTTTAAAGAAGCGTTTTTTGCACTGCCGCAAAATAAAAAAGAAAACATTAACGTTTTATTTACTTTAGTTTGTTTTCTTTACTTTAGTGCGTTAGTGATGATGACTGTTAAGTTGATGTACTTTACTCTTGTATGTGATACCATTAAAGATTTATATTAAGGTGGATGAGATGAATGTGTATTTTTTAAGATTCTTTTAAATGTTGGAAATGTGATGCTGTCATAATTTTGATTACTTGGACGCTCATGGGAGTTATGTATGAAAGTAAAAATGATATTAAAAAGAATAACGTGGAATCTCTAATTAAAGGCAAGCTGAAAGCTGTATGAGGAAATGTAATAAGAATAGACTTACGAGCTTCATTCACATTGTCTGTGTGGCGTTAACCGGATGACCTTTCAATTATATAAATTTTCTTGGAAATCCATGCCTAAAAAAGGTCTATAGAAAATCGTTTTTTTGTAAAGTTTTATTTTAAGTCATTTAAGAACATTGGAAAAATTGGATATTGAAGTCATTCTTTTGGACAAATACAAATTAAAAATTAGTGGAATTCCGGTAACATTAAATTGCAGTAATATGAACATTTTTGTAGGGACCTCTCTCAGTGAAGTAACGGAAGAGAAACTTAATGTCGTCTCAGCAGCCGCCTGTTTCCATAATCTCAGTTTTACCGTTGAGGAAGGATGGTTTCAATTGAGATTCCAATAATACCTTGATTTGCGTTTGTGATTGGTTCGATGAATTTCAACGCAAATCGAAACACATGTTTCCACATGTTTATGCTTACCAACACGGTGTTCCTGAACCAACTTTAAATGAAAGGAGCTTACACCTGGGAAGTTTTTGCGGATTCTGAAACTGCAATGTGCATAGATGAGAAAAATAAAAATAAAAACAAATAAAATCGCCGGAGGCCTTTTTAAATAAATCGCGGTCAAAGTTAACATTTTTATAGCTTTTAAGGTTTTCACGATTTTCTTTGGAATGCGCAAGTCCAATCGAAATGGGATTAGAGAAAAGGATGTAGTTGTATAAATTCTCTATAAGATTGACCTTTATGATAGTTTCGTAGGTTTTACCATTTTTTAGATTTTTTGAGATATAGAACTTTAAATTGGGACAATGCACTGACTGTACCGTCTCCCTATAAAACAATGACGTGTACGGTGCGCCCTAACTAACATTAAATGAAAATCGATTACACCAGGGAAGTTTTTCGTATTCAGAAACAGCAATGTTCATAGATGAGACAAATCCAAACAAAACAAATAAAAAAGTATATACAATATCGTATCTACGGATTACGGATTTTGTAGACCGTTTTGAAATCTGCCGACAAAAAATATATTTGCCTTGAAGCTTTAAAGTGTTGCGGAGGATGTATTTGAACAAATGGACCGACATAGTCTATTTTGGAAGTGGATCTTATTTTGGGATTCATTCCTTTTTTATAAATTTTGTGTCCACCAGTCATTTCAGTTGGTTACCGTATAACTTAGAGGTTTTGGGCCACGATGTCAAGAAGCATGGACTTGCCCACGAAAAACATAAAATCGCTTAAACAGGACCACAAAGAATAGCATCGGAATAATTTTCCAAAGGTTCTTCGAACAGATTCTAAGCTGCGCTTAAAAAATGTGTAACTTTTGTGGGGGAAGTATCCTAATCAGAAGACCGATTTCTGAAGTAAAACTACATTTGGACAAAATATTAAGAGATCCAAGGGAGGGACAGTTGTTCCGTTCAGCAGATAAAGTGCGTACTATTATAATGACATTTTTTTAATTTTGGGGGTAGCTGCGCACCCATATTGCCAATCTTCAAACTTAAACTTAGTTTGGACCTAATATTACGAAGGTCAAATTTCGGACAGAATCAGGTGATCCGTTCGTACATATAGTGACAAGGGATTTTTACTGCTTTCGTGCTTTTTTCTAATGAAGTATGGACTTTCCCCTGAAAAAAAAAACTTGCACTGTCGTACAAGTTATTACAACAAAAATGAAAGTGATTCGAAAGCAGGCCTTAAAGTGAGTTTTTCCGAAATTTTGTGTGGGAGGTACCTAAAGGAGTTGACATATGTAGTCCATATTCAAGCCTGATCTATGTCTCGTAGAAATATTACGATGTGCAAAGTATGGATGAAATCCGCTACTGCCTTCGAGAGCTATCGTGCACACCATTTTTAGCGAAAAACTTGGAACTTTGGTGGGAGAGGTACCTAAAGGAATGGACGATATGGCTCAACTTTGTACTGAAACTAAGTTCAGACAAAATATTGCGATGGCCAAATTTTGGACCGAATCGAATCCGTTCGAGAGTTATCGTGCGCTCCAACCACTACACATTGTGCCATAGCGGATTTTTACAACTTCCTGGTTATTTTCTCAGAAAGTCTGGACTTGCCTCTAATAAAACTTGTACCTTGGTGATGGGGGCAGCGAATACAAGTTGTTACAACAAAAATCAAAACGATCCGAGAGCAGGTCCTAAGATGAACTTTTCCGAAATTTTGTGTGGGGGGTACCTGAAGGAGTGGACCGATAGAGTCCATATTAGAACCTTATTTATGTCTGGTAGAAATTTAACGATGTGCAAAGTATGGACCAAGTCGGTTACTCCCTTCAAGAGTTATCGTGCGCACAAATTTTCCGAACATTTTCGAACTTTTGTGTGGGAGGTACCTGAAGGAGTGGACTGATATGGCCCATTTTCGAACTTAAACTAAGTTTGAACAAAATATTACGAAAGTCAAATTTTGGACCAAATCGGCTCATCCGTTCGAGAGTTATCGTGCGCACCAGCCAGACGGACGAACATTGCTAAATCGACTCCAAATTGTCTGAAACGGATTTCGTCTAAACATACTTGGGGTCTAAAACCATTATTTCGAAGAGGCACATTTTGCCCGTATGAAAGTGTATATACCCTCGTTAGCATTCAGCTGAGGGTATAAACAGAAAAAATCGCTGGAGGGATCATCTAAACATGGCTAAATATTGACTTTTTAGAGAAATTCCAATCAATATCTCTGAAATCAATTCGAATCTTCTTTAAACCTCTGAACCAAACTTGTAGATAAGAGCATGAAAAAAAAAAAATTAGAGAAATATCACGCTGTTTCTAGCATATTTTTCAAAGACAATTTGATAAATATATCAACAATGCATTGAAATCCCAAATACGAAAATATACAGGTTGTGTGAACATTGTTTGAAATATATTTTGTAGAAAGTATGATATGAAATACCGCCTAAACAACATGAAATAAAAATGTTCTGAACATGAAATAAAAATGTTCAACTTCCAATATTGGTAATGACCAGAGCTTCAGAATTTATGTAAACTTTATATTTTATATTTATATTTTATAGATTTTGACGTGCTAGATGCTGTTTTTCCTAGTTCATCTGTTCAGTTGTACTACTTTAGGGCTATAATATTGCAGAAGACCACAAAGCAAAATTCTTATTAGATTCTGAGATAAAGCCCAGATCAATGGAAAAAGGATCGTTTTAGTCCGTTTTAGAGGAGGCCATAAAATCCGAACCCGTTCAAACGACACGAAACCCAACTAGGGTTTTTGTAGCCTTAATATGAACTTTCAGAAAATGTGCGTTATAAGTTGTTTGCATTTTCAGTGCATTTTCACAAATACAAAATAAAAAAAAAAAAATCATCTAAAATACATTTTGAAAGTATTGGATTTTTTTAAGAAAACAACTAATTTAACAATAATAACTGTTTCAATTAATCCTAACAAGGTCCATTTACAAGTTGCAAACAGTTTGAAGTAAAAATGTAAAATGTTAACATTCATTTTAATTTTTAATGAAAACCGACTTGTATTCACAACTTGGTTAACTAGAATTACTGTTTCGATTATTCTTAACTTGATCCATGAATAAAATGTAAAGATTTTGAAATAACTATTTAAATAAATAGAAATTGGATACCATGCCTCATTCCTACCCTATATCCCTCTTCATTAAATGTAGTTTTAGTTTTCTTCATTTTACATTTTTTGTGTGTTGAATTTTCAATTCTTTGTTTTCTTTGAACCATAAATATTGACCCAAACTAACGAACCGAATTGAAAATGTTGTCTAAACTAAAACTAAAACAAAGAAACTATGTCATCATGTCCTTGGCCATTTTTTTTGTTTGGATTTTGGGATTCGTTAAAAACAATGTTGTCACAATAAATCCAATTTCAATTCGAGGTCAAAAGTGCTAGCAAATTTAAAGTTTAGTTATCTTTGGGGACATACGCACAGAGATTACATCATCACAAACGATGTTCTTATTGACCGCTATTCGGCATATACTCATTTAACAATGAAATTAGAAATTCTCTTAGTGGTATTGAAATAGGATTAACAATTTTATGCCATTAAATGTGGAGAAATAATGGGGGAGATGTACACTCGAAATCATTATAAAACTGAAACAAAATCTATGTTCAACATTTCGAATAATATCTGGATATAAGAGCCTAAAAGGTTACATCTGAATATTTTGTAGACTATATTTTTGCTTGAATCAAGGAAGATAATTCTGACAATAATATTTTGGAAGGTTCATGACAAGACTTGTCTAATATAAAGAAATTTTCTATTATTATTTTCTTTTTCTTTTTTTAGGATTGCATAAATTTCATTATGCCTCTGGACATTTGGACATTGACAAAAATTCACAAGAAAAAATTGCTGATTGAAAAATTAAAAAACTATTTTTAAACAAGTAAGAATGGCGTTAATTTCGGCCAAGCCGAACTTGTTATAACCTCCACCACGAGTTAAACTGAAGTAAATTGAAACAATTCGAAAGGAAACTTCGTTTATGAAGAAGACTAAATACCAAATTTCAGCACGTTCGGTAAAACAATGTGGCTAATCTTCAAAGTACCGAAATTCGGGTGGTACTGTTCCTTGGGGGCTATATCAAAACGTCGATCTATACTTACAAATTATTGGCGGAAAGATATATGAAGGCGTGGACCTATACCGACAAAGCTTTATACCCCCAACGAAGACTTAGTAAACAATTTCAGCCATTTCGGTGTGATAATGCGGTTAAAACCTTCACAATACTGAAAATCGGGTAGAACCGTTCAATGGAGGCTATATGATGGCATGGACCTATGCCGACAAATTTTATATGGAATGTTTAATACCCTAAATGAAAGCCAAATACCAAATTTCAGCCATTTCGGTCGATTATTGTAACCACAATCGTCAAAATACCGGAAATCGGGAAGTACCGTTATATCGACTTAGAATTTTGCCCTGATCAAGAATATATATACTTTTTAGAGTCTCCTATGAATATTTCTATGTGTTACAAACGGAATGATAAATTTATGGTGGAGGGTATAAAAAAGTTTAAGCTTTCGCGTCGAAGGGTGGGTATCTCGGAAACTAGAGCAGATAGGAGAAAGCTGACCAAAAATTCAGAAAGAGCATACCGGAAAACTTTAGAAACCACTTGTATCTCATAAAGTCAAAAATGGTGTATGGAACACTTAAGCGTGGGGTTTTTTTAAACCTTTCGGGCAGTTTTCGTAAGAAGTATGGACTTGACCATGAAAAACTTTCAATGTCGAAATTGAGATAGCAAATGCTCGTTGCTTTAACAAAATTCAAAGTGATTCGAGAGCAGGCCTTAAAGTGAACTTATCCGAAATTTTGTGTGGGATGTACCCCAAGGAGTGGACAAATATAGTCCATATTCGAATCTATATCTGGTAGATATATTAGGATGTGTAAAGTATGGACCAAATCGGTCACTTCTTCAAGAGTTATAGTGCGCAAAATTTTTCCGAACATTTTTGAACTTTTGTGGGGGAGGTATCTGAAGGAGTGGACCGATGTGCCTTATCTTCGAACTTAAACTATACTTAAACAAAATATTACGAAGGCCAAATTTTTGACCGGATTGGCAGATCCGTTCGAGAGTTATCATGCGCTCCAACCACAACACACGGTGGACTTGCCCTTGATGAAACTTGTACCGTCGTATGGGGGGCAGGAAATACAAATTGTTACAACAAAAATCAAAGCAATTCGAGAACTGGTCCTACTCTGAACTTTTCCGAAATTTTGTGTGGGAAGTACCCAAGGTCGTGGATCTATAGGGTCCATATTGGAACCTCATGTATATCTGGTAGAAATTTCACGATGTGTAAAGTAGAGTTGTGGCAAAGGAACTATATGGAACTATCTAGTTCACTTCGCAGTTCCAATGGCCCTCATTTTTTTTTTTGAACAAACTGCGTATACTTACTATCACACGTTATATTTCATGATGTTACTCATACGTTTTGGAACTAGTACAAGGAACTAGGAACTAGACAAGTGAGCCAAGGATATAGTCGGATCGGGGCCGACTATGTGATACCCTACACCACTTCCCCTGTGCATAAGCTTTTGACTGGTAAAATTCAAAATATTAAAATTGGGATAGCTTAGCGCCTTTGCTCTGAATGTCTTCATACAGGTATATTTTATTGAAACGCGTTTAAGTGCATCGTCAGAATAACTCAAATAAAAAATGGAAAAGTGGGATGTATGCCAACCATCAACCATCACATTCCGACCCCTGAATAATATCCGACCACTACCAAAATCAATAGGTTTATTCCTCTGTGGGACCCCCATTAACACCCATAATTTCGTGACGATCCAATCAAAATTACGACGTGTAGCGTGATTACAAAGAAATGGAAAAATGGGATGTATTAACGACTATTGCGATATCTCCGTTATTTGGCCACCTACGCCAACCTACTTTGCATCATTGTAAAGATGGGATTTTCTACTTTCATCGTCAGACTTTGTTTTTGGAAGGTCCCTAACCAAAGCTGTCATATTTGTCATTATTATTAAAATCGCAAAAATGAAAAGTTGTGTTCTATTAGTGGCTATTGCGATATCTTCGTTGTTTGACCACCTACAACAACCTACTTTACATCGTTGCAAAGGCGATATTTTCTACTTTCATTAGTAGGTTTTGCTTTTGGCATACCCCCTACAGAAGCTGAGATATTCGGTTTGGAAAAAACATTGTCTTTTTCTCCAAAAAAGTTTTTTGCCCATTCCGACCCCTAAATATTATCGGACCATCACCAAAATAAATAGGCTTTTTCCCCTGCGGGACCCCCAACAACACCCAAAATATGGTGACGATCCGATCAAAACTACGACCTGTAGCGTGATTTTTTTAAAAGTGGAAAAATGGGATGTATTACCGACTATTGTGATATCTCCGTTATTTGGCCACCTACGTCAACCTACTTTGCATCATTGTAAAGACAGGATTTTCTACTTTCAGAGCCAAGTTTTGTTTTTGGAAAGTATGCAACAAAAGCTGTGTTATTCGTCATTAGAATTAATATCGAATAAATTAAAAGTTGGGTTCTATAAGCAACTATTGCGATATCTTCGTTGCTTGACCACCTACGATAACCTACCATACATCGCTGTAAAGGTGATATTTTCTGCTTTCATTAGCATGCTTTGCCTTTAATATACCCCTTATAGATACGGAGATATTCGCTTTGAAATAAAACGTTGACTTTTTCCGCAAATAAGTTTTTTGCCCATTCCGACCCCTGAATATTATCCGACCATCACCAAAATCAATAGGCTTCTTCCCCTCCGGGACCCTCGTCAACGTCCAAAATTTGGTGACGATCCGATCAAAATTACGACCTGTAGCGTGATTACAAGGTTTAGATGGACAGACGGACAGACGGACGGACGGACGGACTGACGGACGGACACACATAGCCAGATCGACTCAGCTCGTCGAGACATTCATTTTGGTATATATAAGTATGGGTCTACGACCATTATTTCGATGCGTTACAAACTTTTTGGCCAAAACCAACTTATAATACCCTCCCCACATAGTGGTGTAGGGTATAATTACCCAACTTTAGTGTAAAGTATGGACCAAATCGCTTACTACCTTTAATAGTTATCGTTCGCACAATTTTTCCGAACATTTTCTGACTTTTGTGTGGGAGGTACCTGAAGGAGTGAATCGATATGGCCCGTCTTCGAATTAAACTAAGTTTGAACAAAACATTTTGAAGGCCAATTTTTCGACCAAATCGGTTCATCCGTTCGAGAGTTATCGTGCGCTCCAGCCAGGCAGACAGACAGACGGACGGCCATTGCTAAATCTGAAACGGAATAAGTAATAATGTTTCCTATTTCTTTTATTCTATTCGTAGTTTAGTGACATGCAACCTCTAACTAATTGTCCTGCCCGAATCATATTCAAGGTTTCATTGAGTGACTTAACCATTGTTGAAAAATGGGACTATGTATTGCTGAAGTTTCCAACTAATGATCTTCGATATGTAAAGTGCCATGACGTTGCCACCGACACCATTCCCTTTACGAATTTTTTAAACTAATTTTTTTTCTCAGTGTAATACGCCCACCACGCAATCACTTTGTATATAAAATACGGCACTTGTGTTGAAATAACAAAGCATAATAAAATTCAATATACAGTATTTTTGTTTTCTAAATAAATAATGTTTAATTAATTTCAAATTCAAGTGTTCGATAAATATACATTTATAATAACAATTATAATCATTTTTGCCTCTGCTCAAGTGCTTGGAAATAACTCACAACAAACTGAAAACAATTATAATAGTTTAGTTTGAACCTAAAAAGCACTTTAAACTATAAAATCTATAAACGTTTTACAGGTTTGTGTGGTTTTAGCAAATGACAAAACAACAACGACAACAATGACACCACCATATTTTTTGACCTTTTCACCAATCACATTCTCTTTTCAAAAATAAAGTTTAGAAAAAAAGTTTAAATGTTGCCAAATTCAAATGCCAGGACGTACAGCAGAAATATGCCTAAGAGTTTTCAATTTAACGAGGTTGGCATGGAAAGTGTGTCTCTTTCGTTTCTTTTTTACTGTTCATATCAAGGAGTGTCGTTTATACATGTCACGTTCCAACAATCGCATATCGATCTGTCTGTCTGTGGCTAATATGACAGGTGCCATGGAATGTCTTCGAAAAACTATTGAATACCAAAATGTTGTATCAACGAAATTCCTGTAATTTTCCTGTAAATTCTGTAATCGTGATAAATTATAAAAACTTTGTTTATATGATTTGTGATAGATTTTAATGGGTCTTACTTTTGATGGATGGATTGATGTATTAGTTGGAAAAATGGACAGTTATTGCATTAGATTAACACAATAAAACTCATTTCAGCTGCATAGCAAAAACGTCTATTGAATTATAAAGCTTCTACACGCAGAAAAATTTATGTTAGAAATATGTTTGGATCCAAACAAATATATGTTTGGGACCGGTTGCAAACAAATATATGTTTGGATACAAACATAATATGTTTGGGTCCAAACAAATAAATGTTTGCAACATTTTGTAACATTTCTTAATTTGATATGTTTGGGTAAAACTTATTTTTTATGTTAGAACATTTTTTTCATGGGTGGAGAGAGGATGTTTGTCAACGAGAGTAATAACAGTGCTCTCGCGGCTGTGGAATGCTGCTTTATAATAAAGAGTTGTGTGTATTGTATAATAGAAGACGTAGAAGCGAAGAAGGGGGCTTTGGTGGCATGTATGCGTCAAACTCGTGTGTTTCTTGTTTTGTTGTTGTTAACCAACGAAGAAGAAAAGAAGAAATGATATGAAATATGTTTTTTTCTTTCTTCAGTGTTTTAGTTGCCTTTGTAGAGTCAAGACGGTAAAGTGAGTGAATAAATCAGTGTTTTGTGTTTTCTTAAAGAAATTGTGCTTTTTAGTAAATTAAATGCCCAATACATTTTATAATTGAATCGGAAAGTTGAATGGAATTATTTTATTGGACAAGGAAGAAATCGCATTTAATATTGGTAATTACATACATACTTATGTATATTTGAAATATGGCATATCCATATTTATTTATTACATTACATAATCATTTGATTCTAGATGCCGATTCCCCGCTGATGATTTCAACTATGAGGACAATTTGTTTTATTTCACAACTAAGGGGAGAAGCGTTCAACTACGTTTCTATATATTTTTCCTTTTTAAAAGTGTGACTACAAATTATTTCAATCAGTTTTTCTTTTATTAAAGTGTGTTATGTATTTCTTTGGAATTTTGTATGTACCTATATGTTTGTTGTTCTCTTGCCTTTTAATAAAAAACCACAACAATTGTGTGTATACTATAGAGATAGCCAGTGAGCTCTTACTGAGAGCAATTGAGCACACATTTTAAATTGTTTTACATTGAATTTTACGCTCCCTTGCTCTCAGTAAGCGCCCACTGGTGCATGTGTTTGTTTTTTTTTGTGCCTTTTGGGTTTGTATTTTTTTGCACCCAAACATATAAAATGTTTGCACCCAAACATAAAATTGTTTCCACCCAAACATATCTTTGTTTGCACCCAAACATATGTATCTTTGCACCCAAACATAAATATCTTTGCACCCAAACATATATTTGTTTCCACCCAAACATATATTTGTTTGCAGACCCAAACATATATTATGTTTGGGACTGTTGCAAACATATATATGTTTGCTGCAAAATATGTTTGGGACATATGTTAGAGAGGCCGTTTTTTTTTTGCGTGTATAAAGCATCTTCTTGCCAAGTTTTAAATTCATTCCTTTTTTAAATCATATAAATTCAAAACTGAAAAAAATGTCAAGACTTATAAGTTTTATGAAAAGCCACAGTATCCAAGAACAAAATGAGACGTTCCGAAAGTAGCATGGACCCCGCAGTGTGAGTTTCGAAGCTTTGCCACAGAAGCTACTCCACAACCGATATATCTAAAGAGCTGCCTGAAACAACAGCGAAAACTGGTCAGATAATTTGGTGATTGTGTGGGTTCGAATATTCGGCTTTCCTTTTTCACATGCAAAAATCTTTGGACTTCAACGAGAAATTTAATAAAATGAATATTAAAATGATCTTCGCTCTAACAGGCAAAATATTTCAAAAAGCAACATCAACGAGCAAAAGGCAGCATAATCCAACAGGTATTGCAATACGCTTTGTAACATGTAATAAAGTATGAGTCGGCTTTGCAGACAGAGATATACCCGCAGCCTGTGTGAATTTATACTTTCATCTTTGTACAATATAGAATCGAATACCGGCTACGCAATCAAAATTCATTTCCCCAATAATTATGTATTTAGGAGTTTTTCAGAGTCTGTGGTCCTTTTTGAACGTATAAACTTGCGACAAAAAATATATTTGGATTGAAACTCAAAAGAGTTGCGGAGGAGGTACCTGAAGGTATGGATCGACATAGTCCATTTTGGAAGTGAGTTTTATTTTGAGAGTCATTTCTTTTCCCTCCAGTCATTTCAGTTGGTCACCGTATAACTTAAAGCTTTTATACTTTCAGGAAGAATGGACTCCCACGAAAAAATAATATTTCTCTAACAAAAAGTAGCATCGGTATGAATTTCCAAAGGATCTTCGAACATACTTTAAACTGTACTTAAACAAAAACGTTGAAAAGTTGAAATTTGGGGGGAAGTGCCTTAAGGAGAAGACCAATTTGGACCATATTCGAAGTTAAACTCCATTTGGAAAAAATATTAGAGGATCCAAAGCTTGAACGACATCGGCATGTCCGTTAAAGAGATATAGCGCGTACAATTTAAGTAGCATTTTTTTAACTTTTGTGGGGTAGGTACCGGAAGGAGTGGACCGATATGGCTCACCTTCGAACTAACCTAAGTTTGGACAAAATATTACGAAGGCCAAACTTTGGACCGGATCGGCTGATCCGTTCGAAAATTACCGTGCGCTCCAGCCACTACACGTGGTGCCTTTGGGGATTTTTACAGCTTTCGGCTCATTTTCTCACGAACTATGGATTGGCCCCTGAAAAAACTTGTACTGTCGTCAACAAAATCAAAGGGCAGCTCCTAGGCTGCACTTTTCGGAAATTTTGTGTGGGAGGTACCCGAAGGAGTTGACATATATAGTCAATATTCGAGCCTAATATATGTATGTCTCGTTGAAATATTACGATGTCCAAAATATGGACCAAATCGGTTACTGCCTTCGAGAGCTATCGTGCACACCATTTTTAGCGAAAAACTAGGAACTTTGGAGAGGGAGATACCCGAAGGAGTGGACCGATATGACCCTAAAAAACTTGTACCATCCTAATAGGGCAGCGAATACAAGTTGTTGCTAAAAAAATCAAAACTATTCTCGGGCAGGTGTTAAACTGCACCTGTCCGAAATTTTGTGTGGAGGTACCCGAAGGAATGGACCGATATAGTCCATATTCGAACTTGATCCATGTCTGGTAGAAATATTACGATGTGCAAAGTATAGACCAAATCGGTTGCTGCCTTCGAGAGTTATCGTTCACACCATTTTACAGAAAAAAAAGTGACAAAGTTGTTTCGAATCGGATAGAGAGTTATCCTGCAGTTTGACTGCAGCAAACTATTTGTATGTCTGAGTGGCTACGAAAGGTTCTTAAATGCTTGGAGATCCAACAGAAAAACACGAATATCCAATCACCATTGCCCGAGGCAACCGGTGCTGCGAGAATGCGATAAAAGTTATACAAGACTTCTATCCTCTCCAATGACAATGTGAATATTTAACTTCCTTGTGTTTTTTTGATGATCCAATGTAATGTTACATACGAAGGGTACTAAAGGGTGTTTTTTTAAGCTAGATAGAACTTTAAATTGTAAAAAGTAACACAAAAAATTGAATTTTGATGAAACGTTTTTTTATTTGTTTCAGTATACTCTGACAAATCATCATGAATAGACTCACGCTTGAACAACGCTACGAAATTATCCAAATTTACTTTGAAAATCAGTCATCGATTCGCGCAACTTATAGACGACGCATTTTTGGATTAACGCATTTTTGGCTTAACGCATTTGAGGCGAATTTTTGGCTTAACGGGTTTGTTAATAAGCAAAATTGCCGCATATGGAGTGAGACCAATCCACAAGAGACCCTACAGACTCCATTACATCCAGAAAAATGCACCATATGGTGCGGTTTTCACGCTGGTAGCATTATCGGACCTTATTTCTTCAAAAATGAGGCCGGAGCTCGCGTTACGGTCAATGGAGATCGTTACCGCACCATGATCAATGATTTTTTGTTTGAAAATATGGATGACATTGATCCGGAGGAGATGTGGTTTCAAAAGGTTGGCGCTACGTGCCATACGGCGAACGCAACCATCGACTTATTGAAATCAAAATTTGGCGATAAGTTGATTTCGAGAAGTGGACCTGTCAATTGGCCTCCAAGGTCGTGCGATTTGACACCTCTCGATTATTTCCTGTAGCCGTGAAGTCACTGGTTTATGCTGATAAACCAGCAACAATTGATGCCTTGGAGGCCAGCATTGTTCGTGTTATTCGTGACATACGGCCAGCAGTGCTCGAAAAAGTGGCCAAAAATTGGACGTCCAGAATGCACTTCGTCAAGAACAGCCGCGGTGCCCATATGCCCGAAATCATTTTCAAATGTTAATGTCACCTATTGATCTTTCGAATAAAAAAAAATTTGATTACAATTTAATTTTTTGTGTTATTTTTTGTGTTATTTTTTCAAGTTCTATCGGGCTTAAAAAACACCCTGTATATAAATTTCTGTCCTAATAATAAAAACGCGAATATTTGTAACCAAAAATGTTTTTATAGTTCTTTAAAGTATTCTCCAGTATGATTTATACACTATTAAATGCGCTCAAAGCATTTGTCGAAGCACTTTTTCCACTCTGAATGAGACACTTCTAAAACGTGGTTTTTGAACGCTTCAACAGCATCTTCTGGCGAAGAAAGTCGCTGATCACGCCTGTTTTCTTGATGTGCGGGAAAGTCATTGGTTGCCAAGTAAGGGCTGTAAGGCGGATGAACCATCAATTCCACGTTTTGTCCGGTCAAAAAGACACTGGTTTGATGTATGTATGAAAGCTTGCATTGCCATGGTGCACAATTATTCGTCTTCTCTTGTTCGTTTTTCGAACTTCTCCGACTTCAAAAACCGACTTCAAAAATTTCATTTCGAGAAACACCCGTTTCTATGCTACATACAAATCACAATAAATAAAATAAATAAATCGTCGAACCCAATTTCTTAAAAATGATGCCGGTTAGTACTTCATCGTCAATGGCGACCGTTATTGCCTAATGTACCTACCTACATGTACCTTCACGACGGTTGATCCATAATTGCGGCTTGAAGTCTCCCTACAATTTAACTTCCCGAACTCTTAATTTCGAGAAGGTATTCTTAAAAAGGGTCAATATTTGTATGTATTGCATTACATCTTACCAAATTAAAAGAATCTCTTGTCGAGAAATGTAGAACGGTATTCCAAAAGGGTATTTTGGGCAAAATAAACTTATAACATCTCTTCCACATTACGGTATAGGGTATAGTAAAATAATACCTTAATTTATTTCAATAGAAAGGGAAATCTATTTGCTCACTGTTCAAAATATTTCCAATATTTTATTACCTGTAAAGAGAAAAGAAAAAAACATTATTAAATTTTCCACATTTATTTATTTACAAACAGCCTTTACAAATCAATAATAACTCTATTTATCTTAAATCAGTAAAAATTAATATTTTTTCCAACTTTCTTGCATATTCATGGAGAACCTGTTATGTAAATATCTATAAAATATAAACAATTAAAAATAATTAAAAAAGAAACTAAACTATATACAGAACACAAAAGTGCATATTTGCATTGCAATTCTAGAACAATTACACAACTTAATTAGAGGTTGGGGGTTTTGTGGTTTGCAATGCCCAGTCATTGATAGGTAATCAATCTACAATCTATACTGACTGGTTAGTGGCGGTGAGTGACGAGCACTGGTGTTACTAAATAGTTCACGCTCAAGCTTTTTTTATATTCTTGCGACACTATTTATAAAAGTACATATTACAATTGAAAACGTCATTTCAATCAATTTAAATACACATAACATATCACACAACACCAATCATTCGGCATGGCTGGCGAAATTTATGTGAGAAACAATAAATGCATTTTTTTCAATATTAAATTACTTTAGAAGATTTTTTGTTTGTTTCGTTCAAATGAAACCAAAGGCATTCCAATAACACTGAAACTGAACAGCTAACCAGACAATTGTAATAAAGAAGAAATGTAATAAAGATGTAATACAGAAAATGAGAAGTAAAAAAGTCTGGCATTCAAGGTATTTGTATGATTGATTGATGATGCTTGATGGATTGCCATTAAAAATGCCGACAATTTTGTTTTTGCATTAAGGAGTGCAATGTTGATGAAAGCTGATCTGTTCCAGTGTTGTTCCAATGTTCTGCTCAACAATGCTAAATATTCATTTATTTGCATTTGCATAATACAATGATTTTCCTTGAATTTTAATTTTGGCAGTAATACAGAACAGAGATTGTGTGAATGGCATGGCATTACTTAAAAGTTATTTTGGTACTTTTTCATTGCATACCTTTGGTAGAATTTAACTGCAGATTCATTGAATTTGTTCTTTTTTCACTCAGGTCATTGCTAAAGAAGCATGAGAATAAAAGACTCTTTTTTGGCTCCATTTAACCCTGAATTCATTTTGAGAATTCCCATAGCTTTTTCTGTGTGCAATTTTCAACGTTTTTTTTTTTTCATTGGAAAATTGCTCGCCAAAAATAATTGACCATCTCGAAGAGCAAAGAAAAAAAAAACTGCAAGTAGTTCTACGTATTTTGCTGTGAACCGAATTAGCAAACAATTTTGTTTTCTTCGGCAAACTCATTTCCTTAACTAGTTCTTGACTTAGTTTTAGTTTTTTCCGTAATTATTTTGAATTGAATTCGTAAAAAACGAATCAGTTTTAAAGATTGCGACATGAGGTCATTTTACAAGTTGTAAACATTTGTTCTATAATATTATAGTAAAGTTTCAAATTACATCTTACCTATTTGGGAATGAGGTCATTGTAAGAAATGAAGTAATTTTATTTGACATTTTAGCCACAACAAAGCCAATTGTTTTGGCGTGCTCTAAATAAGTAACGCAATTGACTTTGTTTATTCGAGCTATGGCCAAAGAAATCATTATAAAAATCATGAGACAGTTCTGAGAAGATCATAATGGTTTGAGAAATAAAGGAATGAAATCAAATTTCTACGAAGCAAAGGCGTGCTAATGCGGTTGCAAGAGGTGCTCAAATCGAGCCGATCGAAGAAAAAGCTGTTAAAACAGTATCAATCGACTTTGACGACAGAGATGATATTCTTTTAGCGGTAGTTAAACACAGATCCGTACCTTTAAAAATAAATAGCATTTTTGTAGGTGAAAAAAGAAGTTTGGAAAGTTTTCAGCGTAAATTTTGGAAGATTTGCGTAAATTTCATAAACAGTGGGTCTAATTTTTCCACTGACAGACCTAATCAAAACAGTCTGCACATAATTAAATAATAGTATTGTAACAAAGATGACTAAAAAGTTAAGGGCGAGTTTAGAGTGGCCCTAAATATTGTAGTGCGATTCTGTAACTTTTTTTAATAACGAACCGACATCGGTAGTTAACAACAAATGAGAAAAGGCTATAGTCGGCACGGGGCCGACTATGTGATACCCTACACCACTACCTCTGTGAATAATCTTTTCCCTCGAAAACATTTCTTTTATGGAGATAAGAACGTTTTCACCTATCTGGCTTTTATACCAAATGACTTAAGGCGAACTGAACCAAAATAATTAATATTTAATTTTATATTTGACTACTGTCGACATCACCAACATCAATATGCTTCTACTCTATGAGAAAATTTCGTGATGATCCGATCAAAATTCCGACCTGTAGAGTGATTGCAGAAAAAGTGGAAAAAAGGATGCATTAACGACTGTTGCGATATCTCTATTATTTGACTAACTACGCCAACCTACTTTGCATAATTTCAAAGATGGGATTTTCTACTTTCTTAGTCAGGCTTTGCTTTTAGAAGGTCCCCAACCAAAGGTGTGATATCCGTCATTATTATTAAAATCGCAAAAATGAGAAGTTGGGTTTTATTAGCGACTATTGCGATATCTTCGTTGTTAGACCACCTACGACAACCTACGTTACATTGTTATAAAGGTGATATTTTATACTTTCATTGCCAGGTTTTGCTTTTTATAGACCCCTTATAGACGTTGAGATATTTGCTTTGGAATAAAATGTTGACTTTTTCTCCAAATAAAGTTTTTGCTCATTCCGACCCCTAAATATTATCTGACCATCATCAAAATTAATAGGATTCTTCCTCTGTGAGACCCTCATTAACCCTCGAAATTTCGTCATGATCTGATCAAAATTGCGCCCAGTAGCGTGATTTCCAAAAAATGGAAAAATGGGATGTATTATCGAATATTGTGATATCTCCGCTATTTGGTCACCTACGACCTAGTTTGCATCATTGTAAAGGTGGAATCTTCTACTTTCATAGTTAGGCTTTGCTTTTGGAAAGTCCCCAGCCAAAGCTGTGATATTCGTCATTATAACTAAAATCACAAACATGCAAATTTGGGTTTAATTTGCGACTATTGTGATATCTTCGTTGTTTGATCACCCACGAGAACCTACTTTACATCGTTAGAAAGGTGATATTTTCTACTTTCATTGTCA
This sequence comes from Musca autumnalis, assembly GCF_047663935.1. Taxonomy (NCBI): domain Eukaryota; kingdom Metazoa; phylum Arthropoda; class Insecta; order Diptera; family Muscidae; genus Musca; species Musca autumnalis. Next base: position 110,254,525 of record NW_027411866.1, on the reverse strand, counting down.
GGTTTTGCTTTTGGAATACCCCTTATAGAAGCTGAGATATTAGCTTTGGAAAAAAACGTTGTCTTTTTATCCAAATAAGTTTTTTGCCCATTCCGACCCCTAAATATTATTCGATCCTCACCAAAATCAATAGGCTTCTTCCTCTTTGAGATCCCCATTAACTCTCAAAATTTCATGACGATCCAAAATTGAGGCCTGTAGCGTGATTTCCAAAAAAATGGAAAAATGGGATGAATTGCCGACTATTGTGATATCTCCGCTATTTGGTCACCTACGCCGACCTAGTTTGCATCATTGTAAAGGTGGAATCTTCTACTTTCATAGTTGGGCTTTGCTTTTGGAAAGTCCCCAGCCAAAGCTGTGATATTCGTCATTATAACTAAAATCACAAACATGAAAATTTGGGGTTTATTTGCGACTATTGTGATATCTTCGTTGTTTGGTCACTTACAAGAACCTACTTTACATCATTAGAAAGGTGATATTTTCTACTTTCATTGTCAGGTTTTGCTTTTGGTATACCCCTTATAGAAGCTGAGATATTCGCTTTGGAAAAAAACGTTGTCTTTTTATCCACATAAGTTTTTTGCCCATTCCGATCCCTAAATATTATCCGACCATCACCAAAATCAATAGGCTTCTTCCCCTCCGGGACCCCCATCAACACCCAAAATTTCCTGTAGCGTGATTACAAGGTTTAGATGGACAGACGGACGGACTGACGGACGGACACACATAGCCAGATCGACTCAGCTCGTCGAGACATTCATTTTGATATATATAAGTATGGGTCTACGATCATTATTTCGATGCGTTACAAACTTTTTGGCCAAAACCAACTTATAATACCCTCCCCGCATAGTGGTGTAGGGTATAATTATTAATTCTTCGCAACTACAGAAGATAAAACGCGTAAAGGAGGAAAAATATCTTCTTTTGGAAGGAAGGAGTCTAAAATTAGTGTCTGCAAGTATCCCAACAATGCGAACTCCAAGTTTAACTTCAACTTCAAAAACGTCAAGTGTGTATGTGAGTACTTCTAGGAGGTAAAGGAACAATACACGATTGACATACATTTTGGTGGTTTTATTCCAGGATATGAAGAAAAATATCATTAGCCTCCATCGTAATAGCTTGGAAAGACAAAATATATAATATCCCCAATTTATGGTTTTGATGTGGACAAGACCTTGTCTTTTAGACCAATAAATATGCCTGTGTGCATCTACAAACCGCCTTTGGTGAAGCAACAGAATCTGCATTATATTTGGCAATAAATCATTGGTCAAAAGGACACTTCCTACTGTAGTGAATTTTATACATGCATGATTTAAAAATTATAAATTTGGTAAAATCCTTCCTAAAGCGCCGTTTTATTTTTTTCTAATTAACAATTAGGGTCATATTTTGGGTTGTGGCGCTTTGTGGAAAAAAATTCTGAACAGTGCAATAAAAGGAAGAGCTATATATAGATTGAACTTTGAAATTTGGCACACTTAAGTCCCTTCGGCGACGTTGGTGGATCCACGTTACCGCCACTTAAGTTTACAGGCACATATTGATTTCACGCCCACATTGAATGGAATTTCTCATAGTGTATAGTATGTAAAGTTGGATTGTTAGTGATGTTGAGTTGAAATCTTTATAAGATTGCCACAAAGCGAGGTAGAATATAGGAATACTATTATGAGTTTCGGCCTCAATACTGTTTTAAGACATTAGCAAACGTATTTCATTATTAATAATTAAGGCAAAGGTGTGCGTTTAGCCTTCATATACATGGTTAACCCTTATGTAAACGTCTTATGAAGATTTTTTCCCAATAAGGCGGTATTTACCTTTTATACCCACCTTATAACATAAATCTTTGCTTATATTCAAATCAAAACTCATATGTTAAAAGAAATCAGCTAAATATTGCAGTAATGTACTATCGTTAAGATTTAACGACTACTTTTTTTTTTTGGTTGTTAAGTTAACAACAATTTTCGGTAATTGCCGACATAATTTACCGACAAAAATTGTTGAAATTGGTATACAGAATAGCACTTACCGAAAATTATCGTTAACTACCAACATTCGTCGTTAATTTTGTCGTTAATGAGTTACAGAATCGCACTACAGGAAGTATTGTCTTCCCCTAGCAAAAATTTCCAAACTCCATAGTCCATTTTGGAAATTGATCTGTTTTTGACAGTCATTTCTTTCGATAGTTATCGTGCCTAACAGCCATTTTAGTTGGTCACCGTATGCATTTTTGAGCTTTAAGGGCACTACGTCCAGAAGCGTAGACGAACCCTCAAAAAATTATATCGTTGTAATCAGAATCATATATCAGAATATTCCAATCTGACCTATGTCTGGAAAAAATGGAATACATTGTTCAATGTTGCCAACAATTTGAAACCGATCGCAGACGACTCCTGAAACTGCACTCTTTCCAAACGGTGTGTAGGAGGCACCCGAAAGAGTGGTCCAATGTAGTCAATATTCCTACAAAATCCGAGTATGTAAGAAATAATATGATGTACAACGTTTGGACAAAATCGGTTTCTCGCTTCTAGGGTTACCTAACGTACTACCCAGTTTAGTTGACACCGGCAGGCTTTTTTGGAGTTTTTGGGCCAATATCTCAGAAAGTATGGACTTGTCCCCGATCCTCAAAAAGAACTTGCTGCAACGAAATTCAAAACGATCCGCGACGAGCTTTTAAGCTGTACTTTTTTCCAAATTTTTTGTGGGAGGTACACGGAGGAGTATACCGATTTATTCCATATCCAAACTTAATCTATGACTGGAAGTAATATTACCATATGCAAAGTTATGACCAACTCGGGTACTCCCTTCGAAAATTATCGTGCGCACCATTTTAGCGAACATTTTTGAACTGTTGTGGTGAAGGAGTAGACCGATATGGCCTATCTTCGAACTTAAACTAAGTTTCGATAAACTCTAAATTGTCTCTAAATTGTCCCCAAACATGCGTGGGTTCTAAAATCAGCATTTCTACGAGGCACAATTTTGATCGTATCAAAGTGTATATACCCTCTTTAGCTTAAAGGTACAAATATTACGATGATAATCAGTAATAATTGAGCTAGGTCGCTATATATTTGTACACGGCTCACGTTTTTGTATACCCCCCATTTCTCCCGATTTTAGGTATTCTTTAGGAATTTATTTGGCATTTTTAAGTTCCAACGGTCACAAATCTTCTCCATATAACGGTACCTTCCGATTTTAGGTATTTTGAGGATTTTAGCTACATTTTTTGATTGAACTACCCGTAATTTTACATGTGAGATTCCCTGTTGTCACGAAACGTCTCCACCAAAAATTTTCAACACAGGTCCATGTTTTGATATAGCCCCCATATAAAGGTACATACCGATTTTCGGTGTTTTAGGGAATTTAGTTACATTTGTTGACCAAACTATCGGTAATATTACATTGGAGTTTCCCAGTCTTCACAAAACTCAATTATCAAACTCCATGGTTTGGTATATCCCATTTTAGAATGATATCTCCGGATTTTAGGTATTTTGAGGATGTTAGCTACTCTTTTTGACCGAACTGCCTATTATTTGACATTTTGAAGTTCCTTGCTGTCACAAAACTTCTCCATGAAAAAGTTCAACACAGGTATAGCCCCCATATAATGGTACCTATCTATTTTTGATATGTTGTGGGTTTTAGATCTATATTTTTACTGAACTACACGTAGATTAACATATCAGGTTCCCTGCAGTCTCGCAACTTCTCCACAAAAATGTTTCAACATAGGTGTACGTTTTGATATTCTTTCCAATAACGGTTCCTCCAGATTTTCGATATTTTGAGGGGTTTAGCTACATTTTTGAGTGATATACCCGTAATTTGACACTTGAGGTTCCCTACACTGGCGAAACATTTTCATCAAAATTTGACATTTGAGGTTCCACGCAGTCGCGAACGTTCTCCATCAAAAATTTTAAACATTGGTCTAGGTTTTGGTAAGGCCCCCATAGAACGGTAGCTCCGGATTTTAGGTATTTTGAGAATTTTAGCCACATTTTTTGACCGAACTACCTATTATTTGACACTTAAGGTTTTGGCTGTGGTATAGCCCCATTGAACGGCAGCTCCTGATTTTAGGTATTTTGAGAATTTTAGCAAAATTTTTGACCGAACTACCTGTTATTTTACGCTTAAGGTTCTCAGTGGTCACAAAACTCATTCATCAATTATTGCCAACGTAGGTCCTACGTATTTGGGATTCTACGTATTTGGACGATTTTAGATACATTTTTTTACCGAACTACCTGCTGTTAAGGTTCCCAGTGGCCAAAAGACATATTCATCAAAACTTGTCAACATAGGTTCATGTTTTGGTATAGGCCCCATATAACAGTATTTTGAGAATTTTAGCTACGTGTGTTGAACCAAATACCTGTTGTTTGACATTCGAAGTTCCCAGTGGTCAAAAAACTTTTCTACAAAAAACATAGATCTGCGTTGTTGTATAGCCCCCCTAGAACGGTACCCCCGAATATTAAGTATTTTGAGGATTTTCGCCAATTTTTGACCGTACTATCCGTTATGTGTCACTTGAGGTTCCCAGCGGTCACAGAAATTATTTATTAAAATTGTCAACATAGGTCCATGTTTTGGGAATAGCGCCCACATAACGGTACCTCGGCATTTTATGCATATTGAGCGGTTTAGCTAAATTTCTTGACCTGTTATATGACACTTGAGGTTCCCTCCCAGTGGTCACAAAACTTCATCATCAAAAATTGTCAGCATATGCCTATTGTTTGGTATAGACTCCTTATAAAGGTACATCTAGATTTTAGGTATTTTGAGAATTTTAACTACATTTTTTATCCGAACTACCAGTTATTTGACATTTGAGGTTCCCTGTGGTCACAAAACGCCTCTATCAATTACAGAGTGTATGAACTGGTTTAATGCTTACTCAATGCCAACCACTATTAACGTCTTTAGGGACAGTAAAATAGCGATTAACGCCATACAAGACCGTTATAACAGTTTTGGAATGCATAAATCCAATTAACAACTACTCCCACTTTGAGGTAGCCCCCATATAAGGGTACCACCCGATTGAAGACATTTTTAGATACATTTTGTGACCTAATTTCGGCATTTCGGTATCAGTGGTCGAAAAACTTCGCCAACTAAAATTGTGGACAGAAAAGGTAACTAATTATTTAATTTTAGTTCAAAATATTTTGTGGTGGAGGGTATAAAAGTGTGTATCTTCGTTAGCCTAAAAGCTGAGGGTACATAAAGGCTGCCATGGTAAGAATATGAAAACCAGCTCAAACAGTTCTGTGCTAAACGACTACGTCAACTATCATCCAGTTTGTGAAGAAAAATCACATGTTACTCGCAGGGTTTAAAATGCAAACGCCATATTAGCAAAAGCGCCTAAAACTTGCAGCTTTGATTGCTAAAATTTCTCCGAAAAATGTTTAGCAACAATGAACAACAGCAACATGTAGCAACAAATTTCACAAAAATATTGCTAGTGATGCTGATGCTATTTGATATTGTCGCTATAATAAAACAGCATCGGACACGCATACTCATATTTTGCAGCACTCATGATCAACACATATCAGAAAAGAGAATAAGCAACAAAGTTTCAACGGCTTAGCCAGATTTTCAGCAAACAATTGTTTTTGAGATCAGGGTTACCAGTGTAATGGATTAAAAATCACGATATCATTAATTACAACTTTTCGTTCAAAGGACATGTGAATTTTTGGTGAAACAGTTTAACATTTGTTTTTGTTATTTTTAAACAATTATAATTAGTATTTTTTACGTTCTACCATACGATGGAAGCATTTTGACATTAAATGACACCTTTTTTGTTACTGCATTGGCAACACTACTCACAAAACCAACCCTCGATTGTCGGTTTGCTACGACAATTGGTCAGCCAAGTGCTAAAAATGTAGCGTGATTGTCGATTATGCGTAACGAAGAAAAGCTTAGGCGTACAAAACGAAATAAGCAAAAATGTTCAAAAATAAATATGCGTTCGGTTGCTTATGTAGCCGTGTACCCACAGGGTTGTGTAGGGTTTAAATAGCCATCGACTTTGATATTATTCTTATCGGTGTTTCCTTTTTAATCCTTTATATTATAGTTAATGTTATATGAAATTCTAAACTGAACTGGCCACCTACCCATCCACGTCCCAATGTCAAATAATGTTGTCTTAAGATCGATTGATTTATCAAAAGTGGGTATCAAGAGCAAACATTCACTTAATGGAAGCATGTGTTGTGTGAAAATGATGAGAATGATGTGCATGTGATATGTAATGTCAGTGGAATGACAGACGCTTTTACGGGGGAGAACGGATATGATTATTCCAACTTTTACTCCTTACGAGATGTACACACATGTAAACGTAATAACGGCCAGTGGTGTGGTGGTTTTATGTCACTCACTTGGCACTTACCAAGTACCAAGACGTGCATAAACGCTTTTATTTCAGTTCAGTTTTTGTTCTCTTCTGCTGACTTAAATTATTTGCAAAATATGCAAATTTCGTTTGTTGGTTGGTGTGTAACTAAACAAACTAAAAAAAAGAACTAAAACCATAATAAGCAATATTAAGAATGGATGGATATATAGATGGACGTAGGTTACAGTGGCCCAAATCAGATTCTATCAAATAGAAAAAGAAGGCATATAATAATGGCCCTAAGTTTGTCAACATTTGGATGAAATAGAAGTATCAGTATCGGAAGTATTAGTAAAGATATGGAACAGTGGCCCAAATCATATGCTATCAAGTAGAAGAAGAAGGCACATAATAATGGCCCTAAATTTGTCAACAATTGGATGAAATAGAAGTATCAGTATCGAAAGTATCTGTAAAGATACGGGACACGTTTTCGCGTACAATGTGTCTTATACCTATAATTTAAATTTGATAATACATTAGTAAGTCGATAGTAGGACCGATCCTGTTTTAAAAATTTTAGATTTACCCTGATGTAAAACAGCAGATTCAAAGAACCGATATATTAAACTGTAGGGATAATATAATTTTCAATATTTTGTTCGTTTTGCATCACTGTACGGAAATATAGAGTGACAGGCAGTTGTGTGTACAACTATTTCCCCTCATATGCTGCTAACTTGCATTAGCTCTACAGATTCTGTTTTGTTTTGAGTGAATGTTGACTTGAGGACGGACTGACAGAGTATTCATGGAATTTTGTGTTGTGAGCTTCAAATCAGAAACCCATAATACAAGAGCCCAGGAAAAAACAAACCAAAAAATCGTATTGTCTTACAACCCCAATTTTTTGTAGTATTTTTGCATCTGATTGCAATGGACTGGCAACAACAACAACATCAAATCATTGTGTGTTCAATTGATATCACAAACATAACAGCAGCAACAGCTACTGCTGCTGTTCACTGTCATACTTCAAGAATTGACATTAATTTGCATTACAATACACCACAAACACATTTATACCAACAATATGTTGAATGTGTTGAGAAAATAAATCTGAACAAAAAAAACCGGTAATAATTGCCACAAAAAGTAGAAGTAAAACAAAACTTTTTGATTTGAATGCAAAATTTTCAAATTTCAATGATAATAACAATTAGCTTGACATGATTTTCATAACTGCTACAACGTATTGCGAATGCAACAATACAACATATCAGCTGTCTACCTCAACACAATACAATGTTGTAACTCTATATAAGGTTGACTGGTTGGAAATGTTAACAAATTTGGAGTATTTCTTTTGAATTTAAATGATAATTCTATATATAGAAGATAAAACAGGTAATAAAGGGCTATAGTCAGACGGGGCCTACCATATGATTCCCTACCCCACTACCTATGGACACTAGTTTTCCACGGAATTTCTTTTACGTGATTGTGACATATTTTAGTCGTCAAGTCGTAAAAACCATAAGTTAATATATACGATAACTTACCAGAGATATTGCACATACAAACACCGTCATTACTGAAAACGTAACACGTTTTTATTTAGCCAACAGGTCTTATGCTAGGTTTACATTTACGAAATGCACTCGATTTCAACTGTCAATTTCATTGCTTAAACGTCAAATGAAATACAATGGATTTCAAATGAGATTTCATTTGATTTTATATAATTGAATATTTTAGGAAATATTCTAAAACTAGCAGACCCCGGTCCGCGTTGCTGGCACGTCGTAATGAGTAATGATTGAAAACTTTTTATGGACTTTATGCTTGACAATTCAAAAATAGGTATTTTCTACCTTACTTCTTCGGTAAATTGTCAAATCGAGGACGATTTTAAATTTATCAACAGATTTTGACTGTAACCTTTCTTTTCTCTTACAGTCTTTGTCGGATTTTTTTCGCCCATTGATGCTATTTAGGACTTATCGTTCATGTCCCCTGTCTTTACCCTAAAGCGATCTAATTATAAAAGTTAAAAAAATGGTTAAGTAGAATTCTCCCGCTTATTGACCTTATATGTTTTAGTTTTTCATGGATGATGGAACGTTGAGCCTCACCTTTTAAGGAAATTTGTAAATATATCGTGCATGAAATTAGGTTCAGTAGTTTTGGAAAAAATGTATTGAAAAGAGTGGGCGTGGTCATCACTTTTTATGATATATCGTATTTAAAAAAGTGGGCGTGGTCCGCTATTTTGGCTCCAAATATGTACCTAGGGCACACACATCCACATTGCCTCCCAAAATTTATGCTGCAACCGATATAATCATAAGTTTGGCTTATAGATATAACGTTTAAAAGAAAGGCGTAGAGAAGGTACCTCACCTCCTCCGAAATTCATAAAATATACATAACAACGACAATCATTGAGCTTTTGCTGCAAATTTAATGGAAATCTTTTCAGTAGTATTGGAGATATAACATAATAAAAACAGGTTTGGTCGGGTCTTTAGGCCCCAAAGAAGTACATAGATTGTAAATTAATCCCTAAATTTTTAAAACGATACATGCGTAATTCTTGCAAATATATCGTTTTTTTTTAAATATCGCATATGGGATATTAAGCCACTTCTGGAATTCAATAAAATCTGTACAATTTCAGGAAAATCGGTTCAGTTGAAAAAAGTGGACTTGTAAAATTTTCATTCCATAAAAACCTAAGTTGGGTTATGACGGCATTTGATTTTTATTCATAAAGATATAGGGTTTTTTAAATATGGCAAAGGGAAATACTCCGCCCACTTCGAAATTCAAGAAAATATGCATCCTATTTTCACCTACCGTTCTATGGTGGCTATTTGAAGGCGTAGACCTGTACAGACACATTTCTTGAAGAAAGTTTAAACCAACAACGAAGACTATATGAAGGCGTGGACCTATACCGACAAATTTAGAGGGGAAAATTGAATACCCCTAACAAAGACTAAATACAAAATTTCAGCCATTTCGATGGATTATTGTGACCATAACCTTCAAAATACAAAAATCGGAAGGTAACGTTCTATGGGGGCTGTATTAAGGCGTAGACCTGCACCGAAAAATTTCTGGGGAAAAGTTTTTTCTCCCCAACGAAGACTATGTACCAAATTTTACCATTTCGGAGAAATATTGGGGCCACAACCTTCAAAATACCGAAATTCGGAGGTAGCGTTCAATAGGGGCTATCTTAAGTCGTAGACCTATACCGACAAATTTCATATGGACAGTTTTATATCCCAAATGAAGATTAAATACCAAATTTCAGCAATTTCGGGGGAATATTGAGGCCACGAACTTCAAAATATCGGAAATCTGGAGGTACTTTTCTATGGGGGCTATATGAAGGCGTGGATCCATACCGACAAATTTCATATAGAAAGTTACCGAAAAAATTAGAGGGGAAATTTGAATACCCCCAACGAAGTCTAAATTCCAAATTTCGGTCATTTCGATGGATTATTGTTGCCACAACCTTCAAAATAAAAAATGAAAAAAAAACTCGGGAGGTATCGTTCTATGGGGGCTATATTAAGGTGTGTACCTATACCGACAAATTTCATATGGAAAGTTATGGAAAAATTTAGAGGGGAAAGTTGAATACCCCCAACGAAGTCTAAATTCCAAATTTCGGTCATTTCGATGGATTATTGTTGCCACAACCTTCAAAATAAAAAATGAAAAAAAAAACTCGGGAGGTATCGTTCTATGGGGGCTATATTAAGGCGTGTACCTATACCAAAAATTTTCTGGGGAAACGTTTTATACTCCCCAACGAAGACTTAATACCAAAGTTCACCCATTTCGGAGGAATATTGAGGCCACAACGTTCGAAATACCCAAATTCGGGAGGTAACGTTCAATGGGTTCCATTTGACGGTGTGGACCTAAACCAACAAATTTATATGGAAGGCCAAATACGAAATTTTAGCCATTTCGGTGGATTATTGTGACCACAACTTTCAAAATACCGTAAATCTGGAGGTACCGTTCTATGGGGGCTATATGAAGGCGTGGACCTATACCGACAAAATTCTGGGGGAAAGCTTTATAACCTAACGAAGACTAAGTACCAAATTTTAGCTATTTCGGTGTGATAATGAAGCTAAAACATTCAAAATACCAACCATCGGGTGGTACCGATCTATGGAGGCTATATTAAAAACGTGGACCGATATAGTCCATTTGCAATACCAAACATCCTAGGAGAAATAAAAAATTCTACGCCAAATTACAAAGCTCTATCTTAAAAATTGCGAGCTGTATCTTGATTTCAACAGACGGACGGACATGGTTATATCGACTTAGAATTTTACCCTGATCAAGAATATAGATACTCCATATTATGGTGGAGGGTATAAAAATAGGCTAAAAAACTATCGCACCTTTTCAACAAAACCAAATAGTAGACAAAATAATGGGAGATTTTTACAGTGGGTTGTACAGGTGCGATATGTTCTATTTATAGAAGAGATGAGGTAGAATTTGTTTTCAATTTCAACATACTTCATATTTTTATTTTATTATTATTTTATTGTGCTGTCTGCTGGATTTGATCACTTCACACTGTGCTACACGTACGAACATTGAGGGTTGTTTAAACGCTTACATGTGCACCACCAACTGCTTTTATATTTTTAACATAAAACTCGCGTGCCGACGGCGAGCGTTGAACGTACAACCCAAGGATTTATAGTCGAATACACACGCTCTGTGCCACCATACTCATTACTAAGTAAGTAGTTTTACCGTGATACATTACTTTGAAATGGATTATATAATGACTAACGAATCCGAATTTTCGCTGGAGTTAGATCGATTTAAAATTTTACACTGTTCAAGAATATAAATATTGAGTCACCTATATTTTATAAATTAATTTGTAAAATATATTGTAAATAAATAAATATTGAGTCAGAACCCTACATTTTAGCACTCATATGTTTTTTTCGGTATAGCCCTCATATAACAATACGTCCCGATTTTAGGTATTTTTAAGATTTTTGCAATATTTTTTGACCGAAGTGACGGTAATATCACATTTGACGTTCCAAGTGGTCACAAAACATCTTCACCAAAAATGTTCAACATAGGTCTACGCTTTGGTATAGCCCCCATATAACGGTACCACCGGATTTTAGGTATTTTGAGGATTTTTTGACGGGACTACCTGTAATTTCACATTTGCGATGCCCAGTAGTCACACAATTTGTCCACTAAAAAATGTTTAAATGGTTCCTTGTTTTGGTATAGTCCCCATATAACGGCACCTCCAGATTTTAGGTATTTTAATAATTTTAGCTACATTTTGTGATTGAACTACCTGTAATTTGACATGTGATTTTCCCAGGGGTCACAAAATTTCACAAGCAAAAATTGTCATCGTAAGTATAGTCCCATATAATTTGTCCACTAAAAAATGTTTACATGGTTCCTTGTTTTGGTATAGTCCCCATATAACGGCACCTCCAGATTTTAGGTATTTTAATAATTTTAGCTACATTTTGTGATTGAACTACCTGTAATTTGACATGTGATTTTCCCAGGGGTCACAAAATTTCACAAGCAAAAATTGTCATCGTAAGTATAGTCCCATATAATTTGTCCACTAAAAAATGTTTACATGGTTCCTTGTTTTGGTATAGTCCCCATATAACGGCACCTCCAGATTTTAGGTATTTTAATAATTTTAGCTACATTTTGTGATTGAACTACCTGTAATTTGACATGTGATTTTCCCAGGGGTCACAAAATTTCACAAGCAAAAATTGTCATCGTAAGTATAGTCCCATATAATGGTACCTCTCGATGTTAGGTATTTTGAGGTTTCTGACAAGTTGGCATTTGAGGTTTCCAATGGTCACAAAAAATGAAAATTGGGGGGAGGGGGTAAGTGTTATTTTTGGGTGCAATTTTGTTGGTGGTGTTGGGGCAAGTTTATTTGGGGTGGGGTAAATTTTGTTTGGGGAAGAAGGGCTCAAGTTGCCTCACTCAAATTGCTCGAATTCGAGAAGGGAATGGAATTCGAGCGAGTATTCGAAGTTCTGGTCAGCATACATAGGTATAGTCTCCTTATAACAATATCGTCCTATTTCAAGCATTCGGCCCAAATTAAATGTAATACAAATCAAATCTTTTCTCCACCAAAAATGGCCTATTTGGAGTATTTTACTCATTATTATTACCCTCCTTATTGTTGTTGTTGTTATTATGTGTTAGTGTTATTACATGAATGTATGGCAAATGGTCATTTGTTGTTATTGTCGTAGAGTGATTGTTGTTAGTATTGAACTAAAACAAATTTATGTAAGTAGCATAACTGACATTCAGTCCAATGGATAGACACATTCTGACAAGGGGACAACAATACTTAACTCACTCAGTGACCGATTGGCCGGTCACATGAAATAGCGGTAGGTAATCTATTACCACACTTCGTTCCACGTGTATGAGTGTGGTATGTTTATGGCATGGATGGATGGATTGCTGGATGGAAAGCCAACAATCTATCCACCCTGGCATCTAGCCCATTCACAAGTAGCACTAACTACGTATCCAACCATCCAGTTGCGAAATTTTTGCCTACCATACATCCAGCCATCCATCTACGAAGAAAATATCAAAACGTTTGTACGAGCCAAAAAGCCAGCCATTTCATTCATCCATATAATAAATTCAATACGAGTAGTCTATTTTCTTTGTAACGAAAAAATATATTATTGTCGTTGGTGATATTGTTGCTGCCATATAACAATTTGTATGCTATGCTAGCTAGTTGATTTGCAATAACATTTGCTGATTTATAACAGCAACAACAATAGGTAATAGACAATAATGATTGGACAAACGAAACAAACAAAAGAAACTTAAATACACAGCCCCCTTTTTCTCTCCACTGAGTTTCATATTCCAATTGTAAACAACGATACAATTTCAATTCCCGATTCTCGGGCCACTCACTAAGTGGCCCTGCTGATACACTTTATAGTCCAACAGTCAGTCCAATTCATTCAATTTCATTTTACTTTGGCTGCTTTGTCTTAAATTATCATAAATTTTGCTAACCGCTTGAAATTGTTTCTATTTACTTTATTTATATTTCCTCTAACCCCCTCCATCCTTCATTGATATGGTTTTTTATTTGTTTTGATCAGCTTTTTCTCAAGTATTGCAAGTTACATTTTTTTGCATGGCCCTTTCCTTTGGAATATTGAAATTCAGTACGGTTAGTAGTGTTGCTTGCAGGCTTTCCTGCTCAACGGTTATAAAGAAATTATGTCAAACGGTTTTGAATTACATTAGCAATTTTATACCTTTTTAACTGTTTACTTATTCATACTTAGTCAATTATGATGGCTCAGAGCTTTGAGTGAAAGATATCGAAAGTAGAATTTGTCTTAATGCTTTATTTTTTGGAGGAAAGGGATACCAGCCAGCCAGCGACTCATCATCAATGTTCGAGACAAGACGGTATTAGTTTACATGTCATAGGAGGCGATCCACATTGTAAAACAATATAAAAACTAGTTTTCTAGGGCATATTACTTAGCGAGTCAATTCGTGTAAGTGAAACACTTTAAAGGGAAAGTTTAAACTCATATAACATGAAGATTTGGTATTAAGGGGTTGTTAACCCTTGTGTTGGATGGAAAGTTATTTCAGATTGGAGAAGGGGTTTGTTTGTGCGATGAATTAGTTTATATGTTTGTTTAAATATGGGTATGGGCGTATGACCAATTAGCCTAATGTTCCTTAAAAATCCACGATATTTACTGTGATGTTGCTGAGGAAAATTTTCCTTAAAACTCCCCGTATTTTGCTCTGATGTTGCTGTAGGAAACGTTCCCCAAAAATCCTTGCTATTTGCTGTGATGTTGCTGTAAGAAATATACCTTAAAAATCCACGCCTTTGGCAGTAATGTTGCTTAGGAAAATGTTCCTAAAAATCCAAGCCTTTGGCAATAATGTTGCTTTGGAAAAAGTTCCTTAAAAATCCACGCTTTGACAGTATTATTGCTTAGGAAAATGTTCCTTAAGAGTCAACGACTTTGGGAGTAATGTTCCTTAGCAAGATGTCGCCTTTTGCTGTAATGTTGCTCTAAAAAATGTTCCTCAAAAATCCACGCCCTTTGACTGTAATGTTGCTTAGGAAAATGTTCCTTAAAAAGCCACGCCTTTGGCAGTAACGTTACTTAGGAAAATGTTCCTTAAAAAATCACGCCTTTGGCAGTAATATAGCTTAGGAAAATGTTCCTTAAAAATCAACGCCTTTGGCAGTAATGCTGCTTAGGAAAATGTGTCGAGAACATCCACGCTTTTGGCAGTAATGTTGCTGAGGAAAATGTTACTTAAAAATCCACGCCTTTGGCAGTAATGTTGCTGAGGAAACTGTTCCTTAAACATCCACGCATTTGGCAGCAAGGTTGCTTAGGAAAATGTTCCTTAAAAATCCTCGCATTTTGCTATAATGATGTTATAGAAAATGTTCCTTAAAAATAAGTGCATTTTGCTGTAATTTTGCTTAGGAAAATATTCCTTAAAAACCACCCTTTGCCAGTAATGTTGCTTAGGAAAATGTTCCTTAAAAATTAACACCTTCGGTAGTAATGTTGGTTAGGAAAAGTTCCGCTGTAATATTGCTTAGGAAAATTTTCCTTAAAAATACTTGCCTTTGGCAGTAATGTTGCTGTGGAAAATGTCCCTTAAAATCCACGCTTTTATCTGTAATGTTGCTATAGAAAATATTCCTTAAAAATCCACGCCTTAGGCAGTAATGTTGCTAAGGAAAATGTTCCTTAAAAATCCACGCCTTTGGCAGTAATGCTGCTTCGGAAAATACTCCTTACAAATCCACGCCTTTGGCAGTAATGCTGCTTCGGAAAATAATAATTGTTCCACAAACATCCCAGACGGGACAGGGGAGACTTCTCTCATATCAATGAGTGCACCCCGATTCATATTAGCTCAATGATATGGGACCTACTGTTTATAGCCGAGTCCGAACGGCGTGTCTTACGACACCACTTTATAGAGAAGTTTTACATGGCTGAAATACTCAGGAAATGTCGCCTACATTACTGAGGGGTATTTTGCCACCGTTGAAAATTTTGATGTTGCCTGGCCGGGGAATCGAACCCACGACCTACTGCGTGCAAGGCGGGTGTGCATACCATTGCACCACGGTGGCACCCTTCGGAAAATACTCCTTACAAATCCACGCCTTAGGCAGTAATGTTGCTTAGGAAAATGTTCCTTAAAAATCCTCGCCTTTTGGCAGTAACGTTGCTTTGTAAAATGTTCCTTAAAAATCCACGTCCTTGGCAGTAATGTTGCTTAAGAAAATGTTCTTTAAAAATCCAAGCCTTTGACAGTAATGTTGCTTAGGAAAATGTTCTTTAAAAATCCACGCCTTTGGCAGTAATGCTACTTAGGAAAATGTTCCTTAAAAATCCACGCCTTACGCAGTAATGTTGCTTAAGGAACTGTTCCTTAAAAAGCCACGCCTTTGGCAGTAATATAGCTTAGGAAAATGTTCCTTAGAAATTCCCGCCTTTGGCAGTAATGTTGCTTAGGAAAATGTTCCTTAAAAAGCCACGCCTTTAGCATTATGTGTTCCTTTAAAATCAACGCCTTTTGCAGTAATGCTGCTTAGGAAAATGTTCCTTAAACATCCACGCCTTTTGTTGTAATGTTGCTATAGAAATGTTCCTTATAAATCCACACCTTTTGCTGTAAAGTCGCTATAGAAAATGTTCTTTAAAATTTTCCGCCTTTTGCTGTGATCTTCCTGTTCCTAAAAGTCTAATGTCTCTTTGGAAAATGTTGATTAAAAATCAAAGCCTATAGCAACAATGTGTTTTGGAAATTGTTCCTTGAAAATCCACGCCTTTTGCTGTAATATTGCTATAGAAAATGTTCTTGCTTGCTAGTCTTCATTTGTTTCTTTACGATCACCTATTGCACCCACTAAAATTTTTCTGATTGACATCAATACTTTAAAATCGTAAATCTTTAATATTTTCTTCGCTCACTTGTATATAAATTGACATTTTAGCTTTAGCCTTTATTTCCTTTTTCCCCTACTTAGTGACCCCCACACAAAAAGTGAAACCTAAAACCCCATCCAAATGAAACACTTTCAAAATGAATGAGTTTTTTTTATTTTTGGCTTGAAAGTGATTGCTTGCAATGCGACGACCGTAATGCAAGTAGCCAACTGAGCTGTCAACTCAATTGTCAATTAAGCTTTTTTACAGCTGTATACACTTTGAAGTCCATAAAAACAACACAGCTACAAAATTTATGATCTCATCTATGTCTGTTCCGATGGACAAGCGAAAAGACATAACATCGGTGAATCGGGCTCAATAAGTTGCAGCGGCTGGCATCAAATGTCAACGGGATGTATGAAGTCTGTTTTCGACTTCGCAAGCATAAAAGCATTATTAGAATCATAAAACAAATCACATACATTTATGTACTTATGTATGTCGTTGGTCTAATGCTTGTTAACGTTTGTAATTAACTTTGCCTGGTGTAAACTAATCTTAAAACGATAAAAGTTTGTTAGCGAAACGTAAATGGTAAAGTATTCAATTTAAGACAAAGTTGCATGAGTATGGAGCACAGTGAAATGCAACTGTTATATAGAAAAAGAAATAAGCAACAATTGCGGTTTCTTTTTTTTTCTTTTTAAGCCGGTGAGACATCATCAAATCAAAAGACATTTTTCTTACAAAATCTTTTAAATGTCTTTTTTTATTTAGAAGCCAAACTTATATTGTTCAAATTTTTTCTTATTATTTTCCTAAAAAATACCCAAAACCCACTGTTCGAAAACGATGACCAATAGATTGAAATATTTGCTATATGAGCAACACAGCTGTGCACCATGGCGCCAGATTTCATAATAATACCGATAATAACAAAAAATATATTGATAGTTTCCTATAAATTATTGAAGCTTGCACCAAAGCACAAGCGAAAAAAAAGCCAACAACCATAAAGGAAGACAAAATGCCAATAAAAAACACCTCCAGATATATATGAAGAAAACTGTATTTTTAATTCATGATTTATTTTTATCAACGCGACTTAGTCAGCTAGTCAGTCAGTAGCGCATTATGCTACTAAAATGTGTGTCAGTGAACTATGTGAAAAACACAAAACCGGTACTACGAACATAGTAGACTGCTAATCAAAGAGGGCTCATTGGAGCCAAATGCCGCCGGCATTAATATCACAACAAAAATTTTAATGCATTTGTAAAAAAATAGCGTTATGCCGCCTATACTCCTTAAGACTTCCCTAAAGGCAGGCATTCCATGATGCATGGCTTGCTTATTCATTCACTTGCTTGTTAACTAAGTAACCGTTTTGCGATTATTGATCACATTTGAAGTTTTTGTTGTGACTTTATTTGGTCATCATGTCGTGGCTATGGTGTCGTGCTACTGCTTCTACTAGCTGGCTGAAAGGTTGGCAGCTAGTCTCCCCACCACAGCTCATAGTCAGTCATTCGCTCGCCAGTCTGACTGTCTGGCTACCAGCCCGTGAATGGTGGTGCACTTGAAGAGCTCTGGCTTTGCCAAGTTGTAAAGTAAATTTGTATTCTCAAAAATTTATGCATAAATGCCGTGTATGGAAATTCGTATTGTAAATATGTATATGAACATAGTACGAGTATAGACGACGCCGTGTGGCGAACGATTAGTCAGATGTTTTGTTTACCGGTCAGAGTGGGTTAAACAGTTTTTAAGTGGCTGACATTGATATTCTTGGCAGTTGTGTGTGTGGCATTTTCCACCAAAAAAGTGTGTGAAGGTATGAAAAAAATCTAATTTTTATTGTGGCAATTGAATGCAAATGCATGTGGAGAAAAAGTTTACTCGGGGCACAAGTGGTTTTATTTAAATTACAAAAAAACAGAAAACAATAAAAATAGAACATTTAAATGTTACACCTAATAAGGAAATTTGTGTATAGTTGTTTATCTTGGAAATCTTTAATGTACATATTTCTAATGTTTGAAAATGGGGTATGCAAATTGTTGTTAAAAAGAAAAAATATTGAAGTAATTTCCATTAAAGTGTGGCCGACTTTTTAAATCTTTGGAATAGCTAAAGGAAAGCTGAAGAACATATTCACAAACAGTCAATGCCGAAAATTGCATAGTAGCTGGTTATACTTTACCTTGAGAAGAAAATAAAGACAGAAAATATTAGGACATTCTTACCTGAAAAGAAATAAATAAATGTTGTTAATAAAAAAAGGTTCTGAAAATAATGCATTTTTAGGTAAAATAACTAAAACGATTAGAGAAACAATATCTTTAAAAATTATGCATTTCATATTAACGAGGGTTGCACGATAATTTTCTGGCCTAGGCAACACTGTGAGTTGCCAGGCGCCATTTGATTTCTTTTTATTTTTGGAAAGTTTGACAATTTTAGCCTAAACCAGAGATGGCCAGGGTAATACTAATGTTGGTCGTTCGGATTTTTTATACTCACACAAGCGCAATGTATAATCTGCAAATGTGTGTTTGTTTTTGGCCATCAATGGCCTAAACGTACTCAGGATCGTTTGACCGATATTCGGTTCGATATTTTGACGATTTTAACCAAATTTTTTAACCGATTTGGTTGTAATTTAGCTTTTTGAGTTCTCGGAAAACAAAATACCTCCTCGCACAAAATATTCAATGTAGGCCCACGTTTAAGTTTTGCCCCCATATAAAGGTACCGACCGATTTTCGGTACTTTGAACTTATATTGCCAAATTTTCGACCCGATTTGGCTGTAATTTTGCATTTTGAGTAATCAGTGAGCGGGACGTACCGTTCTATGGGTGCTATATCAAAACGTGGGCCTGTACTGACGAATTTCCGGGGGATAGTTTGTTAGGCCCAAATAATACTATATACTAAATTGCAGTCATTTCGACGTTATAGTTAGGCTAACACCTTGAAAATACAGAAAATTGGGCGGTACTGTTCTATGGGGGCTATCTCAAAAAGTGGACCTGTACTGACAAGTTTCTTGGGAAAAGTTTTGTAGCCCCAAAGAAGACCAACTACCAATTTTCAGCCTTTTCCTTTTTCCTTGTTGTAATGAAGCTAAAACCTTAAAAATTCCGAAAATCGGGAGGTACCATTCTATGGAGGCTATATCAAAACGTGGACCATTGTAGCCTGTTTTCAACACCAAACAACCTAGGGGTAATAGAAACTTCAGTACCAAATTATAAAGCTCTATTGTAAACAGACGCATGGACATGGTTTTATCGGTTTTATTTATCGCAATAGTTATTATTCCTACTTGCATTCAAAAGGTCGTGAGTTCGAGCCTCTGTCACATCCCATTCTTCAACTGCAATTAACTCCATCAGAGTAGTGTTGAATGGCAAGTGAAGTCGTAGTAGCAGCAATGAGGCAAACATAACTTCCAAATGGAATTATGTTTTTATATAAAAGAACATGTTAAAAATATCGCTTGGTTAAATTTACTATCCACATAAGAAAGTACTGAAAGTAACTCACACATACACACATAATCTAAAATGACTTTCGTTGGTGAAGCAATAATTTTCTTAAGAAGTATACAAGATATTGCGCATTTTCTTTTAATAATACCTTTACGTGACTTTCTTTGCCATACCATACAACCTATTTATTATTATACAATCTATATATATAAAAATGGTGTAAAAAATGTATAGTAATTCATAAAATGAGAACGGCTAGGCCGATTTCTGTAAAATTTTTTGTCAGTTATTCGTATTTTCGAGGAGAAGGTCTTTACGGAAGAAAATTTTGGAAAATCTCTCTGGAAAAGTCGGAAAATTGGAAAAATCGAAAATTGAGTTTTTGTATGAAATTTTATTCCTTAATAGCGAGACGAAGTTCACCGGGTCCGCTAGTTTATTATATATTTTCCAACGAAAAAGAAAAAAAATACAAAACTCACAAAACCTAATTCGTTTCGAGGTTTGCCAACGAATTAACTGGGCGGTAAAAATGCCAAAGCTTGCATGTCGCTGCATATTTTGTTTCTGTTTTTGTTTTTTTTTATTTTTAATATTAACGTATTATTAGTTTATAGCTTAAAACTTTTTAATTGGGAACCTTTAAATCATTCGAATTTCCTTCAGGTATTCACCATCAATCATTGAATATTAATCGTCAATTAGTGCTTAAAGGGGAATAAATAGTATTTAACTCTAAGAGTTAATTAATTTTACAAAGAAGGAAGAATTAAAGAAGAATTTAAAGCCATATGTTATGTAAAATTATAGAGAATAAACAAAGTAATATAATAATAGTATATATAAATTAATGATTGACTAGTCATATGATATATTTTAGGTAAACGAGTATATATAAATAATACATCAAATAAGCGGCCCTAGATAGATTTGATTGGAGTACTTGTACTTGTATCTTAATAATAGAGAATATAATAACCTATGACTTATTATTGGTGGTATCGGAAAGCTTCGGCTACCAAAGGTTTTTGGAAAAAAACACATCTTCTTATGAATTTTTCAAATTTACTTTAATTATCTGCATATGTACACCAATTTTAGTCCTTGACCACATTGTAATATAGATTAATTAACAATTAAATTAAAGTAATTATTAATGCTAATCTTTTAGTAATTATTCATAGAACGATTAAGTCTATTTTCAATTGTTTTTTGACATCAAGTTCAATATCTACATGTAAAAAATAAAATTACACCGACCTTTATATAGAACTACCTATTAATTAAAAACAATACAAAATTATGACGACTTTCGTTCTCGTTGAATAACAATTTTTTTTAAGTGACACAAATATTTTCGCCCACAAAAGACATGCATGCGACCATTTTTTTTTCTAATTTCTATTAAAATTGCAAATTTTGTGCACAGTTGTTGTTGCTATTATTATTTTAAATTGTATTATATCACTTTTGTGTAATAATCGTTTGTCGCCGCCGTTTGTCTCTTGATATGTGTTGCATGCATTTGACCATGACGTCTAATTTCTGCCTAGACAGACAGTGGCGTCATGGCTTAGATACTTAAGCTGCAAAGTGGCTTAGTATAAGTGGCAACGTAAGCTATTATTTTTCAAGAAAAAAACTTAAGAAATAAACAAAAACATACATACTCACATAAATAAATAAATTAATTGCAATCAATTAAAAGATAAGAAAGAGAAACAAGACACAAAAATATTGTGGACAGTGGTCGCAGAAGAAAAGAATTTAAGAAAATTAAGAAAAGTTTCATATAAAATAAAACAAGGGGGTTGCTGGAGAGGTCATTTTATTCGTTAAAAGCGGACGACAACTACCAGTAAATTGGCTGGACTAAAATCTAACCATTCAAAAGTAAACAAAGAGTTTTCAATATTGTTGGTCCTTGAATATGGCCAATATTTGAAACTTGTTGGTCGTCAACTAGTCGACATTCTACTCGATTCTATATTTAGCTTATTCCTCTTCCATTTTGTCTCCCGAACGTCGTAGCTAACGGATTTTGCGTACAAGGCGGGCACACTAATCATTGCAGCACGATGGCCCCCAAAATATTGGGAGATCCAAAATCTGTACCTCAATAGAACCCCTGTTCCATTTGAAATTACCATAGTTTTGAACAAAATAATTTATAGAGCAAAATTAAAACACACAAACAACTTTACTAATTTTCCTGTAGGCATTTAACCAAATTGCAACAAAAACAAAAACACGTTCACTTAGCTGCATTTTTCTTACTTCTAGAACACACAAAACATCAGCAGCAGCAACAGCATTGAAAGCAAAAGCAACAATTACGTGAGTTTTTCGTATTTTTTGTTGCTACTTATTTGTCAATTCCAAACCCCCTAGCCTATTTTTTCTGTTTTGCTCGCCAATTATTCAACATGCCACAAATTAACATTTTGCGCAATTTCTATTTAACAAATAAACAGAGAGCTTAGAAAAAATAAAACAACAATATTGTTGCCCGTTTTCTGTATCAAAAGCTTAAATGGATTTATAGCTTGTTTTCGATGATTTTTTTATTCGTCAGAGAAAGGAAACCTAAACAATACGGAGGTATAATTATTACAACGTATTTTCTCAAATCGCCAACAACAAGTGATTGCAATCTACAATCGTGTACTTGGTGGGGAATTCGACAACTGTTGGCCGTCGTTAGACACTCAAACGGGGTAAGAAGACAGAAGACCTGTTGAGGTCTCTTTCAGACTGAAGACCTGTTGAGGTCTCCCACAGAAAGAAGACCTCTTGAGGTCGTCTATAGACAGAAGACCTCTTTCCAGCCTATAAAAGAACTTTTGTAGACAAAAGACGTATTGGGGTCTCCTACAAACAGAAGACCTCTTGAGATCTTCTATAGACAGAAGACCTCTTGAGTTATTCTATAGACAGAAGACTTCTTGAGGTCTTCTATAGACAGAAGAACTTTTGAGGTCTTCTATAGACGAAAGACCTCTTGAGGTCTTCTATAGACAGAAGATCTCTTGAGGTCTTCTATAGACGGAAGACCTCTTGAGGTCTTCTATAGACAGAAGACCTCTCGAGGTCTTCTATAGGCAGAAGACTTCTTGAGGTCTTCTAAAGACAGAAGACCTCTTGAGGTCTTCTATAGACAGAAGACCTTTTGAGGTCTTCTATAGACGGAAAACCTCTTGAAGAAGACCTCTCTCTTGAGGTCTTCTATAAGCAGAATATCTCTTGATGTATTCTAAGGGCGGTTCGGAAACTTCTTAGCCTATCAATGAAAGAGAATAGTTAGTTTTTCAAAAATATTTTTATTTTTCAATATAATCTCCTGAAACTTCAATACACTTAGTCCAACGCTTTTCTAGCAATTCTATCCCTTGATTAAAATAGTTTTCCTCAAGGTCTTCAAAATAGTGGTTTACAACTGTAATTGCATCTTCATTTGGGGTAAAACGCTTGCCAGCAAGGATTTTTTTTTAGATTTGGGAATAAGTGAAAGTCACTGGGAGCTAAATCAGGAGAATAAGGTGGGTGGTCAAGCAACTCGTACTTTAATTCGTTTATTTTAGACATTGTTAAAACACTCTTGTGAGCTGGTGCGTTGTCTTGATGAAAAATTATTTTTTTGTGTTGTAAGCCAGGACGTTTTTCTCGAATTTGTTCATTTAATTGATCCAAAAGGTTGCAATAGCACTCTGAATTTATTGTTTTATCCTTTTGCAGATAGTCAATCAATAAAATACCTTTGAAGTCCCAAAAAACCGTTGCCATAACCAGCCGATTGAATTGTTTTTGCCTTCTTTGGGGCATTCCTCCAACTTCAGTCCATTGTTTGGATTGTTCTTTTGTCTCTGGAGTATAGTGGTGGATCCATGTCTCATCAACAGTTATGAAACGACGCTTAAAATCTATTTCATTTCGCTTAAAACGATCCAAACAAGCTTGGAAATGTTCATTCTTATGCGTTTTTGATCGACTGTTAACAAATTCGGCACCCATCTTGCAGAAAGCTTTTTCATCTGTAGTTCTTCATGCAAAATTAAATGGACTCGATTATTTCTGATGCCCATGATATTAGCAATTTCACGCACTTTTATTCGTCGATCATTTAATACCATATCATGCACTTTGGCTACAATTTCTGTTGTTGTTGCTGTTTTTGGACGTCCATTACGTGGTTCATCTTCAATGCTTGTATGACCACGTTTAAATTCAGCAACCTAATTTTTTACTGTTGCATATGAAGGAGCACTTTCACCTAACACATTCACCATATCATTATGAATTTCTTGTCCCGATAAACCTTTTTTATGTAAATATTTAATGACATCACGCATTTCTAAGTTTTCCATTGTAAAAAATTGCGGATGCGTCTTTTTTGAGCACCTGTTTCTATATGAAGGAGTTGCCAGATCGAAACAAAATTTAACATGTGTTCATAACAGAGATGGAAGTTTCCAAAACACTTAACTTTTTTCTGTTTATACCGCGCTTTTTTCCGAACTGCCGTATAGGTAAAATAACTCTTTTAGAACCTCCATCGTCTCCGTTTTCGGATTACTTCTCTACCCAGGACGTCAGCAATAGAGACAACAGCAATCCTCGCATCTTCCCACGGAACAATCCACTTCTTAATAGCATACAATTAATAACTTTAACATTCTCAAAGATGCTGGCTTTGCCGAATCTGAATATGCTGATCTTCCGCAGATGACCCTCCGCCGGGAACCAATGACTATCACTGATTCTCCCTGGATAATCATTCTTGATGGGGTAGCGCTTAACCACAGCCAGAGGGACGCGTAGTAGCTACCGCCGATTAGTAGGACTTTTTACTTTAGGAGACCTTTCCGGACTTTTTAGTGTCGAGGCTCTCAATGGTCTCTCTAGAACAGACAAGATCACACATGTACCTTAACGTGACTACAGCAACAATATTCGTTCTCTTTATTCTCATCTGTCGTGGTTTAGCAACGGAAAGACTTTCTCAGAGAGACTAATGCACAAAATATCTAGAAGGTACCTGCATTAAGCAAGTAGACGAATCAGAAGTCTGTGGTTCCATTGGTCTCTTTGGATTGGGATCGAAATTATTCACCCCGTTTGGGTGTGAAGCAGTAGGATAAGTATGACTTCTTACTTTTGGAGACCTCTCTGGATTTTTTAGTGTCGAGCCTATCAGTGATCTCTTTAGTATGTACCTGCATTAAGCAAGTAGATGACCCAGCATTGGTGTCTTTGTATTGGGATGGGCTTTCTCAGAGGATCATACTCACTTCATCCCGTTTGGGTGCGTATCAGTATTTCCCTTGTTAGTTTTCCCCCGCTCTCTTGAGGCCTCCGTACTTCTTCTGACAAAGCAGAAGACTTGTGTGTCTCTCCTTGAAATAGATACCTATGTGCAAAACATGTTTCCTGTAGACCCAATAGCATGGGGCTTTTAGGGTTTTGTCATCCTGGCATTCATATCAAGCGATTGTCTTAATGCCGACACCGTCAAAGTCGTGGTTCAGATCTCTAAGTCACTTTATATACCAAAACATCCCTGAAGGGACAAGGGAGACTTCTTTCATATGATTCATATTGGCTCAATGATATGTCATATTGGCTCGCCGAGTCCGAACGGCGTGTCATACGACACCACTTGTACGGAAGGTTTTTATGACTGAAATGAAATGTAAGTTAGAATTACACTGAGGGGATTTTCCACGGCCAAAAATGTTGATGTTCTGATAAGGGATTCAACTGCAGACCTTCTAGTGCAAGGCGAACGTGCCTACTACTGCACCACGGTGGCTCCCATTGGCAGGTTTTAATTGCTGTGAGCGCTTAGTGGTTTTCGGGGCCGAAGATTGCGGGTTACAGACCTTACTCACTTTATGCGTGATTTCCAGTTTGATTACGACATGATGTCGGGTATATACTTTCTTTAGGGAGTGCCCGCAACACTTTTCGACGATTAGGCTCCGCCATCGGCTCGGAGAGAGGAATTCGCTTGATCGGGATGATTCTTTTAGCCATATTTGCATACCTTTACATACACAACATAGTTGGTAAATTAAGACGTCCAAAGTCCATATAACCCAAACTGTATACAGTTTCGAATTGAAATTCGAATTTGAATTACAAAATCACAATTTCCAATGGCTACTTTACAACATTTCTAATAAGACCTATTGATGTCAAAGAATAAGAGAATTCACAATATTTCCAATAATAATACATTTTTAAATTTAATATTTACGAGGCCCACCTGTATTTCCTATTATCATCACTTGTCGTCTCGTTTTGGGCTGCATTGTGAATTGCAATACTCAATACGTTTGTTGTGGATATTCGAATTATCGATGATTAGTTTATGAGTAATAAATCATACAAACACTATAACAAACGATGGCATGTTGACTGCATGTTCCGTTCCATAAATGGTTGGGCATTGCGTCGTCTAGGAAAACGCAAGCGGCGGGCAATGAGCTACAGACTATCGTTAGTTTAGGAAAAACTTTAGTGACTAGAACACCTGTTATGAAAAACACAACACACACGCAGAGTTTTTCCTGTGTGGCATTGGCCCTGTCTACAAAACAAAATAGCAGTTGTTTTTATTTTTATTGTTAAATATAATATAATAAAATGCGGGTTGGAAATTCTAACAACAAAAAATGATGGCAATAAAAAAATATGGTTAAAAAATTAAATTAACAAAAAACAAAAATGAACAATGAATGTTACCATGTCGATGGCTCGTGTGTCGAAGGTGTCATTCACTTCTATGGGTCTTTACAAAAGAGCAACAAAAAATAATCCGGAAATGTATCTTTCTGGTAAAGTTGAATGGAATGATATTTTGTCCAAAACTGGGAAGAATGCATATATTAAAGAAGAAAACAAAGAAGACGTTACCATACAAGACATTAATGAATGTATGTATGCATGTGCATGCTACGTGCGTAATCATCAGTTCAAAATGTGGGTGAAAATTGAGAAGAGTACAAAGGAAACTTAAAGCGCTCTATTTAGTGAACTAATGTACATATATTGAACTTAATATTCTCCTCCTCTCGATTTTTCTAAGTTGATACCTCTATGTGAACTCTTTTGAAGTTCTTTTGTTGATTTTTTTTTTGTTCTTTTAGTTCAGGTGATAATAATGAGGGCAATTGGAGAGGGACTTTCGAACACTTTGTATTGTCATGCTAACTAAGTTACAGTTTTAGTATTTGTTATGGTTGAGTATGTATGTTTTGAAATATGACTATGGTAATTTACACTGCAATGTTGTTTTTCATATAACATTGTCAAATGACCATGGATGTTGGGAAGAATTTTATTTTGGTTGAGGGAGTGATGAGTGTGGATGACTATGTTTGTTGGTAATAAAGGTAAGTTGGCAGTCGAACTCGTATTGTGGGTATACAATTCAATATTAAATTAATAAAAGATCCCAAATCTTTTACTATACTTATTATGAACAAAAATATATGATCGAAAATTATGGTCGATTTTCTTTAATATGGTGAAGCCCGAGACTTATATCGGTTACTTTTTCATTTTAACAATTAATAAAATCCGTGAAATATTGTGAGCTAATAATTCCGCTCACATTTTCCAAATAAAAAAAGTAA
Organism: Musca autumnalis; assembly: GCF_047663935.1. Classification (NCBI taxonomy): domain Eukaryota; kingdom Metazoa; phylum Arthropoda; class Insecta; order Diptera; family Muscidae; genus Musca; species Musca autumnalis. The sequence continues at coordinate 110,226,928 of NW_027411866.1, read as the reverse complement.
AAACGGTGTTATGTTCGGTCTAACATAACTTGTTATACCCCCACCGCGAACTGTATTGAAGTAAATCTGAACAATTAGTAACTACTAAGCTCTTCTTCTACGTTAAGTCTAGTTCCTTGGAGGAGAATAATATTTTAACTGATGACAATCACTTTATACTGAAAAATTTTTGTGTGGAGGTTTTTTACCCACCGTGAGTGCGGTTCTATGGGGGGGCTATATGAAGGCCTATACCTGGACATTTTGGGGGAAATTCGTATACCATCAACACGAAGACTAAACACAACATTTCAGCCGTTTCGTTGGTTATTGAGGCCACAGGCTTCAAAATACGGGATATTGGGAGCTACAGTCCTATGGGGTTATATGAAGACGTGGACCTACAGTATCGGCCAAAACTAAAGCACCCCCTCAGTAAATTTTTTTGAAATGATAATTTTTTTATGAAAACTAAATTATAAATTTATTTTTTATTTTTCTTTTTATATATTTATATCTTTATAATTGAAAAATACAAAAATAAGGAGATCAGAATTTAATAAACAAAAGTTAAAATTCAAAAAACATTTTAGGTCGCAAATATAAGCGGACAAAACTAAAGCACCCCCCCCATTTGAGGTACAGCAAAAACTATTGAAATCAATATTTCGTTGCTTATCCTCTATTCTGGATGAAACAATCACATCTTTTAGGCATAGAGGATACTAAATTATTAATTACTACAGGCGAAATAATTGATTTTCGGAAAATTTAGCTTAAATCCTCAAAATACTGAAAATCGGAAGGTACCGTTATATGGAGGCTATACCCAAACGTGGACCCAGGCCCACGATTTTTGGTGGATATGTTTTCTGACCACTAAGAACCCTAAGTACCAAATTACAGCTAATTTAGTAGGAAAATGTGGCTTAAATATCCGAAATACCGAAGATCGGAAGGTACCGCTAAAAATGGGCTATACCAAAACATTAGCCGATATTGTTCATATTCATCCAAAAATGATGCTACAGCATTCTCTGGTCAAATACTAAATCCCTTAGGTTTAAAAATTAGCAAAAGAACGAATTGCAAAAGAACGGTAGACGCCGGCTTATTCAGTCGACGACCAGCAAAAAACCTTCCGCCTCCATGTTTTACAGCGTCTTTGCAATATTTAGGATTTAACGGTTGCCCATTTGGTCCAAGCATTTTACCATCTGAATACTTTAAATTAAACATAGATTCATCGGAAAACAGTTCAAATGGGTCTTGGCGAATGCCAGTTTGGCTCCTTCATTTTTAGTCGATATGAAAGGTTTTTTTTGCTGGTCGTCGACTGAATAAGCCGGCGTCTATCGTTCTTCTGCAATTCGTTCTTTTGCTAATTTTTAAACCTAAGGGATTTAGTATTTGACCAGAGAATGCTGTAGCATCATTTTTGGATGAATATGAACAATACGGCTAATGTTTTGGTATAGCCCCCTTATAGCGGTACCTTCCGATCTTCGGTATTTCGGATATTTAAGCCACATTTTCCTACTAAATTAGCTGTAATTTGGTACTTAGGGTTCTTAGTGGTCACAAAACATATCCACCAAAAATCGTGGGCCTGGGTCCACGTTTGGGTATAGCCTCCATATAACGGTACATTCTGATTTTCACTATTTTGAGGATTTAAGCTAAATTTTCCGAAAATCAGTTATTTCGCCTCTAGTAATTAATAATTTAGTATCCTCTATGCCTAAAAGATGTGATTGTTTCATCCAGAATAGAGGATAAGCAACGAAATATTGATTTCAATAGTTTTTGCTGTACCTCAAATGGGGGGTGCTTTAGTTTTGTCCGCTTATATTTGCGACCTGAAAATGTTTTTTGAATTTTAACTTTTGTTTATTAAATTCTGATCTCCTTATTTTTGTATTTTTCAATTATAAAGATATAAATAAATAAAAAGAAAAATAAAAAATAAATTTATAATTTAGTTTCCATAAAATAATTATCATTTCAAAAAAATTTACTGAGGGGGTGCTTTAGTTTTGGCCGATACTGTATACAGACAAATTTCAAGTCGAAAGTTTTATATCTGCAACGAAGGCTAAATACCAAATTTCAGCCATTTCGGTGGGATATTGATGCCAAAACCTTGAAAATACATAAAATCGTGAGGCACCGTTCTATGAAGGCTATACTCTTATGATGATCTGGACCAATACCGAACATTATCAGTTTGATAGTTTTTACTGCCAACGAAGACCAAATGGCAAGTGTCAGTCCCACCGAAATGTTGGGATATTAAGGCCGCAGTCTTCAAAATACCGAAAATCAGGATGTACCGTTCAATAGGGGCTATATGAATGCGTGAACATATACCGACAAATTTCAGGTGGAAAGGTTTATTCCCTCAACGAAGACTAAATACAAAATTTCAGCCATTTCGATGAGATATTGAGGTTAAAATCTTGAAAACACCGAAAACCTGAAGGTACTGTTTTAAGGGAGCTATATGAAAACGTGGGCCTATACCAACAAATTTCAAACGAAAAGTTGTATACCCCCAACGCTTTTGGCAAGGAAGTTTTTTACCTCTGGGATCCCTAAATGCTAAATTACAGCCTATTTGGGTAGAAAACGACGAAGATACCACAGTTCCAATCCCAGAAGATGGTATTGAATTATACCGCCCGGACAAGATGAGGTAAAGACAGCAATAAACAGTCTAAACAATAATAAGCCAGCAGGAGTCGATTGCTTACCAGCCGAGTTGTTCAAAAACGGAGACAACACGGTGATAAGGTGTATGGTTCAGAAGTTAGCCTAATCTAACAAGAACAAAGCGTACCCGACGATTGGAACCTGAGCATCCTGTGACTTGTCCACAAAAAAGGCTAACAGTTGTCCACAAAAAGGCTAACAAACACACAAACAAAATAACGTTTTACAAAACACTGATACTACCCGAGCAAATGTATGGTTCCAAAGCGTGAGTACTTGCGCGTGCAGATGAGGCGGTGTTTAGTGTGTTTGAGAGAAAAATTCTATGAAATATCTACTGACCAATCTGATCGATGATGAACCATCTACAAAGCCGTAGAAATGCGAGCCGCAAGGCGGTACATGCAGATCTCGACGATCAAGGCGTCGATGGAGTCAGTAAGTGGAAGACGACATCAAAAAACACCATGTTCCCCAATTTGGAAAATTAGGGCAACAAATAGAGAGGAATTTAAATATTTTCTTCGTTCGGCTTATGGAGAGCCAACTAAGTAAATAAAATCAAAATAAATAGGATTCTTCTCAAGGACCTTCACAAAAAATCCATGACGATCCAATCAAAATTGGAAGCTGTAGCGGTTTCACAAGGCTTAGAGGTTTTAAGTATTCATTTTGGTGTTTAAAAAGCTGTGCCAACGACCATTATTTCGATGTGTTACAAACATTTGAGCCAGAATCAACATAGAATACCATATATAGTGTATGGTATAAAAAACATATTATAATGCAAAATTTGATCCCATATTCATGGCCATTCCAAATCATTGAACTAAATAATAAAATCTATTCGACGGTATTCATTGATGAAGATACGTTTCTAAACCTTTTGTGAGAACTAGAAAAATATTAATAAAATCCGAAGAACAGCTTCCCATAATGAATTTCAATAAACTTTCACACGGGTAAATATAAAATCCAAAGTTCATTTTCCCCCTCTCTGCCATTACAAAATAGTTTGTCCCACATTTCTCATATTTTTTCAGACTTTTTCCTACCTCCTCCTACACTACAAAGCGTAGGTCGTTTTTATTGATATAATTAAGTCATGCCAAATTATGCCTCATTGTATTTATTTATTTTTTATTGCCACAAAACACCGAGTGTTGACCAAGTTAATGGCTCACTTGAAATTTACAATAAATATTTTTATATCATTAAAAATGTCAACATATGACCCGACCGAGAGCGGCCATATGTAGGATTATTAACAATTTAATGTACAAAGATATGATAAATAAAATATCATTATAGGCAGCGGTTGTTTGAACTATGCTTTTTGACAACGATTTGCTTTTTGGGTCATTTCGCTGCTGCTCAATTAGCCTTTGACGTTGACAAAAATTTGGCTCACATTTTTTAATATTTTATTATTTTTATTATTATTTCATTATATGATGAGCTTTTAGTATTTGTGGTATTTTTGGCCCAGCTAGTGAAAGTTGATGGTAGGTACGTACAGCTTACTCTTTTGACTCTTTTATTGTGAAATATACATTTATTGAAAAGTAGACTAATTGACATTTGGGCATGGGAAGATAATGTAGAAATAGAGTGACGATGTTGACTTTAAAATGCAACTTCACTTTGTTTAAAATTAAAGAACTGTCTGGTTCAAATATATTAAAAGAATGTCAATAATATTGAAGCAATAAAAGTGGTCAACAAGCTTCTCCATTAAAAATTGTAGGCATGGGTCCACGTCCGGGAATCAAATAAAGTCATTGGGTTCCAAGTCAGGGCTGTACGGCGGATGACCCATCAATTACACGTTTTATCCTGTCAAAAGGGCGCTGGTTTGAATCGATGTGTGAGAGCTCGCATTGTCATAGTGCACAATGATTTGTTTACTCTGGTTCGGTTTTTTTTTTGAATTTCTCCGGACACTTCAGACAAACATATCGTAGTTTACTTTTCAGAATTAACCGTCCTACATTTCTCAAGCCGTATAGTCCCCACATGGTCAGTTTTGCCGAAGAAACAGTCGACCATTTGTTTCGAAGTACTTCTTCCATGAACAAGTTTCGTTGGATTTGGCTCGCCTTCGCAGAACTCCGAGGTCAATTGCTGTTTTCTTTTATTCACAATTTCTTTGCACAAACCGACAAGACCCATTTTTGAGCGATTGTCAAATTGTGCTGGATCTAACGAGAAAATCCCATTTTTGCGGCCAGGTGTTAATTTTTTTCTGGTACAACGACAGATTTTGGGCAACCTTCGGTTTTTGGCGAGTGTCGGCCCCGATTGAATTCATTAAACCAGTTATTCATAATGCTATAGCATGGCCCTTTATAGTCATACAAAGATTTAATTTGATCGATGCACTCTTGGCGTGATTATTCACGCCGAAAGTTGTGAAACATGATCGGACGAAAATATTCACAGTTAAATTTCATTTTTTTTTTGCAAAGTGATTTTTTTGAAGTCACTGTAAACAACCCAACACATGGTCATATGTGACAAACTGTCCTGAGTACATTTAGGCTAAAAACTGTCAATTTTCCAGAACAGAAATTTATCGAGCAGTCGTCGTATCGGCCTATTAAGTTTGTTTTTCCGTTTCTAACGCATTGAAATATACATTTACAACCTATAATTTATATATTTATATTATTGATAAGGATAAAAATTCTGAGTCGATATAGCAATGTCCGTCTGTCCGTCCGGATGTTGTAATCACTCTAGCGTCCACAATAATTGAGCTAGAGCGCTATATTTTTGCACCCGATTGTCTTTTTCCATACTCAGGTTAAGTTCGGAGATGAGCTATTTCGGCCCACGTTTTAGTATAGCCCCCATATAACGGTAGCTCCCGATTTTCGTTATTTTGTGGATTTTAGCTACATCTTTTGACCAAACTAGCTGTAATTTGACTTTTGGGGTTCCCAGTGATCACAAAACATCTCCACCAAAACCCTTTAACATAGGTCCATGGTTTGGTATAGCCCACATATAGGGGTACCTCCCGATTTTCTGTATTTTGAGAATTTTAGCTACATTTTTGACCGAACTACCCGTAATTTGAGCTACCCAGTGGACGCAAAATATCTATACCAAAAACAGTGAACATAGGTCCATGTTTTGGTATAGCCCCCATATAACGGTACATCCAGATTTTTTGAGGATTTTAGCTACAATTTTTAACCGAAATACCTGTAATTTGACATTTGAGGTTCCCAGTGGTCACAAAACATGTCCACCGAAACCTGCCAATATAGGTGCACGTTTTGGTACAGCCCCCATATAACGGTACCTCCCGATTTTTCGCATTTTGAGGATTTTAGCTACATTTTTTACGGAACTACCTGTAATTTGAGCTTTGAGGTTCCCAGTGGACGCAAAATATCTCCACCAAAAACCGTCAACATAGGTTCATGTTTTGGTATAGCCCCCATATAACGGTACCTCACGATTTTCTGTATTTTGAGGATTTTAGCTACAATTTTTAATGGTGCAGGGTATAAAATGTTCGGCCAGGCCGACTTTTTACTTGTTTTAGCTTGTTAACATTCTTGTGGGTGAACGCGAGGCACATGTTAGCTCATTACCTTTAACGGGTGTTAAAAACAGCTCCCCAGGTGACACCACAGGGAGGTCAGTGCCCACTTAAGATGATAGAGGGTCCCATATATGTCCTTGGGCTTGCCATGTTTAAGCCGGTCTGGGCCGTTGCTTGAAATTTTTCACCCCCTACGTCACAGATAGAAAACTAATTAGTCCATATAAGTTCAGAAAGGTATAAAAGGTTTTACCTGGCAGAACTTTTTTACTTGTTAGTTTTCATTTACAAACAATTTTCAGTACAGATATGTATGTAATAATTACTTTATTTATGTTTCAAACATGTCTCCAATATCCTATCGACCACATATTGCTCAGCAAAAAGACATTACAACTCTCATTAGTAACATTCGTGTCAAACTGATAAAAATGTAAAAGGGGAAATTGAGAATATACAATATGCATGTATGTATGTACGATATATTATGACACAGTATTGCAGTATGTAAGAAAAATGAGTTGTGTATTTTGTATTTTTTGTTACAACAAACGCATTGAAAGTTTTGTCTTCATTAGACCAAAGTGAACTATGTACATGCCTGTGTACTCGTATGTACACAAACAACATCTAACAACTATAATTAGCACAAAAAAAACATATTGATAGCTGCGGAAACATGTCAATGATAATGATAAATATTTGTTAATTGTCTTTAGAAACTAAAGAAGAAACTAAATACGATTGAACTTTGTTGAAAATGCATGGGGGACTTGTGAAGGATACATTAAACAAAGAGCTTAGAAAACAAAGGAAACTTGTTGTGACTTGGAAAAGGGGTGATGAAATATTGATGATATGTATATTCAAAAAAAAAATTATAGAAAATTGTTCAATAATATGTTTATATTTAAAATGTAGAACACGATTGTTAAAAGAAAATGTCAATACATAACGCCACCTACCTATCTAGCTTTAACCGCAATCAAACAACACAAAATATCATCAATCAAAAACTGGTTTGTTACCACATAATTTTAAAAACGATATTGAACTTATTGTGAAAAATATAAAGCTACGCATTTATTTGCAGAATTACATGTTTTTCGTTCACTCAGTAATTTATTACAATTATGAATTTGTAATGGTATTATGAAAGTTTTGTTACGCTTAATCTATAATAATAACAATTTTTGTTTTGGGTTATACACAATTTTGATCAATAGTTTTCATATTGTAAATACTTCTTTAATAAATAAAAAACAACTTGATAAGCTTCATTCATGATTAACGTAAACCCATTCAAGTTCAATTACAATAAATATAGCCAAATCATTGAATAGCTTACCGGCTGGCTGACTAGTTTTTTTTATCAGCCACTGGATTTTGTAATTTATTGAGATTACACCAAAATGTGCTGGCCTACCTTAACCTTAAACTTAATTCATTTTAAATACCTTCATGTAATCTTATCAGAATGTGTGACAGTTACGACAGTTAATTTAATAATAATAAATAAATAATTGATTATGTGAATGGAATTTTTGTGTGTGTGGAATTGTGGAAATGGAATTTTTGTGTGACACAAATAGTGTGTGACCGAAGTGGGCCAGTCAGTGCGTATGCAATTTCAGCTCTTTTTTTGTAGTTCAATTTGTGGCATTTCTGTAGAAGAGACGACATTGGGGTTAATAAATGCAATAAATTGAAGATTTGAGCTTACCAAACAAAAGATTGTATACGTTGGGAGTTACGAATTTAATAATTTACCGCATGTGTTGAATAATATTAGTAGAATTTCAGAATTTAAGAATAATCTTCTGAAAATTTATATACATGATCACTTAGATCAAATATTAAGCTGATTCTATAGTTTATTTATATTATTTTTTTGTCTAAATAGAGAGGAATACTTAATGCAGTATAGATACTAATGTTAATAGTTTTTTGCCAACTTGCCTCTACAATGCCTTAAGGCGCTGAGGCATCAAAAAGTAACGTGTAATATATAGTACTAGGGGACCCGGCGAACTTCGTCTCGCAGTCTGTTAGATTTTTGGTTTATTAGAGCTCATTTAAATTTGCGTTTTAATCAATTAACCTATTTCGAACAGAGGGATCCGATCACTCCGATACTTGATAAAAGTAACCGTCTTCGCCTGTTTTTCTTTCGGACTTCTCTGTTTAAAGTGATCTCCCGAATTCGCAAGTCCGGAATTAAATCGTAGGTGAACACGGAGAGTGCATTTGTATGCAGAATCCTAATTTAAATTAGAGGGGCGCACTCTTCTTGTTCATCTCTGAATTAGATGCAATGGCTCTGGTAACACCGACAACTGCAAAACAAACAAAATATTTGTCAATAAATCGATCAAAACATCTTCAGTACACCCTATTCCTTGCTTTTTATACCCTCAGCCTTTAGGCTAAATGTGTCTCATCGAAATAATAGTTTTAGACCCCAAGAGTGTTTGGACGAAGTTCTTTCAGACAATTTGGAACCTTTACCAAGGTAAAATTTTTTCCAACAAACCCTGACGACACCATCTAAAATGCCAAATCCTGGGAGTTTCTGATTGGTCAAACTTTGCACATCGTATTATTTCATCCAGTCCAGTCGGTCCAGTCCTTCGGGTACCTCCCACACAAAGTGGACATTGAGGATGGCTTCACGGTTCCTATTACAACGGTACACTTTTTTCCGGAGTAAGTCCATGACACCCTGCCGGCACATACTTAATCTGCTAGTATGAAGGATAACTCTCCAACTTTTCAAAAAATGTTTTCCAAACTTGGTTTAAACTCGCTGTTTAAACTTGTGTTTGGTTCTTTTTTGTTTTTGGTCAAAGGCTGAGGTTACAGCTGACTGATAATTTCTTATTTGTTTCTTTCCAATTTTGAATATCATACTATTCCGATATACATACATACATACATACATATGTTTCTATTTGATCATTTGCATTTGCGTTCCAACTCTGCGGGACTAAACTGATTGAATTCATACTCTTTTCAGTGGGGATATCACTTTTTAATAACATGACAGGACTTAGACAGTGTCAATATATATCTGGTACTGCTCAAATTTTATACGACATAAGTCGGAAGTATGTATACGCCACAACCTCATTTCCAATGAAATTACCTCCGAGCTCTAGATTTTTCAAATAACCCACCAATTTTGTGGATTTTGTACTTTTCTCCTCAAAACTGTGGAAACCATTTCCTGCGTTATCATCTTCATCTTTTTAATCGGAATCTGACCGAAACTATTACTAATCATTACAAACTCTAAACTAAACTCTCTCTTTTTAACAAAGTTTTCGCTGTTAATTTTCAAAAAAGACGCTTAAAATTAAATGAAAATCGATTTGATAGTGAATAAAAAATGTCTATACAACTTTCAGAAATTGATAAAACAGAGTAGTACAATGGACCCTGACAGTTGGTACACATACAATTTTTGCCAAAAACTGCCAAAAAAGTGTCACGGTATACTCCTAACACGAAGCTACATAGAAATGTGTAAAAAAGTGTCAAAAATATTTTTGCAAATTTTTAGCAGATTTTCGCGATGTTTTTAGGTTTTATCCTTTTCTGCAATGAGACCATTCCGAATTGGTGCGAATTTTCAAAATCAGTTCAGCGGTTCTTGAGTTATAAGCGTAGTAACTAACATCATTTCCTTTTATATATATAGACTAGCTGACCCGGTTCCCCGTTGCTGGCCGTTTCGGATTTCCGTGTAAGGCTTAGTAATCTATCTACAATGTATCCATCTAATATTAATACCTCTAGATATTCGAACCGAATTGACGATAAATCGACGTTTTGGTATATGAGGGTATCTCCAGATGTAAAATAGAAAATTACTTTAATTAAAGCCTCCACCATAATATGAAGGGTATAATTAACTTTATGATTCTGTTTGTAACACATCGGAATATTCGTCGGAGAACCTATAAAGTATATATTCGTGATCAACATAACAAATAAGTGAATATAACGATGTCCGTCTGTCTATCTGTTGAAATCAAGATACAGTTCGCGATATTTAACATAGAGCTTTTCAATTTGGTACAGAAGTTTCTATTTTTTCCCGTAGCATGTTTGGTATTGAATATTGGTTATATCAGTCCACATTTTGATATAGCACCGACTGACTGCCCGATTTTCGGAATCTTCAAGGCTTTAGCCGCATTATCCTACCGAAATGACAATACTTTGGTATTTAGTCTCCCTTAAGGCCTGCGTACATAAGCTGCCTTGTCTGCTTACCTTGCTTACTTCTGATAAAAGAATAAAAAAGAAAAGGGCAACCCAGTTCGAAATTTGCTCGGCCTTCTTTATTCTTTTATTTTTATTATGTCAAAAATGAAGCAGGAAAGCAAGGCAATCAGGCAGAGCAGCTTATGTACGCAGGCCTTTAGAAACATAAAGCATTTTTGCAAAGTATTATCAGCATAAGTCCACGTTTTGATAGAACTACCCTAGAACGGTACCGCCCGAGTGTCGATATTTTGGAGGTTTTAGTCTCATTATCCCACCGAAATAACTGCAATTTGGTATTTAGTATTCAGTGTGGGTATAAAACATAGAATATTCGGTACAGGTCCAGGTTTCTAAATAGTCTTCATTGAACGGTACCTCTCGATCTTCGGTATTTTCAAGTTTATAACCACATTATTCATACGAAATGGCTATAATTGGTACTTAGTCTCCCGTGGGGGTATAAACCAATTCTGCAGAGAATTATCGGCATATAGGGCGGTACCTCCCGAGTTTCGATAATTTGGAGGTTTTGGTCTCATTATCCCACCGAAATGGCTATGGCAATTTGGTGTGTTGTCTACATTGTGGGTATAAAACATTCCCGCATAGAATATTCGGTAGAAGTTTTTATGTATCCTTCATTGAACGATACCTTCCGATTTTCAATATTTTCAAGGTTTTAGCGGTATTATTCAACAGAAATGGCTATATTTGGTATTTAGTCTTCCTTGGAGGTATCAAATATTTTAGCAGAGAATTGTCATTCATAAAACGATACCTACCGATTTTTTTGGGGATTTTGAATGTTTTAGCCACATTATTCAACCGGAATGGCTTAAACCTGATTTCAATATAATTTATGGTGGTGTGCATAAAAGTTAGAGCCGGTCGAACTTAACGTCGTTTTTACTTCTTATTAACAGAGAGATGTTTCATTGAACACTTTATTAGTTTGCACTCCTAAACATGAAAGCATCTGTGATTCATAAAAACTGACTTCAAAATGCTATTGGGTTTATCTAGACTTTGCTGTATTAAAAAAAACGTGGCCTTGATCGAGTTATTCCAAGCAATGAAGTCAATGTTCATGCCATGTTTGCTGTCTTACTTACTAAATTTGTAAATCTAATCAGTAAGAATAAAGCTTTCAAAAATTGGACGCAATCGCGGTATTCTGCTTCCAAAACACCCATTAATGGCAAAGGCCACAATTGCAATTTTATTAAGTACCAATACGTCTAATAATCTCTGATATTTAGCGATTCGCTAAAACCCGTTGTTGGGGAGGTCCCACACACCCCCCATTTTTGGTATTCTACCACCTTATGAATCGAAACACAATTTAATCCAATTCGGTCCAGCTAGTTATTTAAACATCTTTGAAATTATGTTTTACCTGATTTTTCAATCGATTTTTTGGAATTTCGGTCAAGGGACATTTAACATTATTTGGGTTGTACTGTATTCCAAAATGTGGGGTTGATCGCGCTTTCCCAATTATTGAAGCCAGTGTTTATAGCGTTTTTGTAGTCACGCTTACTTAAATTAAGGACGTTACCTATAATTATAAATTTTTAAAAAATTGGGCTGACCGCGATATTCCACTTCCGAGATGACCACTCAGGATCAAGACAGTTATTACCATAGTATTGCAATAAAATTTTAAACAATACGTTCAAAACTATCTTTGATTTCACGTTTTCTTAAACAATTTTGTGGGGGAGGTACCCTGGTCACTCCACTGACCAGTATAAAAACTAGCTAAAAACCTATTCTCAGACCTAAAAACTCAACATACAAAATTTCAACAAATTCGGTCCAGCCGTTTCGGAGGAGTTTAATTTCGAACATCATGTCAGTCTCGAAGAATTTTATATACAGTCAGGGACAAAAGTTTACATACACCCCATAAATCTCGGGTTTTAAGACTAGTAATGACTTTTACGAAATTCCAAGTATGCAGTGTTATTTCTTCTCACTAATAAACAATATTTGAAACAACAAAAGTATAATCCATAATACAAATAAAGGTAAATTTTACAAAAACCAAAAAATGGTGGGGACAAAAGTTTACATACACCCCAAGGAAATTGTGTATTACCGTAGAATTTATGGAATTAGCGGCAAATTTTATACATTTTATTGTTTCAGGGAACGTCTCTGGGTGTCCAAGATATATTTTAGAGAAACAAAAATAATTTTTGGGGCTTAAATGCCGTTATTTAAGGTCAGAATTCTGGTATTCGTCATCAATGCTGACCCTTGCTTAATTCTTTGCGTTTTAAGGTATTGTACTTTATAAAAAGCATAAAATTAGTGCCAGATGGCAAATTTTGAGACTCTAGAAAGCTTTGAAGTTGTTCTTGCTCATAATATACCTTCCTGGACGTCGATAAGGCACGTTTTCCCTGAGATTTCGCTGGAAGTTAACAGATTCCGCCGAATTCTTTGCCCAAATTGCATACCGAAGGCCGTGAATTGCCTTGTAATATGGTCTGATACAATCCTTGGACATCAGTTGAACCAGAAATGTGAAATATTCTGTTACAAACCTACTCCCAAAGCTTCCATAGCATCAAAATATAAACACTACCAAAAAAGCTTGAAATTTGTACCGTGAACAATGTCGTTTTTGTATTATGATAATTACCGTCACTATAGGGGCGAAAACTTTCGGATAATTGTACATTTCTGAGTCAATTGATGTCCAAGGATTGTATCAGACCATATTACAAGGCACTTCAAAGCCTTCTGGATGTAATTTGCGCAAAGAATTCTTCAGAATCTATTAACTTCAAGCAAAATCTGAGAAAAAAACGTGCATCGACTTCCAGGAAGGTATATTATGAACAGGAACAACATCAAAGCTTTCTAGGGTCTCAAGATTTGCCATCTGACACTAATTTTATGCTTTTTATAAAGTACAATACCTTAAAACGCAAAGAATTAAGCAAGGGTCAGCTTTGATGAGGAATACAAGAATTCTGACCTTAAATAACGGCATTTAACCCGCAAAAATTATTTTTGTTTCTCTAAAATATATCTTGGCTGAAACAATAAAATGTTGAAATTTTGCCGCTAATTCCATAAATTCTACGGCAATACACAATTTCCTTGGGGTGTATGTAAACTTTTGTCCCCACCACTTTTTGGTTTTTGTAAAATTTACCGTTATTTGTATTATGGATTATACTTTTGTTGTTTCAAATATTGTTTATTAGTGAGAAGAAATAAAACTGCATACTTGGAATTTCGTAAAAATCATCACTTGTCCTAAAACCTGAGATTTATGGGGTGTATGTAAACTTTTGTCCCTGACTGTATATTCACCAGCACATTATTGTGGCTAAAAAACGATTTCTACAAAAGTTTATGATGATGGGTAAACGATAATATTTCCGATATTTATTTCGCACTACCGGCAATAATTATTTTCCAATCTATTAAAAAAAAATTAGCAGTTCATGTTGTTGCAAAAAAGTGAATTCTACAAAAATTTATTAAAATTTGATATTGCTTCAATATGAACATATGCCCAATTCTAGGTAATTTGGTACCTAAATGAGCTAATATTAAAATCCGAGCCAATTTTCACAAATTCAGTCGAAATCGCTTATAACGTCGGACGCTATAAGCGATAGTCGTTATAAACGATATTTATAAAAGAGGTGAAATTGTATTATGTATAGTGACTTTTGGGTATAAATAATGTACATATTTTTTTTACTAAGGAACTAAGGAAATAAATTCAATTAATTTTTTTTTTATTTTTTCATTATATATACATTTGTAGAAATTACTTAAAAACAAAATAATAAAAATTAACGATATTAAATTCATTCTTCAGCAGATATATTACGTTAATATAGGATATGGTTGTTGTTATGTTGGAATTAATTATTAAATTGAACTCAGATAGTGGATATTTGCCGATTCCGGCAATGCGATTTTAATGCATTTATTACACCTTGGTCCATGGGTTGCAAAACACATGTGACATTGGGCGGCAGAACTTCTAGCTTAATTGACTTGAGACCGCCTACATGTGAGTCGTAATTCAGTTGTCCAAGCCCGTCTTCGAACATGTTTGATATTTTGTAGTTGTTTGAGTATGCAAAAGTATACCTTCAACAAAATATTTTCTCCGCATGGTTCGACGTTATAACCGATAGCAAATTTCAAATATTTTACAAAAATCGACGATATGACATTATAAGCGATGACGTTATGAGCGATATTTATTTGTGTGATATATAAAAGGCAGAAATTCGGGACTTTAGGATTTCGTCATTATAAGCGATATGACGTTATGAACGACGAATTTATAAGCGATTTCGACTGTATAAAACATCTGTAAATTAATGGCCTAATTTACAGAAGACCCCTGACGAGGTCTGTGGTAAAATCATTTTTCGGCGTTCCTCTAAAGTAATTACAATTTGCTATGAGATCTCCAATATAAAGAAAACGTCTTTGGAAGGTCTGCTATTCTATATGTAAAACACAATAGGGGAGCCCTTTATAGAGGAGGCCTTCTGTTAAATATATTATCTTTTTGGGTTTATACTATTTGTAGAAGACTTTTTTCGAGGTCTTTCTTTCATAGAAGTTATCGTTTTGAAGTCTTATATTTGAAGAAAACCGCATTGGAATTTATCCTTTTTAATAGAGGACCCTTCTTTAGAAAGGCCTTGGGACGTAGAAGATCTCTTTGAGAGACCCAGTTGAGAAACCTTCTGTATTTCCTTTTGGGAAATCTTCTGCTTATAAAATGTCCCTTTAAGGGGTAATCTGCTTATAGAAGTCCTCATTGAAGATGTCTTCTATATATACTATGTTCCTTTGGCAGGTCTTCCATCTGTAAAAGATTTCATTGGGAGATCTTCGATTTGTAAAATACTAATAGAGGACTTCAATCAATAAAATATCAATTTGAGATGACTTCTTATATGCAATACCCTTTGGAAAGGTATTCTACTTCACTATAAGACCCTCTTAGAATATCTTATATTTAGATAAGGCCCCTCTAGAAAGAGTTTTATTGGTAGAAGACCGCTTTGGCAGATGTCCCTCTACATTTTAAGACCATTTGAGAGATAAATTGTCTACAAAGGTATCTTTTGGAACATCATCTACCAATAGAAAAACCTTTCGGAGGACTTGTATCAATTAAAGACCCCTTTGGGAGGTCTATGAAGATTTCTTTTTAGTATCCTTAAGAGATGATTATACCCTCAGCCTTTAGGCTTTGATAGACATGTCACGATAACTCTCGAATGGATCAACCGATTTGGTTCAAATTATGGCCACCGTAACATTTTGTTCTAATTTAGTTTAAGTTCGAAGATCGGCCGAATATCTTCGTTTAGGGAGTAACAGAATTGGTTATAATTTTGCATATCGTAATTTTACTTCCAGACACAGCTCAGGTTTTGAATATGGACTAAATCGGTATACTCCTCCTTCGTTTACCTTCCACACGAAATTTGGAAAAGAACAGTTTAACAGCTGGTCTCGGATCGTTTTGTAACCCTTTAACCATGTTACGAGGGACAATTTTTTTCGGGGGCTAGTCCATACTTCCTGAGATAATTGCCCAAAAACTCCAAAAAACCTACCGACACCAACAAGGCTGGGTAGTATCTAAGATAACCCTCGAATGAAGAAACAGATTTGTCCCAAATACACTACACCCCGGCTAACTACCTCTCATAAAATTCCAAAAAATGAGGCAATTATGCGAGAAAGGCAGTTACGAAGATCCCGCATAACTACCTCATATGGGTAGTTATAAAAATCTCATCTCAGACTTACAAAAATTAGAACATAATCGTCAAAAACCCAAACGGTGTATAGTAAAATGGTTCATTTCAAGTCAAAAAATATATATGTTATATTTTTTAACCAATAAGAAATTTAGTAATCAGTGAGCATAACTAAGCACTGGACATCTTCAGGTAGATATCGAAATTGATTATCCCAGAAATACATCAGTGCGGGTAATAAACTGAGAAAAGTATTATTAAATGTTAGTTTTGGAGAAATATTTGACGGGCAAATATCCGAATTGGGTACTTATAGAAAAGTAGTTAAGCAGGATAGTTTGAGCTCATTTATATAAAAAACTCTAGGGATTCAGATCGTGAGGTAGATTCAGATTACACGGGAAAGGCAGTTAAGCAATAACCCCGGTAAATAACCGGGGTTCAGTGTATAGTACATAGTATAATTTCCTGCAGACTCGGATTATGTCCGAATATTGACTACATCGGGTACCTCTCACACAAATTTAGGAAAGAATGCATGTTGGGATCGTATTTAAATTTATGACAACTTGTTGTGTATGAGGCCCTAGTTACGACAGTATACTTTTTTCGGCGGCAAGTTCATAATTCCTGAAAAAAAAACCTCTATTGACGTCAGATGTATGGTGTTTATTTATTTTCTGAGTGGATATAAGCTTGTCCGTCCGTGAGAATCACTCTAGAATCCAGAATAATTGATATATGGCGCTAAAATTTTGCACATATGCGCATATCTTTGCAGGTAGGACAAGTTTGAAGATGGGCTAAATCGGCCCACGTTTTCAAGTATCTCCCATATAACGATACCCCCGATTTCGAATATTTGAAGTTTTTATCGACATTTAAGTCGTCAAAACAGGTATTTTAAGTTTTTTATCTACGTTTGCGGGGGAATTTAAAGTTCGAAGCGGTCAAAATCTTCTCCACCAAAGATTGTGGACATAAGTCCACGTTTGGGAGTAGCTGTAGCTGTAAAAGTATCGTCCGCTTTCATGTATTTTGATTATTGTTATCTACATTTTCGACCATAGGATATAGCTCTTGTATAACGGTACCGACCAATTTAAAGTATTTTGAAGTTTTAATCAACATTTGTAATATACACAGGGTTCAGTAGTCACTACTAGTTGTGGAGATCGGTACATTCCTAACTATGGTGGATATTAAAAGTTCGGACCAGCTGAACTTGAAGTTATTTATTTGTTTATTATTATTTATTATGTTCATTGATTATGGGGGGTCTGCCCTCTCACCGGAAATGAATATGTTTCATACATGCTTCCAAATAGTTATATTTGGTCTTGTGGGCCGGGCCGCCCCGAAATGAATTTTTTGCACGTTGGTAGTCTCCACTTCGAAACTAAAGTTCTTTCTCACATTTCCTATACAAAAATGTTATTATACATTTCCATATTAATGGTTTCCATATTATGTATTTTATTTATTTATTTCTAAATGTAATACACTCTAAGCTGCTACACACAGTTTATAATGATCCATAGCTTACAAAGTATGTGTAATTATTTTCTTTAACGCATTCAATTTCTCTTTTCTACATAGAATAACAACATTGTCATCGACACACGACTTGTAAATTGTTTCCTTAATGCCCCGAATAAGCGCTACAAGATGTTGATGTTAGTTGTCAGCTGTCACTTTTAGCTAAACACACCAATCAGCAAGCAACACCAAAAGATTCCTTTCATTTTTATCGGGAAATGATGAGTGAGTAAAACGCAACACAAGGGCGGGCGGCTGGCTGTGTAACAAGGGATTATAGAGATTTTCCAATTGCATACCCAATTCAGTTATCCATTGGAAATTGATGGAGTCATCCATCCATAGATTACAATGGATAGCCTTCTAAGCAACAACAACCAAACCATACATTATTTTTAGAAATGTGTATTTGCCGCTTCAAACCAAATGCTAACAGATGTTTTACAGCCATCCACAGCCACCAGCAGAAGTAGCAGTAAGTCGTGTTAGAAAATAAGTGCGAAAAAATAGAAAACATTTTTTTGCCTTTTTTGCTACTGATTACACCGATGCGTCGTCGTAATACGTTTAAGGATTATATTCCAAACATTTCGACCTCTTTTTCGACTATTTCAAATGTAATTTGACCTAATTTTAGTTTCAATTTCTGAGATTAACAAAATAGATTTCATTTTAATTAATTTGGTTAACCCAAATAGAGAGAGTGAGAGATTTTTTCCACCAGTCGGCATGTAACAATGCTTTTTGTAGCACTGCTCTAATGAATGATGGAGAAAACGAAATTGTAAATAAAAGTAATTCAGTTTTTCGTTATTCTTGTTGTTGTTTGCTTTAGAAAACCTCTGACTTGGTTTTGTTTGGTATTCGCTCGAGGAATTTATGTTTTGGTGCAATATAAACACTGGGCTTTGCTAAGCAAAAGAACAAATAAAATGCGACGCAGCACAGTGTTTGGAAATGGGAGGGGTTACAAATTCTATTAAGAAATCTGATAAGAGTTTCGATTATTTTGAAAAGTGTTAATCAATTAAGAGGGAGCTTTTAATTATAAAGTATTGAAAGCGTCTTTGGAAAGCGAGCTGTATAGAGAGTTCAGGAAAATCGAAAAAAAAGAAAACAGCGAATAAGCTTTTCCAAATAAAATTCATATACACAAATGATGGTATAGAACGGAAAATGTATCTTCTGAACCACACACTTGTGGTTTTGAGCATACACCAAATCTAATAGGTTGTTAATCCCCAACATTAGGTATGATAATAATTACGTGAAATTTGAGTTTCTTCGTTCACTCAATAATATATCCCCTTTCACTGACATCATCCCCTTTCGACATCAGTTTGGTTCGTAAGTTTCATCGATAACGGATTTCTATTTCACTAACTTTCCAAACGGTATAGAGCTGCAATCAGCCGCTACTTAAGTAAAGATTAGATCGCCTTATGTCCAAAGTTGAACAAAAAGGAACAACTAACTTTGATTGAACTAGGCCATTTGCTCATTTCGGTGAAGCCTTAAAAATAAATAGACCTTTCATGAACCACACATCAAGTGCCGTCCTACCATAACATATTTGAGACCTCATTGCTGTCTATAAAAACACCAGACAAACAAAATTAGAGAATACTTCATGACTGGAGGAATTATAATAGAACGGGGAGTGTTGCCTTGAATTCATTTCGATTCGGCAGAATATTACAACTGTCAACTAATCCAATGTTCCATAATTACCGCATTACTGGGAAACTGAGGTCCGCAGTTTCGTTAATCCGCTCTTCTCTCCTGAAAATAATTTCACTTATAACGAGATTCCATTATTGGACTAGACGAACGAACTAACTCATTTCTTCATTTCAGTTAGTTAATAGTCCATTCGTGAAATGAGTATGAATGGATTGTGAAGTCGAGGGGTTTCATTAGATTCTAGTCTTGACAACAATAAATATGCTACACCAGACGGATATATTGCCCCTGTAACCGTCTTTTGAAATTACCTAAAGTGGTCTTAAACACCGCCCTCCATGAAGACTCCAAATATTTTCGGTTTGCACCAATTCGTATAAACACAGTATAGACCTTCACTTTCCTTTTAGTTTCGTTCGCCGATGTTTTATAGATCTCAGAAAGCGGTTGAGAATGCGGCACCACATCAAATGAAAGCTGTACCGAAATGTTGAAAATAACAGAAACGTCTTCACCTCGATATCCTGAACCAGACATTATATTTAGCAGGAAGTAGCATTTTCGCTGCTAATGGAGAGATCTGTTTCCTCATTCCGGTCTGTTATTAGCGAACCCCTAGGTCCTTAAGGGGACCCTATATAGAATATTTCTTATTAGTTTCCTACCTATAGAAAATTTCTTTAGAACATCTTAATTCGCAGAATTTTCCTTTTGGAAAATCTTCTATCTAGAGAAGACATTTTATGAGGCATTCAACCTATAGATGATTCCTTTAAGACGTCTTATGCTCCTTTACGAAGTATTTTATCTACAGAATACATCTTTATATTCAGAATCTGCCTTTGGAGGTCTTATATCCATAAATGACTTCTTTAGGAAATCATATATAGCTGGAAGACTCCTGTAGGAGGTTTTCTATCTATTGCAGACTCACTTAGGAGGTGTTATATGCATAAAGAATGTTTTTAGGAGGTCTTCTATCCATAGAAGCACTCTTAAGGAGGTTTATTATCCATAAAAGACCCCCGTAGTATGGGTCCTTCTATCCATAAAATACTATTTTAGGAGGTCTACTGTCCATAGATGACTCCTTTAGGAGGTCATCTTTCCATAAAAGACTTCCAAAGAAGACTTCCTTAGTAGGTCTTCTAACCATAGACGGCTCCTTTAGTAGATCTTCTGACCATAGAAGACTACTTTATGATATCTTCTAAACCATAGAAGACTACTTTATGATATCTTCTAAACATAGAAGACTCCTTTTGATGCTCTTTTAGCCATAGGAGACTCCTTCAGAAGGTCTTTTATCCATGGAAGACTTCTTTAGGAGGTCTTCCATCCATAGAAGATCCCTTTAAGAGGTTTTGTATTCATAGAAGGCCCCCTTAGGGGGTCTTCTGTTCTTAAAAAGCTCCCTTAGGAGGTTCTCAGTCCATAAAATACTTCTTATTGGAGGTCTTCTATTCAGAGCAGACTACTTCAGGAGGTCTTCTACCCATAAAAGACTCCTTTAAGACTCCAAACTTAACCGCATAGAAGACTCTTTAGGTGGTAGAAAGAAACCTAATGGAGGTATCCTATTCATTAAGTACTCCTTTAGGAGGGTCTTCAATCCATACAAGATACCTGCAGGTGGTCTTCTATTCATAAAAGACTCCTCTAGGTCCGTAGAAGGCTTCTGTAGGAGGCCTTCTATCCGTAGAACACTTCTTTGGGAGGTCTTCTGTTCATAGAAGGCTAATGTTTTGTGTCTTCTATTCGCACAAGACTTCTTTAGGAGGTCTTATATTATTAAGACTTCTTTAGGAGTTCTTCTATTCAAGGAAAACTTCTTTAGGAGGTCTTCTATTCAAGGAAGACTACTTTAGGAGGTCTTCTATTTATAGGAGACCCCTTTAGTAGGTCTTTTGCCCATAGAAGACACCTTTAATTGTTCCACAAACATCCCAGGCGGGACAAGGGAGACTTCTCTCACCAATGAGTGCACCAAGATTCATAATAGCTCAATGATATGGGACCTACAGTTTATGGCCGAGTCCGAACTGCGTGTCCTACGACACCACTTGTAGAGAAGTTTTACATGACTGAAATACTCAGGAAATGTCGCCAACATTGCTGAGGGGTATTTTGCCACCGTTGAAAATTTGATGTTGCCTAGCCGGGGAATCGAACCCACAACCTTCTGCGTACAAGGCGGGTGTGCATACCATTGCACCACGGTGGCACCCAAGAAGACACCTTTAAGAGGTCTTTTATTCAGAGAAGGCTCCTTAGGAGGTCTTTTCACCATACCAGACTTCTTTAAAAGGTCCTCTCATCATTCTTCAATCCATAGAAGATACTTGTAGGAGGTCTTCTATCCATAAAAGATGGCACTAGTTCCTCGTCTATCCATACTAGACTCATGTAGGAGGTCGTCTATCCATAAAAGACTGCTTTAGGTGATCGTCCACCCATAGAAGACTCCTGTAGGAACTCTTCTATCTATAGAAGTCAGGAGGACTTCTATCCATTGAAGTCTCCTGTTTTAGGTCATCTATCCATAGAACACTCATGTAGGAAATCTTCTATCCATGGAAGACTCCTCTAGGAGGTTTTCTGTTCATAGAAGACTCTTCCAGAAGGTCTTCTGTCCATAGAAGACTTCTGTAGGAGGTTTTCTATCCATAGAAGAATCCTATAGGAGATCTCCTATTCAAAGGAAACTCCTTAAGGATGTGTTGTATGCGAAGAAGGAAATCTGCAATCCATAGTGGCCTGCTATTGGAGATATTCTCTTCATATATGGCTTTTAGGCTATCTTATATCCACCAAAGGATCCGTTTAGATGCCTTCTGTCCATATGTGTCCTCCTTATTTTTTCTAAAATAGAATCGCACTACCATATGTGACATAAAAATATCTTATACTTGTCCTCTCCGGATATTTTGTGGAAAATTGGTTGTATTTTTTAACCACGTTACAATACTCATTGTAATTATTTGGTGGCATTCGGCAAAAAGTATTTTTAGTTTTGTTCAAATAACCAGCCGCAAAACTCCTCCTCATGGTCGACCGTCGTGCAATCATCGAAATGTGAATTGTTTAGACAAGACACAAGTGTTTCACGATCTTTGGAGAGCGAGTTCATGACGGTATTCATGTATGTACGTATGTATGTAGGTAAGCGTTGTTTATAATATTTATTTTTCATTTGTTGCATTTCCATACAGTGTTGTGTTGGTAATGTGATTTCAATATTTAGCAGCAACAACAACAATGAGCATAATGCATCAATGATGTATTTTATAAAACGTTTGAATAGATACAACAATCAAAAGTGGAAGAGGAAAAAGTCAAGAACACAGTCGAAGATAGCTTCATTGGTGAATACCCTACAAACATTTTTGGATATAGATAAAATTCTATCTTTACGTTTTAATAAATTATCGTCAACGAGTATTATGATATGCATACATATAATTTAATATTCACCATATGATATTTAACATTGCGATATGTTGTAAAAGGATTACCTAGAAAATGCCTTAACACTTGTTCCAACACCTGGAATATATTATGTAATGCTGTGTTGTGCATCTTTGTCGCCCTATATTAGGCTATGCCACTAAATTAAATTAATTAATTTAAAAAAGTTTCTTTAAGCGTCCTTCTGGCATTGTCTCTTACGAATATAATGTTTCCCAATGAAAAAAGTTCGTTGGGTTGTTTGGCATTTATTTGTGGTTTGTTTGACTCTTTTTCATGTTTCTCTCCCTTATGATTATTGTGGAAATAAACGTCTCTGTGTGTACCTCCAACGTCCGTCCGTCGGTCTGTCGGTATGTCCGTCCATATAACATTTGCAGGGCATATCTTTAAGTATAAGTATATATTTACCTTGATGATTGCTGTTTAAATGTTCATGTATGTTTGTATGTCTATCTCTCTATTTGAACTGATAACGGTTGGTTCGGTTGTTGGTTGGTACGGTTCCTCTGTTAACGTTGTTGGTTGTTGTGCTGTTTGAGTTGGCTTTCTTTCGAGAAAAAATAATGGTAAAGAACTGTGTTTTTTAAGGGGAATTCTTTTTAGATATTATTTTTTGTCACTCTTTTTGTAGATTTCTGTTTTAACACAATTGCAAAATATCTTTGTCACAATTTTGAAATGATAAGACCAAAAACGAAACTTGTATGGCGTTTTTGTTATTGCTGGTGGTTTATTTTTAGGTATTCCTGGAATGAATTTTTATTATAAATTTAAACCCTTTAAACCACTAAAATCATTTACAAAAGATCACTGTTGATATTGAATTTTAAATATTTTTGTATATTCAACGGTCATAGCAATTAAGGTAAGTTTATTACTACATACATATATCAATATTTTTGGGGGTAAGGTGAAAAGCCTGGTATTTCTTTGAAGAATCTAGAAGATATTCTGGATAACTAGTGCCTCTTCTCTAAGGAATAAATTTGCAAATTAGCCAATGAGGAGCTTCGGAAAACTCCGAATTTTCTAAACCCTATATAACTGTTCTGTTGAGAGAAGCTCGTATCTATCCAGCTAAATTTGAAGGAAGCGGTTCCATGCGATGCATGATTTCACCGATCTTTTCATTAGCATTTGAACCAATGCAACAAAAGTCGCGAACGATCCGATCTTTTTATCAGGATTTGAACCCATGCAAAGGAAGTCGTGAAAGATCCGATCTTTTCATTAGCATTTGAACCCATTCCATCGATCCAATGGAGATGAATTTTGTGCTTTTATTTATACACATTTTTCTAAATATATTTTCTAAATTATTTACAACCAAAGTTGTTAAAACTCTCGTCGTAATGACAATGCCATTGCAAAGGGTTGGTGAAAATGACATGTCAAAGCTTTGGTGTAAATGACATGCTTTGGATCCAAAAATGAACAGCATCTTTTGGGGTCCACGCTCATATAAAATTCATCGATGAAGATGCTAAAAAGATGACATGCCAGATCACTTTCACCCATGATTGAATGGCATCTTTGGCATCGAACATTTTGCTGGGTAGCCAAACTGTTTTTCTCCCGAGCTTCCCACAGACACAAGCTCCCCATAGACATTTAAAACCCCAACTCAACTTATAGGGCTAGCTCAAGGTGTTAGAAGATGTTAAAAAATGAAACAATATTTTATAGCTAGAAAAAGTCCTATACATCTTCAGTGCCTTATCTATAGAAGTAATAATTTCAATAGCTCTTCCAGATTTTTACCAGATTATTAATGGTTACAACAGCTTTACTAGAACTTGATTCTATAGATACAATAGTTTCATAAGCTCTTCTATAGACTAACTAACTCATAAACGTTCGTAGCTCTTTCATATACAGAAGACTTTTTATAACATTAATTAATGAACTCATATAGCTCCTCGATAAACATATAGGTCTTCTAGAAGATTTTAAAGATTTTCTATAGCCTTGTACTCTTCTATCAATAAAAGAACATTCATTTATATAGACGAACTCCTAAAGCTCTTTCACTAGTGTACATTGTAAAAACAGAGCTTACAAATCTCTTCTATTGATGTAAAGCTTTTTCAGCTCTTGAAGAGCTTCTACAGCTCCTCTAAAGATAGAAGAGCTTTTATAGCTATTTAAAAGATAGAAAAACTTCTATATATCTTCTATAAATAGAAGAACTTCTATAGCTCTATTCCATATCAGGGATAACAGACTAAGGGCCATTATTACATGTGTTCTTTTACTATCTGATGGATTTGAAAATGCAAAATAAACTAATTTGGAGGCATTAAAAATACAATGTTCACATTGAAAGTTAATGACAAGAAGCTCATCCTTGAAATTGAATCATCACTTTTAACTTAAAGTTAACCGAAACGCTATAAACCTGTTCGGTAAATCCAAACTATAACAAAAGAAGACTTATAATAATGGGGGTAGGAGCGATATCTTTCCCTCATTATTCTGGAAATGTTGAGTGGGGGAAATTGTGTCCGACTAAGTGTTATCTACATAGTAATCTTCTACGAGTTAGAGATCCTCTAATGCCGGTGTGTTAGGCGAAGTAAGGGTTCTAGCGGATTAAAAACGGTTGAGCCTGGTTGACAGTAAAACAAAAATCCATGAAAAATCTCAACTGGAGAATCCCATGGAACTAGCCTTTCCTTCTAACCATAAATGACTCCTTTATGAGGTCTGCTATCCATAAAAAAATTCCTTAGGTGGTCATAGACGACGCTCTTAGGAATTCTTCTATCCATAGAAAATCCTTTAGGAGGTCTTCCATCAATAGAAGACTTTATTAAGAGATCTTCTATGTACCAATTATGGAAAACACCATTAGGAGGTTTCCCAAATATTGAGGCCTTTTTTTGGGGATTTGGAGGTCCTCCTACTGTAGAAGATTCGATTACTCTATCCACTATAGATGATCGCTTTTGGTGATTTTGCAACTAGAAGATTCTGTTTGTATGAAGTCCCCTTTAGGAGATTTTCCGACTATAAGAGACCCCTATAGAAAATCCACCTCGCCAACCTCCTAAGGTTTTCCAACTATTGAGGAATCTGTTTTTGAGATTTTCCAACAATAGATGATTCCGTTTGGAGGTCCTCCAACTTACAATATCCGTTTACTCAACCAACTATAGATGATCGCTTTAGGTGATTTTCCAACTAGAAGATTCCGTTTGGAAGTCTCCCAATGTAAGAAGTCCCTTTAGGGGATTTTCCAACAATGGTCTAGAAAGTCATCCTTGTTAAAAGACTCTAACTATATGAGAGGTATTTTTAGGAGATCCTGTGATCATAGTCGATTTTTTGGAGGTTTCAACATAAGACAACCCCTAAGTAGGTCTTCTTTGTACAGAATATCCTCTTACAAGGTCTTTCATGTACATTAGCCCCTTTTGAAGCTCTTCCAACCTCAAAAGACCCAATTAGAGCAACCTTCTACCTTAGAAGAACTCTTGTAACTAACCAAGACTACTTTGTGAGATCTTCTATCTAATGAAGACTAAACCTAAGTACATAGCAAAAATACTCATTACAAAACCCCCTACTAACCCATTATTTTAATAAGGGCATGTAGGGCATGTATCGACCACTTAAATAAGTAGTCGCTACCTTTAACTGCTTATTTAACTAGTTATGTAAGTGACCAGAAAATAACTACTCATTTCGTGCGACATGCCCTTGTTAAAATAATGGGTTAAAAGGGGGTTTTGTAATGAGTATTTTTGCTGGGTAGGTATTTTATCTATAGACTCCTTCAATAGAGTACTTCTTTTTTGTGGTTTTCCTTCTTAGGGTACGTTAATATATAGAAGATGGAACACCGACCACCATATTCACTGATAACGTTTTCGCCGGTTGAACTAGCTGTACAAATCGGTTAGCGAAGGCGAAGAGGACGTACTGTAGGAATATATTCTCACTTACCTAAGACAACGAAATGGTAGTCAGATAATATTAAGGGTTCCGAATGGGCAAACAACTTAGGTGGCTATGTGTGTCCGTCCATCTAAAACTTGGTAAGGTTGCAATTTTGATCCGATCGCGGGGTCCCAGAGAGAAAGGAGACTATTGCTTTTGGTTAATTTCAGGGGTCGGAATGGGATAACAATTTATGTGGAGGAAAAATTAAAGTTGTATTCTTTTCTGAATATCTCCACTTCTGTGAGGGGTATTTCAACAGAAATGACAATGAAAGTAGAAAATCGCATTTGCAACCAGTAAGAAAAGGATCAAGTCGGGTGGGGCCGACTATATGATACCCCACACCACTGTAAATGTGTAATATATATATTGGAGATATATGTATATAAATCTGAACTGATTTCGATATAATATTGTATACTTATTACAAGACCGAATTCAGTCACACATTCCAAATTTCATCGAAATCGGATATATATATATATAGCGTGTTTTGTGCAGCAAAAACGTGAAACCGGCCGAAAATATCTATGGGACCTATATCCAAATCCTAACCGATTTCGATATAATTTGGCATATTTATTTCTAGACTGAATTCAGTCACACATTCCAAATTTCATCGAAATCGGACATATTTATGTATAGCGTGTTTTGTGCAGCAAAAACGTGAAATCGGCCGAAAATGTCTATGTCTATCTAGCAAAAATTGTATATTCTCACAACTGTTCAACATTTCTTCAAATTATTACAAATATTTTTATCAGAAATACATTCCTCCTGGAAAAGTATAGCCGACATTGCTTTATGTGTTTTAAAAAGGTATTCTAATATAGAAAGTTCCCACAAACTTCAATTTGAAAGTGTAACACGATATTAAATTACTTCAAAACCAATTCCAGATATACGATATTTTAGGAGAAGAAGACTCTTACAGAAGTGAATTGTGCAATATGGGAATGTTACCCGAATTTTATGATAGTTATCCAATTAATTCCGTAGGTAAATAGCTTCGATTTTATTTATCCCGCAATTTGTATGTTTCTGTGAAATTTTTGATTCCGATTCTAGTGGTTTAAAGGTTTAAAGCAGGATCAAACATTAGCAATAATTTGCAAAAGATGTAATAGTTTTATTTTATTTCGTTTTTTTATTTTATGTTTATTATACATCAAATTTAGCTACTTTTTCATCTTCTTTTATTTTAGTTCACAAATAAAAGTACACAGAGAATGTTTAAATTTTTACAACTGCTATAGAAAGCAACACAATTTTTTAAGAATAGTATTTTTTATCACATTTCTTGAAATTCAATTAAACGTTTTAGTTATTTTTGTATTTTTAATTGTGATATCTCATTCAAAACAATCTCATCTTCTATTCCATTAGCGGTTTGTAATTAAAACTCATTTTTTATTATAGGATGTTCACTACACTTTACAACATAGTTAAATTTTTTCTTAATTATTCTTTACTTTTCGGTTAACAATTTTACACAAACTGTTGTGGTTCACACCATTTGGAATAATTCTAGAGAAGTAATTAAATGTGGTTTACTTTCAAACACTAACATCACTTCAATTAAGTGAGATTTTTTTTGTTTATTTTATATTTTGAACAAAACACGCGTTTCAATTGTTGAATTGTCAAAACTGTCACATGGAGGAATGAAATCCAAAATTGCCATCAAATGACAATAACCGCAGAAGCAGCATTGTGAAATTTACCTTAATTCTTGTTTCGGAACAATTAAACCACGGTTAACTTTTGTTGTTGTTGTAATTATTATCACCTTGATCTAAGTATCAACCCCATTTAAAAAGGGACACACAAATTTCAATTTTTTTATATTATAATGGTTCCACAAATGCCATTTAACCACCACTATTTTCTTTTTTGTTGAAACCAAAATTTTCGTTACTTCGCAACACGTTTTTCAATTTTTGCTGCTACACCTGGATGATTATTCCGCACATTTGCTTCTTTACGCAATCAAATTGCAAATTTGCACAATTTAACATTTAATTTATCTTTTCTTTGTTTACTACAAAATAAAAATTGCACAAAAACAACAACAAAACATGTAAATAATTTTTCAAATAAAAGAAAATTAGTTGTTGTGGTGTATAGCAACGGCTTGCTTTTACTTCATTCGGAAATGGCTTGACAACCAACCACCATCATCAAGTTCTCGTCAATAACTAAACAGCTCGAACTAAACAATACAACAATGATGGTGGTCGTGTGTATTGGTGGTGTTTGTTCGTGTTCATCATCGTCTGTGAAGTATCTTTCAGATACTTTTCCATTGTTGTATGCCGGCCAGTTGTGCGATTGTGTGTGTGTTTTGTTTACGTTTTTCTTTATCGGTGTGTGTTCACTTTGGTGTTCATTCTATGGATGAACCGAATGAACCCCATATAACTGTTATGCCGCATTTTAACTCTAATTGGGATAAACTCAGAATTTTTAAACTCTCTCACTAGCTCTCTTTCCGGCAAACAACAGACGCTCATTCCCTCTCCATTTCAATTCATTCGATAGAATGAACTCTTACCACTCACTATCTTAATCTGAGGGAATTTTGTTTGTTTGCCTGGAATACAATTGTTGTTGTTGGTGTGGTGGTGTTATAAAGCCATAAATGTTAAACTCCGGCTTTTTGTAGTAAAAAGTCAACAAATGCTATGCTGCATTTTTCAGATCACCTATGGTCGCCTTTAGTCCTTTTATTGTATTTACGGTTTAAAGTCATCTATTTTATTGAACTCACACCTCTTTCTGTTTGTTCGATAAGCCATGCCATACTGGACAACAGTTCGTTGCTATTACTAAGAAAAGAGTGTGATAATTTTTAAGTTAAATAAATATTTAGTTTTTTGCAATGTTACTGAAATATCGATACTCAACCTGTGGCTTTCTACGCCATTCTGTAATTATAACACCGTTGATCATGTAATAAACAAGTATGAAGGGAATATGTTCGGCCGGACCGAACTAACCTATAACTTTAACATACAATTTGTTTTCACACAAGGAAAATGACAAATACATATTTGTGATTAAAAAAGCGAAAAACAAGTAAAAAGTATCAGTCAGTCTTTGCCGACAGAAGTATACCCTCAGCCTGTGTGCATTGAAACACCTATTTCCCAAAAAAGTATGTATTTAGCGGGTCTTCAGAATTTTGGGCGTATGAACTTGCCAACAAAGGTATGGATTAGGTTAAGATCTCAAAAGTTTTGCGGATTTTTCCTAAAGGAATGGACCGACGTAGTCCATTTTGGAAGTGTGACTTATTTGGGAGTCATTCCTTTCGATAGGACTATTATATCAGGAAACATGGACTTGCCCACGAAAAACATAATATCGCTGTAAATAGGGCTACTAGGAGTACCTTCGGTAAAAATGTCCAAAGTATGCTCGCACAGACCCTTAACCGCACTTAAACAAAAATATTGCTCATTTGTGTGGGTGGTACCCTAAGGAATGGACCAATAGGGCCCACTTTTGAACATAATCTAAGTTTGAACAAAATATTTCCGAGATCCAAAGTTTTGGGCCAAATTGGTTGCACTGTTTATGAGATATTGCGCTCACCATTTTAGCGGATATTTTCCATCTTTTGTGGGGGAGATAACGGACGGAGTGGACCTATATACACCATCTTCGAATTTCATCTAATATTCGAAGAAATATTACGATATGCAAAGTGTGGACCAACGCAGTATTCGGTTCGGGAGTTGTCGTGGGTTTTTTGTACAGAATTCAGGCCATTTTCCCAAGAAATATGGACTTGCCACTGAAAAAACTTGTACCATTGTAATATAGGCCTTGAATGCAACCTTTTGAGAGAAAAATCAAATCTATTTGAGAGGATGTCCTACCCTGAACTTTTCCATTACGATATGCAAAGTGTGGACCAACGCAGTATTCAGTTCGGGGGTTGTCGTGGGTTTTTTTTACAGATTACGGGCCATTTTCTCAAGAAATATGGACTTGCCACTGAAAAAACTTGTATCATGTTAATATCGGCCTTGGATGCAACCTGTTGAGAGAAAAATCAAAACTATTCGGGAGGAGGTTCTACCCTACACTTTTCCAAAATTTGTTGTGGGATGTATCCGAAGGAGTTGACATATGTAGTCCTTACTCTAACCTGATCTATGTCTCGTAGAAATATTCGATGCCCAAAGTATGGACCAAATCGGTTACTGCCTTCGAGGGTTATCGTGGGGGAGGTAACCAAAGGAGTTTATCTATAAGGCCCATATTAGAACTTGATTTAACTTTGGGCAAAATATTACGATTTTGGATCGAATCGGTTAATCCGTTCGAGAGTTACCGCACGCTCAATCCACGTGGTGCCATAACCCAGAACCCACAGCTTTCAGGCCATTTTCTCAGGAAGTATGGACTTGCCACTGAAAAAACTTGCATCGCCGTTATGGGGACAGCGAATACAAGTTGTTACAGCAGAAATCAAACCGATTCGGGAGGAGGTCTTAAACTACACTTTTCCGAAATTTTGTGTGGGAGGTAACCGATTGAGTCCATATTGAAACCTAAGTCCCGGTCCACACTAGAGTGATTTTATTGAACAAATTTCACGAAATTGGGCGTTCTTAGATCGAGTTACCCGCTACAGCAATTTCATGATATTACCCTACTATGGAAAGTAATCAAGGACATTATTTCAAAAATAAAGCTTCAATATGAAACTTTATAGATGGATGGTATGGCGTTACTTCTCCCTACCTGCCTTTTTTACTCGTGACACCGAACATTGTGCCTCCCATTGTGACATCCCATTTCTTTGAACAACACTTGGAGACTTTATCTGTTACCGTTCAATAGATATTTACATAGAAACAAGTTAAAAAGTATCAGTCGGCTTTGCCGACAGAGATATACCCTCAGCCTGTGTAAATTGAAACACTTTTTTCCAAAAAACGTATGTATTTAAGGGGGTTTCAAAATTTTGGGCGTATGAACCGACAAAAATGTTGATTAGGATTAAAGTTCAAAAGTTTTGCGGAGGAGGTACTTAAAGGAATGGAAAGACATAGGCCATAGGGGTGCCATAGGGGGTTTTTGCACCCTTCGAACTGTTTTCTCAAGGAGTATGGACTTGCCCTGAAAAAACTTTTGTCATCGTAATTGAGGCAGCGAAAGTGATTCGATAGCAGGTCTTAAAGTGAACTTATCCGAAATTTTGTGTGGGAGGTACCGGATGGAGTGGACAAATATAGTCCATATTCGAACCTGATCTATATCTGGTAGATATATTAGCATGTGTAAAGTATGGACCACTCCCTTCAAGAGTTATCGTGCACACAATTTTTCCCAACATTTTTGAACTTTTGTGGGGGAGGTACCTGAAAGAGTGGACCGATATGGCTTATCTTCGAACTTAAACTAAGTTTGGACACAATATTACGAATGCCAAATTTTGGACGGAATACGCATATCCGTTCGAGAATTATCTTGCGCTCCAACCACTACAGATGGTGTCATAGGGGCTTTTTCAACTTTCAGGTTATTTTCTCAGGAAGTATGGACTTGCCCCTGATGAAATTTGTACCTTCGTATGGGGGACAGGTCCTAAACTGAACTTTTCCGAAATTTTGTGTGGGAAGTACCCGAAGGAGTTTACCGATTGAGTCCATATTGGAACCTCATCTAAGTCTGGTAAAAATTTCACGATGTGCAAAGTATGGATCAAATCGGTTACTCTTTTCAAGAGTTATCGTGCGCACAAATTTTCCGAACATTTTCGAACTTTTGTGGAGGAGGTACCGGAAGGAGTGGACCGATATAACCCATCTTCGAACTTAAACTAAGTTTGGACCAAATATTACGAAAGCCAAATTTTGGACCTAATCGGCAGATCCGTTCGAGAGTTATCTTGTGCTTTAACCACTACCCACGGTGTCATAGGGGTTTTTGCATCTTTCAGGCTATTTTCTCAGGAAGTATGCACTTGCCCCTGATGAAACGTATAGCGTCGTATGGGGGCAGTGAATACAAGTTGCTACAACAAAAATCAGAGCGATTCGAGAGCAGGTCCTAAACTGAACTTTTCCGAAATTTTGTGTAGGAAGTACACGAAGGAGTGGACCGAGTCCATATTGGAACCTCATCTTAGTCTGGTAGTATGTGTGCAAAGTATGGACCAAATCGGTTACTTCCTTTAAGAGTTATCATGCGCACAAATTTTCCGAACATTCCCGAATTTTTTGGGGGAGGTACCGGAAGGAGTGGAACGATATAACCCATCTTCGAACTTAAACTAAGTTTGGACAAAATATTACGAAAGTCAAATTTTAGACAGAATCGGTTGATCCCTTCGAGAGTTATCGTGCGCTCCAGCCAGCCAGACAGACAAACAGACGGACGGACATGGCTAAATCAACTCCAAATTGTCTGAAACACTTTTCGGCCAAACATACTAGAGGTCTAAGACCATTATTTCGATGAGGCACATTTTGCCCGTATGAAAGTGTTATACCCTCGTTAGCATAGAAGCTGAGGGTATAAAAATACATTTACCTCCATGCACCTCTATTTCTGATGCTATATCTTCTCTGCATTTTTCACAAATATCAAAAATACCACCACATAGCCGTATAGAGCATGGAAAAATATTAAGAAGTGCATTATTATTTTTCTCCTACCGTTAAAAAGTTTCCGAACCGATTGCATACTAGATTTTCATTGCAGTTTTTATACCCTACTCTTTTATACGGGCAAGAATGTCAGTCGATGGAGTCGATTTAGCAATGTCCGTCCGTCTGTCTGGCTGGCTGGAGCGCACGATAACTCTCGAACGGATTAACCGAATTGGTCCAAAATTTACCTTTCGTAATATTTTGTCCAAACTTGGTTTAAGTTCGAAAATAGACCATATCTGCCCACTCCCTCGGGTAATTCCCCCACAAAAGTTCAAAATTTTTCGCAAAAATTTTGCGAACGATAAATCTCGAAGGGATTAGGGAAGGGACCATTAATTGCACATCGTAATATTTCTACCACACATAATTAAAGTTCCAATATGGACTATATCGGTCCACACAAAATTTCGGAAAAGTGCAGTGTTTTTATTGTAAAAATACCCCCACTACGAGGGTGCAAGTTTTTTCAGGGGCAAGTCCATACTTCCTGAGAAAATGGCTTAATAGCTGTAAAAACCCGCTAATATGGACTATATATGTCATCTCCTTCGTATACCTACCACACCAAAATTGGAAAAGTGCAGGTTAGGACCTCCTCTCGAATCGTTTTGATTTGTCTTGTCACTCAAGGCCCCTATTACGATGGTAAAAGTTTTTTTCAGTGGCAAGTCCATACTTCTTGAGAAAATGACACGAAAACTGAAAAGAAAAACCCTACGGCCAGCATGTGTAGTGGCTGGTGCGCATGACAACTCCCGAACCGGATACTGCGTTGGTCCACACCCTGCATATCGTAATATTTCTTTGAATATTAGATGAAATTCGAAGATGGTGCTTATAGGTTCACTCCTTCCGGCACTTCCCCCACAAAAGTTCGTTAATATTCGCTTAAATGAAAAACGCAATATCTCATAAACGGAGCAACCGATTCGGCCCAAACGTTGGATCTCGAAATATTTTGTCCAAACTTAATTTATGTTCAAAAGTGGGGTCCATTCCTTAGGGTACCACCCACACAAATTATCAACATTTTTGTTAAAGTGCGGTTAAGGGTCTGTGCTAGAATCCTTTCGAAAATTTTACCGAAGGTACTCCTATTAGCCCTATTTACAGCGATATGATGTTTTTCGTGGGCAAGTCCATGTTTCCAGATATAATGGTCCTATCGAGAGGAATGACTCCCCAAATAAGACATACTCCAAAATGGACTGTATCAGACTGTTCATACGCCCAAAATTCTGAGGACCCCCTAAATACATACGTTTTTTGGGAAAATGTGCGTCAATTCCCACAGGCTGAGGGTATACTTATGTCGGCCAACCCGACTGACACCTATTTACTTGTTTCTTATGTGTTTTAGCATATAGTTATTAAATTAGCTATTAATCATTGAAATTGAGTATAATCGATATTGGATCGAAAATCTCAATGCCTTAGCTGTTATATGTCAAAATATCCAAAAAACGCGGATAAAAAACTTCAAGTCAAAATCGGGAGGCTCGATTTTCACCGTAGACATATGCTGTAGTGGACTTTTTTGCTCAGTACAATCCCAGGAATCAGAAAAGCGACGCGTGCATAAAGGTTTGTTAAAAAAAAAAACTAAAATCAACATTTTTATACCCTCCACCATAGTATCCCAGTTCAATCAGAGTCGTGAAAAATGTACTCCAATTCCTTACATTTTAAACGCATTCGGGTGCAATCCAATTATTGACATCTATTTCTCACATTTTAACTGCATCCGGATGCAGTTCAAACGGAGTCGAGAAAAGGGTACTCCGTTCGTTACATTTTATTAGCAGTTGTTAGAGGTCCCTACAAGTACATAAGTAGCTTGTACAACCCTATGCGCGTCGACATCAATATTTCCAAAAACAGAAAAACGTGTTAACATATCAAAAAATTTGTCTTTGAATAGCATTCATACGGCCGCAGTTGCAGATGCCATAAGCAGCTATAGTTTGAATGAGGTCCTCGGAGAACATCCCCCATCCATCGCAGCTGAGGAGCGTCAGCTGCCACGAAAAACCAGAGCAGTTTTGGCTCAACTACGCTAGGAATGGTGCAGCCGTCTGAATTACTATTGGGCAAGGATCGACAGGACTGTGCAAAACATCTGCCCAACATGCGGCACAGGCCCGCACAACATCCGGCACCTTTTCAACTGCCCCGCCAAACCTACTCAACTTACTCTTGTGGATCTGTGGTTACATCGCATCGAACTGGAGATTGACGCAGAGCCAGAATAAGCGGAAGAAAGAATATACAAACATATAATACAAAACACTGTTGCAACAAGAAATTAATGAAGAAATTTCATAATTTGTGTTAATGTAATAAAGTTCGTAATATTTTTGTTTTACACAAATAAAACATTCATTTTATTTATTCTGGGATATTTTGCAATGGCTTGCATTTTTATTGCATCTTTGAACTGCATAAAAACACATTCCGAAGAGTGACTTTAAACTGCTTCCAAAGTACAGCATCGAAACATGTGCTTTGGATGCAATTTGAACTGCATCCTATTCTACCCCCAAAGCAGGGACGTACGCAGGGGGGGGGGGGGGCACGGGGGGCCCGATTTTTTTCTCTAGAAAATGTTTTTTTTTTTGAAATTTCAAATGAAAACTGATATTGTTCTGAAGGTTCTGTACTGAAAATGTACTTTATCAACAAGCTGTCTGAAGAAATATTTAAAATTTTTTGTTTGAGTACGCTCTTTGAGAGAAACTTCCAGTAAAACTGAATTCCTTCCTTATGCCATGCCTGTGTTTTGGAATTCGTATTCAAAAGGATTACAAATTCATTATCGTGCGGATTAGAAGTACATAAAATGAAGTGTCTATTGGACAATATGTACGACATATCAAGGGTTTTACGTGGAGTATATCTCGAAAACCAATTAGAAAATTGATTTACTGGCTTAATATTTTGTATTCCTATTTTATATTAACTTATTGCTAAATAGTGGGAGAAAATAATGGAGAAAAATTTATTGTTGTGCATCATAAAGTGATAATAGGTGTGTTCGTTTACTCAATAATTTGTACAAATTTGTACAAGTCCAGTAACTTCTTGTAAACGACCAAGGTCTTTTGTATTGGCCTGTAGAGCAAACGAATAACATCCAGTAACAATTTGTACAAATTTTGAGTAAACGAACACACATAATATCTGCTATAAATAGCATGCCCATCTGAATTTTTCCTATCAGTATTTGTAGCTGAAAACAACCGTAAACGAATTTAATGCTCAAACTTTGGTTATTTGGTATTGTATTAAAATCTGCTGTTATTTGTATTGTATATCACGGTGCTCTTGAAACAACTTTAAACGAATGAAGCTTACACTTGGGTTCATAGATGAAAAAAATAAAAAACGCATTTTTAGTGTATTTCAGGTTTTGACCGTTTTGCAGGAAAACCACAAGCCCTATCCAAATGGAACTAAAAAAATGTTATAGCAGTGAAAACTGTTTTTGAGATATAGAAATTCAAATTGGGAAATTCACTGACTGTATTGTCTCCTTATAAAACAATGTCATGACTGCAATTTCCCAAACCATTATAACTCTCGAACAGATCTACAGATTTTGTCCAAAATTTGGATCTCGCAATATTTTGGACACTTCCCTTGCCAGACTTCAAAATATTTCTCTAAAATCTTTTTCGAGACCTACAGTAGGTTCGAATATAGATCGATTCACTTGAGTTCTTGTTTACAGCGATATTGTATTTTTCGTGGGTGAGTCAATGGTTATAACAGGATTGGTCCAAAAGCTCTAAATCTTACGCCGACCAACTAGTTTGACTTCCAAAATGGACTATATCAGTCTATCCTTTCAGGTATCGTCGAAGTCACATTTTTGATCATACCCAGCAAAATGTTTGTAGCCAAAGAAGTAGTTGAATCATGAGTGCAAGTGAATTCGGACTACATCTTTTTACGTGAAAGAAGTCTTGATTTTTACAAGGGCATGGTGCAGACAGTATCCTGTCTAATTTGCTTCTTAAGCACACCTTTTGCATTAGTTCTTTGTAGTGGATAAATATACATTTCATGGAATGTATTTTGTATTGATTTTTCGATTAATTTAAAAATTGATTCGCAAGCATGCATTTTGAGGATACCTATTAAGCGCGGATTTTTCATTGATTTGAGACCTCAGGGCCATTTGGAAAAGAGTATTTAAAAGTGTTGTGATAAATTCTAATTAATATTTATGGCCTCTTTCTCCAATTTCATTCAAATTACTAACAAACTCATGTTTTTGTAGAACATTTTTGTTTCAAAAAACAGTTGTTTGATAATAGTTCGATAGTCTTAATGAAATTGAAATATAATGAATATAAAACAATGGAATATCTCAAATAAATCATTTTAAAAAGCGACTGAGTGCAAATAAAAATCAAATAATTTTATTCTAGAAAGTTAGCG
Organism: Musca autumnalis; assembly: GCF_047663935.1. Taxonomy (NCBI): domain Eukaryota; kingdom Metazoa; phylum Arthropoda; class Insecta; order Diptera; family Muscidae; genus Musca; species Musca autumnalis. The sequence goes on along the minus strand of NW_027411866.1, from coordinate 110,188,892 downwards.
TTTATTACTTAAAAATACACAAAAACATCTTAAAACGCTTCTTGCATAGAGTCATGCAAAATAGGTGATAAACATCTAAAATTTATTGCTTCCTAGCGGCACCATGCCCTAGTAAAAATCATGACTTCTTTCACTTAAAAAGACATAGTTACTTGCACTCATGATTAAACTAATTTAGGCTACAAACAAATATACAGTCTGATATTTCTTGCACCTATGATTATCTTTTTGGATACAAACATTTTGCTGAATAATTAAAATACCATGAAATAAATTGATTCTTGTGTTCTTGAGAATTTTCTTTGCAAAAAGTTATTATAAATCTAAACATTGCTAAAATGTGAAAATTTTATGAAATGGATTCAAATCGGACATTGTCCAAATGTGAAGAACGGAATGCATTTTTCATGACTCTGCGTAGACAGCTTCTAAAAAATCTGTTCAATCTTTACTTCACATAGAACAACTTCAAATAAAGTTTGCTGGGTAACGCCAATAATCTAGAAGTTGTACACTCCAAATATTTCGAAGTAATGTCGGAAAATTTAGACGTCCAAAAATGGAGACAAAATTCGAAAACTTCCTGGCTTTACAATTTACAGAACAAAAATTGGCTATGTAGTCCGTATTACATATGCCTACGAGTATATATGTAGGCAAACCCGACTGCTACTTTTTCTTGTTTTCCATAAATCAAAAATTATGAATTTTCATAACTTTAACTCCTCTGTGCCGACAGAAGTGATTGGTTGTTGGAAACCATTGATGTATCAGACGGAGTTTTTCGACTCAACCTTTTTTTTCAGGATTTAGCTTAGTTGGCTTTCATTGACTCTATCACTTCTGGTAAAATAGTAAAGCTTTGGTGTTTTTTTGCAAGTAACGAATATTATTTTCTTAGAATAATACAAAACTTTTTTAATGGCACGGAAATTAGTGTGTAATATATGCACTTTAAAGAAGAAACAGCGTTATGTTCGGGTCAAACTGTTTATATCCTCCAAACACAGTATATATCTATTCGACATATTCGCACTTTTTGCATGGAAGTTCTTTCACCAAACGGATTTCCAGAATCCATATTAGTGACGATATTTTTAAAACTTATGCTAATAGCCACAACAACACAACACATGGTCGTATGTCAAACTGTCCTGAGTATGCTGAGGCTAAACACTGACAAACTTTCCAAAAAAATGTCAATTGACGTTTGGCGACACTGCGTGTTGCCTAGACCAGAAGATTTTTAGTGCCCCTCGTGCATAAAATCATCAAAAAACCCTTTAAAATAGCTTTACGTAACGATACATAACATTTTTAATTTTCATGATTTTTGGTCAAGTTGGGCCCCCCCCGAAATGAAATCCTGCGTACGTCCCTGCCCCAAAGTGTTAGTTAAAATGCGATTCCAAGGGGATAGTTAAAATGCAGTGCCAAAGGATTAGTTAAAATGCAGTGCTAAAGGAGTGAATCTTTCAGTAGTCACGCTCTTGTAAAAATCATGAGTGAAAATGCATAATTTAATGCACTTCCAAATCACTCGTATATATGATTTAACTGCATCTTTGGAGGCAAACATTTTGCTGGGATATTAAGTTTGTTTTTCCGTTTGTAACTCATTGAAATAATCATTTGCAACCCTATAAAGTATTGATATTCCAGATCAGGGTAAATTTCTGAGTCGATCTATGCATGTCCATCCGTCCGTCTGTGGTAATCACTCTAGCATCCACAAAAATTCAGATAGGACGCTGAAATTTTGCAGGCAGATGAAGTTCGATGATGGGCTATCTCGGTCCACGTTTTGGTATAGCCCCCATAAAACGTACCGCCCTATTTCAGATATTTTGACGTTTTTAGTCACATTTTCAAACCGAATTAGCTATAATTTGACATTTAGGGTTCCTAGTTGTCAAGAAACTTATATTCCAAAAGTTACGGGCGCAGGTCCATGTTTCGGTATTTTGAGGGTTTTAGCTACAATTTTTAACCGAACGAGCTGTAATTTGACGTTTAAAAGTTTTTAGGGGTCACAACACTACTCGACCAAAAACTGTTAATTTTTAACCGAACGAGCTGTAATTTGACATTTAAGGTGGGGCCACAACACAACTTCACAAAAAAACTGTCAACATAGGTCCATGTTGAGGTATAGCCTCCCGATTTTCTGGATTTTGAGGGTTTTAGCTACAATGTTTGACGGAACTATCCGTAATTTGACATTTGAGATTCACAGTAGTCACAAAACTTCCCAACCAAAAATTACACTGTGCGACACGAAAAAAATTAACCACATTCTGACACCGCAGCGTGATAGAAGACGAAAAATAAGAAGACACGTGTATCGGCGTTTTTCCCTGTTACTTCGAATTTCGCGGTTATGGGCCCCCAAAGACCTGAGGCCTTGATGTCAAAAAGGACCATTTTGTCAGGCTCATATCTTCTAAACCGCTAAGAATTTTGGTTTACTCGTGGAGGCAAAGTTGTAGCTCTCATCTTAAGGAATAATAATTGTGAAGACATGAAATCCATTCAACCTTATCTTCAAGGTCAAAATCGTTAAGGTCAAGTTTCCGTTATAATTTTTTCTCAGATTTTGGCATTCAGATATCAAACCGATCAAAATTGAATCAAACAACCAACTACAAAAATATACCTTAGATCTCAGTAAACATCTTTCTAGAACATACGAACCCTATAGAAATGGTTCTTAAAGGTCAAAATAGCAAAACAAATGCAATTTTTATTTTCTTTTTTCGGTTTCTGCTCCATAGAAATTAAACCATTCAAAATTCAAGAAATCATTCAACCACAATAATGTAGCGAATATATCAGTACACAACTTTGTGGAACATCAGAGCCCACTACGAACTGTTCTTAAAGGTCAAAATAGCAAAAAACATTAGAAAATATTCGATTTTTATACTTTTTTTCTCCGATTCTGGTCCATAGATACCGAACCTTTCAAAATTCAAGAATACAAGCAACTACAAAAATGTACCTAAGATCTCAGTTAACAACTTTCTGGAACATATGAACATTCTAGGAGAGGCCCTTTAGCTCAAAATTCCATTAGTTTTACTCATTCTTTCCTGGTCAGGTCCGTAAATAACAAACCCTTCAAATTTTCTAGGGTGTTGAACAGTTTGTTATTTCCAGACCTGAGCATTAACCATAATATAATTGTTAGTGAATTTTGAACATAAAGGACCGTTCCTAGAATGTTCATATGTTCTAGAAAGTTGTTGACTGAGATCTTAAGTACATTTTTGTAGTTGCTTGTATTCTTGAATTTTGAACGGTTCGGTATCTATGGACCAGAATCGGAGAAAAAAGTATAAAAATCGAATATTTTCTAATGTTTTTTGATATTTTGTCTTCACAATTATTATTCCTTAAGATGAGAGCTACAACTTTGCCTCCACGAGTAAACCGAAATTCTTAGCGGTTTAGAAGATATGAGCCTGACAATATGATCCTTTTTGACATCAAGGCCTCAGGTCTTTGGGGGCCCATAACCGCGAAATTCGAAGTAACAGGGAAAAACGCCGAGATAAATGTCTTCTTATTTTTCGTCTTCCATTACGCTGCGGTGTCAGAATATGGTTAATTTTCCACGACACAAAAAATTACACACAGTGTTATAAACATAGGTCGATGTTTTGGAATAGCTCCAATATTACAGAACCTCCCAATTTTCTGTATATTAAGGATTTTAGCTACATTGTTTGACAGAACTACCCGTAATTTGATATTCTGTGTTTCCTGCAGCCACAAAACGTTTGCGCCAAAAATAGTCTACATATGCCCACACTTTGATATAGCCTCCATATAAAATTACCACCTGATTGAACACATTTTTAAATTAGATTAGATAATTTAGGCATTTGAATTATACGTGGTCGAAAAATTTTGGCACCTAAAATTGTGGACAGGTAAGGGAATTACTTATTCCGGAAACTTTTTTTCACGAACTAAAACGGGCGTTTTCGTTCTTAAGACAATATTCCGCACGTGGTACTGGCGTGGCTCTTCTATACATATTACTTTCAGACGATGCAGTAATTAATATACCCCGAAAATTTCAAGAAATGCTGTTCAGCAGTTTTTGAGCCCATAAGGTACAATTTGTAAGGGTTGAGGTGCAGACGATCAATGTTGTGTCATGGCTGGAATAGAGCTGCAGAGAAGCTAGAGCTGCAGAGAAACTAAAAGTTATATACCTAAAAAAGAAAAAAAACATTGAAGATAATTACTTTAAAATGCGTATGTTTACACGGGCAATATTTTGGACGGCATGTGTTCAAATTTCATTATAAGGAGGATTTCTATTTATTTACCAAAAATAGATTAAAATATTTGATGTTATTTTGGAAGAAAATATTTTTTATGGGGAAAAACTGGCATTTCTCGGAAAGCATTACATTGTATATCATCTTCGGACTGGGAGGTAGAATAGTTGCCATTTTAATATAGCATATTACAGTGCTGTTTACAGACTTTTGGGCAGTAACAAATAATTCTGGATCATTATGCAAACACAAAAATGGATGCAAAATGTAACTAAGAACTTGTCAAAAAGATAACATGCTTTCTTGATATTTTGTAAGAATGTTCAAATGCGGATTAATTTCAAACGCGCAGTTAAGCATTCCACTATTGCTGCCGTAGGGCATAAAAAAGGTTATCAATAAACAATATTTATATTCTCGATAAGGAAAAATACATGTATAATGTTGTAAGGTATCAAATGATAAGCCATAAAATATTTCTACATTTTACTGTTGCCATATTCTCACACACCTATGCGGAAATGAGTATTCTGACACTTATTTGACAGTTGTCATGTAAAAATCATAAATCAAAGTTTCCTTTTTGGATTTTCTTACAGTGTTTAAATTTTATCATTTTTTTCGGACTATGCAACTAAAAAACAACCACAACAACATGCAACAGTGTCCTCTGAAATGAATTTGTGTTTCGAAAGGGGAAATGTGGTTACGTTTATTAGATTACTATGAATTTTTATTTGATTTTCTTTCTCTTCTCGAAGAAAATTTCCACTGCGAAGCGGATGTTCAAATGGTGAACAATTTAAAGAACGAAGATAGAAAGGAAGTTATTGTCGTTTGCAACGCGCTTGCGTGCAACAAGTAAATATTTGACGCTTCGGATGATTGTTTCATTGAATTGAAAAAAAGAAGAAGAAGGAGAATAAATGGTAGTGGTTGGTGGTAACAGTAACAGTAGCAGTAAACCAAGTTCTACATTTTATTTTTTGTTGGCCATTGCTGAATGAATGAAATAAAACCGCTAAAACGAATACACAATGTACAAATGCTACAAGGTGGTCGTTCGGTCAGCAATTTTATTGGTTTAACATAGTTTTTTCCTTGTAACATAAAATTGATGAAAATGGTTTATTGTTATTACTTTTATGTTGATTTTATGTTTGTTGTTGTGTATCTCTTTTTTTATTAAAAATTTCAATTGTTTAATGAAGTACATACACACAGTCAGTGGCTTAAATGTTAACCACTATTTAACCCTTAAGGACGTACATATGTTAATTTAAAAAAGGTCATCACTTGAAGCTACTTGAACTCTCAATTAAAAACGTCTGTAACTGGGCCACGAAAATAACTACCGCAGTAAATGAATTGATTTCTGTCATTAAAAACATAAACATCATTTGAATAGTGGTAGAATAATTACTGTTAAGAAATCTGTGATTTCAATTCGAGTGCTTAAAGGGTTAAAACAGTTTAATTGTACACATTTAACAGCAACTTTCAATACTTCATTTGGTAAAAAAAAGTAATTTAAATAAATGTTTGGAGTTTTACAATTATGTCCCATTTATCAAAATAACACACATAGGTTTCTATTCAAAATTTGATTAACATGGAGCGGATACAACTTGTTAAAAAGTAATTTTTCAAAATTAGAAAAAAAAAAATAAAAATCAATCAATTGAAGTACTTGAATTGATTTATGGTAGTCTGTATTGTCTTCAGAGATTCATAGCGTTATTTAACGCTTTAACGGTGACAATATTTATGGGGAAATTATTAAATGGTTTCAATCTATTAAAATGTTGGTTGGTTGGTTCCTTTGTAGGTATCTGTAAGCTAAAATTTAATATAGAGACAATGTATAAACACCCTCGTGATGAACGAAATAAATTCATCTGAAGTTGGTATTGAGAGCTCAATTTAAAGTTCTTTCATTTCTACAGGAAAACTTAAAGAATTTAAATGCCCATAGAAGACCTTAAAGAGAAATATAACTCTATGTTCTATTCCTTAGAAGACATTAAAGGGCTTCTGTTCCTATGGAGGACCTTAAAGGCTTCTATTCCTACAAAAGAACTTAAAGGGTTCCTTTTTAGGCCCTCCACCATAATATGGAGGGTATAATTAAATTTGTCATTCCGTTTGTAGCACAAATATTTATCGGAGACCCCATAAAGAATATACATATATTCTTGATCACGGTAAAATTCCAAGTCGATATAACCATGTCCGTCTGTCCGTCCGTCTGTTGAAATCAAGATACAGCTCGCAATTTTTAAGATAGAGCTTTGTAATTTGGTACAGAAGTTTCTATTACTCCCAGGATGTTTGGCATTACAAATGAGCTATATCGGTCCATGTTTTGATATAGCCCACATAAAACGGTACCACCCAATTTTCGGTATTTTGAAGGTTTTAGCTTCATAATCACACCGAAATGGCTGAAATTTGGTACTTCGTCTTCGATGGGGGTATAAAGCTTTCCCCAGAATTTTGTCGGCATGGGCCCACGGCTTCATGCAGCCCCCACAGAACGGTACCTCCCGATTTGCGATATCTTGAAGGTCGTGGCCTTAAACTTTGAATATGAAATTTGTCGGTATAGGACCACGCCTTCATAAAGCCCATATACAACGGTGCAACCGTATTTTAAAGGTTGTGGCCTCAATATTCCTCCGAAATGGCTAAAATTTGGTATTTAGTCTTCATTTGGGGGTATACAATTTTCCATATGAGATTTGTCGGTATAGGTCCACGCCTTCATATAGTCCTCATAGAACGGTACCTCCTGATTTTCGGTATTTGGAGGGTTGTGGTCTAAATATTCCTCCGAAATGGCCGACAGCTCGTAGTGGATGGTACAACAAGTTCGGCCGGGTCGAACCTAACACCGTTTTACTTGTTTTATTCCTATGGAAGACATTAAAGGTCTTCTATTCCTATGAAGGACCATAAAGGGTTTCCATTTCTATAGAAGACTCTAAGGAGCATCTTTTTCAGTGGAAGACCTTAAACGGCTTCTATTAGTACAGGTATTCTGTAAAGGGCTTCCATTTCTATATTTCATTTTAAAGGGCTTCTATTTCTAAGACCTTAAAGGGCTTCCATTCCTGTAGAAGACCTTAAAGGTCTGCTATTCCTGTAGAAGAACTTAAAGGGCTTTCTATAAAAGATCTTAAAGGACAGCATCCGATTCCAAAACCTAGACATACACAAGGCCACGTGGACGACCCCTGATAGAAAACCAGAAACCTGATCGATCATGCTGTGATAGCGGAATACATTTTTCCAATGTAATAGATGTCCGATCATGCTGTGTATTAGATGTCTGATCGATTTGAAAAGGGAACTTAGATTCCCTTCTGGCAACCATGGTACGCACACGTCTTAATGTTGTGGGAAATGTGTTATCTAACACAACAAACAACTGGTAACACAAGAAGATAATAATGTGGAAGCGCAGTGGCAAAGAATATCACTCTCTTCAAATTGCCCCAAAATCTGTACATGGGTACCAAAAATAAACACCTAAAAATCCATGGTGCGATCGCTAGTGTCGTAAGGCTACTGAAGAGAAGAACCCTGCAGTCAGTAGTAAAACGAAGCGTCAAGATAAAGTATCGCGAGAAAAGGCGAGAGGAAAAGCGTATTTTCAGAGGAACAAGGAAAGAGCAGGATAAACATGAGCGTTAGAAATTCAAACGGAGGTCAAAATGAAGTCCGCAATTTTACCAGAGTATAAAACACCAGACTAAAGGTTATGGTGGAGGCACATTCTCCTGTAAAAATGATGAAGTGAACCTGCGAATTGATACAGATAGAGAACTGTTCAAGACCGGAGTCTGCTACCCACCAAAAACACTCATTACAAAACCCCCTACTAACCCATTATTTTAACAATGATATGTCACGTGAAATAATTAGTTATTTTATGACCACTTAAATAAGTTGTTAAATAAGTTCTTACTAAAAGTCCTGACTGCTTATTTAACTATATATTTAGGTGGTCATACAATAACTACTTATATCGCGCGGCATGCCCTTGTTAAAATAATGGGTTAGTAGAGGGTTTTGTAATGAGTATTTTTGTTGGGTATGTACCGTGCATTAGAAAACAGACAAACCGGTTTGTACCAACTACAAAGCCATGAGTCTCCTACCCGTCGCATATAAAGTGCTGTCGGGTGTATTGTTTTGGACTGCTAAATCCCGGGCCATATCAATGTGGTTTTAGACCTGGAAAATCTACAGCAGACCAAATCATTACCCTATTCCAAATTCTTGAGAAGACCCACCAAAACCAGATCGGGGGTCTAAGTTCATTTTTGGAGGCCTTATTCAGTTTTTTGGATTTTGCTTAAGAACGGTAAGACGGAGCAAAAATCTGCTAAAGTAAAAGTTGTAGATTTAACAATTATCTACAAGAATGGCCCTTGCGATATTTGACAAGTAAAAAAAGTATCAGTCGGCATTGCCGACAGAGATATACCCTCAGCCTATGTGAATTGAAACTGTCATCAACGGACAGACCGAAAATATTTAGGGTCTTTTCAGAATTTTGTAGCCCTTTTTGAACATTTGAACTTGCCGAAAAAATGTTGATTAGGGATAAGGTTCAAAAGTGTTGTAGAGGAGGTACTTAAAGGAATAGACCGACATAGTCCATTGTGGAAGTGGATAGATATAGCGCCCACTAGTCATTTCAGTGGGTCATCGTATAACTTTTGATATAACTTTTAACCAGTATCCCAGGAAGCATGGACTTGTCCACGGAAAACATAAACATAAGCAGGACCACAACGAACAGCACCGGTATACATTTCCTAAGGATCTTCGAACAGACCCTAAACTGCACTTAGACACAAATATTGAATTTTTGTGGTGGAGGTACCCAAAGGAGAGGACCGATATGGGACATTTTAGAAGTTAAAATAAATTTGGACAAAATATTAGGAGATCTAATCTTTAGACCAAATTTGTTGACCCGTTCAAGAGATATCGTGCATACCATTTCAGTAAAATTTTTGGAATATTTGGGGGGAGGGAGGGGGGGATGAACCGGAAGTCGTGGACCAGTATTGTCCATCTTCGAACTGAAACTAAGTTTGGACAAAATATGACGAAGAACAACCGGTTGATCAGGTCGAGGGTTATCATGCTCTCCAGCCACTACACATGGTGCCATAGGTTTTTACACCTTACGGGGTGTTTTCTCAAGAAGTATGGACTTGCGAATCCAAGCTGCTTCAACAAAAATCAAAGAAATTCGAGAGCAGCTCTTTAAGTGAACTTATCCGAAATTTTATGTGGGAGGTACCCGAAGGCGTGGACAAATATAGCCCATATTCTAACCTCATCTATATCTGGTAGATATATTAGGGTGTGTAAAGTATGGACCATTTCGGTCACTTCCTTCAAGAGTTATTGTGCGCACAATTTTTTCGAACATGTTTGAACTTTTGTGGGGAGGTACCTAAAGGAGTGATCGATATGGCATATCTTCGAGCTTAAACTAAGATTGGACAAAATATTACGAAGGCCAAATTTTGGACCGAATCGGCAGATCCGTTCGAAAGTTATCTTGCGCTCCAACCACTACACACGATGTCATAGGGGTTTTTTGCATCTTTCAATCTATTTTCCCAGGAAGTACGGACTTGCCTCTGATGAAATTTGTACCGTCGTATTGAGGGAAGTGAATACATGTTGTTACAACAAAAAACAAAGCAATTCGAGAGCAGGTCTTAAACTGAACTTTTCCGAAATTTTGTGTGGGAGGTACTCGAAGAAGTGGACCGATTGAGTCCATATTGAAACCTTATATTAGTCTGGTACAAATTTCACGATGTGCAAAGTATGGACCAAACCGGTTAATCCCTTCAAGAGTTATCGTGCGCATAAATTTTCCGAACATTTTCGAACTTTTGTGGTTTAAGTCTGAAAAAGCCCACAAGAACCCATAACTGAATTTCTCACAATTTTCAAAATAAATATTAAACAAAACAAAAAAACATTATATTTTTGAAAATTATGAGAAATTCAGTTATGGGTTTCTTGTGGGCTTTTTCAGACTTAAACCACTATAACTTAGCGATTTGTTAACCGATTTAAAACAATAATAGCTTATTCAAAAGATGTTATTCACCCCTTTAAAAGGAAGAAGGATAAAAAAAATCCGTTGTGGAAAAAATAAGATATGTCCGTATAAATTTGAAAATATAAGAAACCCAGATTTTCACTAATTTTACCGTTATAAAAAAATAAAACGAAGTGACCAAAACGATCTAAAGGCATTGTCGTTCTCGATGGATCCCAACACGATGGAATTTTGCATCAGAACGCTTGAATATTTTTCTGGTCAACTTTTGTAGCACAGTGCCATTTATCGACATTTTCTGAAAAGTTTGCACCTTCTCAAGACCAAAACTGCCTGAAAAAGCGTTCCAATGTTTTTGCGATGTGTTAGAAAGTTCTTAATTACTGTCTTGGCAACAATTTTTGTCTTTGTGTTGGCTCGAAAATCTCAATGGTTTGGCTGTTATATGCCAAGATGTCCAAAAAACGTAGATAAAAAACTTAAAGTCAAAATCGGGAGGCTCGATTTTCATCGTAGACATATGGTCCAGTAGACTTTTTTGCTCAGTTCAATCCCAGGAATCAGAAACGCGAAGGGCCCATTAAGGTTTTCAAATCGCCCCGGCCTAATATATACAGTGACACAGAAAAGTATACATACACCCTACAAAAATGCAGTTTTGGCTAAATCGTTGGGTTTTTTACAGCAACAACTGCACTGTGTGGCTCCTTGGTGACGAAATAACCATAATTACACAAATTTATTTTAATCTAATACGTATATTTAATACAATTAAAGAAATTCAATTTTCACAACACAGAAAAGTATACATACACCCCAAGGAAATACGAGTATTATTGTAAAATTTATGGAATTAGTAGCAAATTTTATACATTTTTTAGTTTTGGCGAATGTCTCTGGGTGTCTGAGATATATTTTAGAGAAAAGAAAATAATTTTCGGAGGTCAAATGCCGTTATTGAGGGTCAAATTTCTTATATACCTCGTTAAAGCTGACCCTTGCTTAATTTTTTGCGTTTTTAGGTATTGTACTTTATAAAAATCACAAAATTCGTATCAGATGGCAAATCTTGAGACCCTAGAAAGCTTTGAAGTTGTTTTTGTGCATAATATTCTATCCTGGACGTCGAGTAATGCACGTTTTTCCTCAAATTTCTCAATAAGTTAATATATTCCGCGGAAATCCTGGCGCAAATTACATACAAAATGCATTGAATTGCCTTGTAATATGGTCTGATACAATCCTTGGGAATTAATTGAATCAGAAATGTGGCATATTTTGTTACAAACTTGTTCCCAAAACTTCTAAAGCAACAAAATATAAGCACTACCAAAAAAGCATGAAATTTGTACTGTGAACAACGTCGTTTTCGTATTATGATCATTACCGTTACTATAGGCGCGAAACGTTTCGTACAATTGTACATTTCTGAGTCAATTGATGCCCAAGGATTGTATCCGACCATATTACAAGGCAATTCAAGGCCATCTATATGTAATTTGCACCAAGAATTCCGCGGAATCTATTCACTTCCTGAGAAATCTGAGGGAAAACGCGCATTTATCGACGTTCAGGAAGGTATATTATGCACAAAAACAACTTCAAAGCTTTCTAGGGTCTCAAGATTTGCCATCTGATAGGCATTTTGAGCTTTTTATAAAGTACAATACCTAAAAACGCAAAAAATTAAGCAAGGGTCAGCTTTAACGTGGTATATAAGAAATTGGACCCTAAATAACGGCATTTGACCCCCAAAAATTATTTTCTTTTCTCTAAAATATATCTCAGACACCCAGAGACATTCGCCAAAACTAAAAAATCTATAAATTTTGCTACTAATTCCATAAATCTTACAATAATACTCGTATTTCCTTGGGGTGTATGTATACTTGTCTGTGTTGTGAAAATTGAATTTCTTTAATAGTATTAAATATACGTATTAGATTAAAATAAATTTGTGTAATTATGGTTATTTCGTCACCAAGGAGCCACACAGTGCAGTTGTTGCTGTAAAAAACCCAACGATTTAGCCAAAACTGCGTTTTTGTAGGGTGTATGTATACTTTTCTGTGTCACTGTACCTAGCTAGGATAAATGCTGAGGGTATAAAAAGGACTTCCTATTTTTGAAATATCGTGAACGAAGTGTCAAATTAAAAATAAGCCGCGGCAAGGAGCCAAAAGTCTTTTATTTTAACTTCGTTTTTTCTCAGAAACATTTTATGGGGTTACACGTTTTGGCGTCCTGTATGTTTTAGTCTAACCCCCATGGACCACTATTGTCCAATGTTATGTATTTCGAGAGATTTTTTTTAAATTTTCGAACCGAGATTGCTGTAATTTGGTATTGTGTTTAGTCAGAGGATGCAAAAAAAAAATGTCAGTATAATGTGATTTTTATCAGCTAAGATATTATTCCTCTCCGAGAAATTGTACTTAACGTAGAGAAAGATTGTTAATATGTACTTCAATACAGTGGTGGTGGAGGGTGTAAAAAGTTTCGGCCCGGCCGAACTTAACTCCGCTCTTACTTGTTCATTATTTAAATGGAATAACAGTTATCTTTGTCATTAATAGCCAAGATGACATTCATTCGTGCAACAGGAAATATTTTTGAAATGAATATTATTTTAGGCATCAATAGGTAAAAGTTCATTCATTCTCACTACAGAAAATCAGTTTTGAGGAAAAATGTCAAAAAGTCATAACCCTAATGCCCACCTCGGTAACTATACGGTAAATCTACTCATATGTACAAAAAACACACAATTATTGAAAATATTTCTTCTTGTAATTCCTAATTGAATTGTTAAAGATTCGTCGTTTGCAAATATGAACCGATTTCAATATAAATTGACAAACCGAGATTGCTGTAATTTGGACCAAATTTCATCACACATTCCAAATTTCATTGAAAATGGACATACAGTGTTGGTCACAGAATTAGCACACCCCTTTGGGGCAAAATGATTTCAGTCAGCTAAGAGTTTTGATAGGGCAAGTTGAAATATTTTCGTAAACATAATCCTTTTCTATAATGTATTTAACAGATTTAATGATATAAGTGAATAGTATTATCAGTGGTTTTTTGAAAATAAAAGTTTTGTGAAGACGACCAAATTATTAAGGGGACATATAATTAGCACACCTTAAGTTTTTTTAATTTAATTCAATTAATATACAGAAATTAATTTATATTGAAGTTAATTCATATTCAAAATGTATTGAACAAATCATTTTTTGAAAGAAAAAATAATTTATCACTCCGGTATCTCAGAATATATCCCAATAGCGAACCATTTTTCGTAACGTACACTTAAACCTCAGAAAGTCGCCAAAACTTTAAAAACAAATGTACAATTGGATCTGAAATTATTGGAATTGTTAACCGATTACCGAAATTTAAATATAAAGTGCAAAAACTTTTCAAAAAGTGTTTAAGGTCAATGATTCATTCAAGAAAATTTTCGACTTGGAAGAGGTTTATAGAAAGAAGATCAATAAAATGCACCCTTATGTGAAGAAGGATCAACTTATAACACCATTTATTATTCCAAATTACACGTCTGAATAACACCAAAGACCTATCACTGCAAAACTGTCAACAAAACACTTTGTGAACACGTAGCACATGAGTATGTTTAAAGAAATAATCCCTTTCTAACAATAAAGGATTTTGAGGTTTGCTGAAATTGAAATTGGGACCTAAGGTGTACCCCATATAAGTCCCTTCTGACACTGAAATTTCGGAGGCTGGTAGAGAGTATAACTAGAAGACTGGAACTTATTCCCAAACGAAAGGGATTTAAAACTGAATTTTGACGAAAATATTGATACTACTCACAATATTAGTGATTCTTTTAAGGTGTGCTAATTACGTGTCCAGTGAATTTAGAAAATTTTTTACATTTTTGGAGGTTATTCAAATTGACAGTTATGTTTCAGTTTCTGTTTTGCTTGGTATTCTTTAAGCATACTACGGAGAATATATTAGTACAAATACTTTATTAAATACAACTACTTTTGAAGGTCTTTTTAGGCAAAATAAATGTTGGTAGTGGGGTGTGCTAATTATGTGACCAACACTGTACGTAGCGTGTTTGGCACATGAAATACATGGAATCGGCCGACAATATATATGGGAGCTGTACCCAATACTGCACCAATTTTCACCAAAAGCAATAGCGTTCTTCTTCGGATATGCATAAATCGACTCAGAAAGTAATATCTCGAGAAGGAACTATCTCTAGAAGGAACTATGGGTCTATCTGGTTTCATTTTGGATGTTACATACAAATGCAAAAAGACATAATACCCCTTATCACAATGTGGTGTGGGGTATAAAAACGTCTAACAGAAATGTAAAAGGACCGAGTTTTGAAAAAAATCGTTGATATGGTTTTTGATGATATGTTGTTATATCCGTCAAAAACATTATTAACCTTTTGTAGAAGATTGCTATGCATGTCCCAGGTACCTATCCGATTTATTTCCAATTGATACATTACAATCGTGTATGACTGTACCCTGCATGTAATTCTTATGTTACAAATTTAAAACAGAGTTGCATTTCAACATATTCGTACTTACCTTTTACAATAGATGTTGCCATATTGGAATTGTGTTCATTAAACTGCTTCATTTTAACTATTGTTGTTACTCTTGCTCTTGTTCATGATGATGATGGTCTTTGATGTTATCTTATTTAGTTTCACTGGCCCCCACTCTTTTTCTCTATGCTATGTCTCATTTATTTACTTTGTTTTGATTTTCAACTTTATTGTTACACTTAGTTACAGAGAGCCTGGCTTTGAGAGTTAAAAAAATAAAACGAAAAATCTCACAAAACAAAAAATAATCACTGCACTTCCACTGCTCTTTCTTCTCCACCAACCGCCACATAGAGTGGGGAGAACTTCAACAGAAAATTCCCACACCGACCCAGCAGCAAAATATCGCTTACTCAACACAAAGATCACGATGACAACAAAATTGAAACCGGTTTCAAATTGAGAGCTGAGGTTTGGGTTTTATGTGTTTTTCTGAGTTTTTGTTTTTTTTTTTCGTTTTCTGTTTTTGTCAGCCGCAGTACCACAAACCGAACGATGCGTTTTTTGTGTTTGGACGTTTTTCGGATACCCACCAAACTCCAAGTCTCAACGTCAAATAGATTTTTGCGCTTCCGTATACATAAACAAAAACCTTGTTGCTGTTTTTCGTTTAAAGATTGTTATCGCGAAATGTGTTTGAAAATTCTTTTGTTTTTTTAGTTATAAATTAATGAGGCTTTTAACTGGACATTTAACAATTTTTGTGTACGGCAGATACCACAAGCTATAATTAAGCGTTTACATTTTATTATGTACGGAAAAAAAGTGATACTGTTTTTTTTTGTTTTGTTTAAAAAATGTATCTGCATTAATTCACTGCATTTCGTTTTTCACTTCCCACTTTATTGTGGCCATAACGTTTGCCTTATTTTAACACAAATTGCACTTCATTAACTCCGCCACATTTCGAATGCAATCTCACAGAATGCTTGAAGCAGACTAAATTGAGCTTTGATCTAAACCACAATGCTGTTGCTGTAGCTCTTTCTTGTTTGGAGCAGTAGCTAGGCATGGCTGTGTGTCTCTGAGGAAAATAAAACTGGTTTTTTTTTTGTTGTTTCTTCTTTTATTGACTTAGAGAGCTTTGATCGGGAACAGGGAATTTTATCTGAGTTTTTTGATTTGGTCAATACAGTGTTGCCATTGATTTTTGTGTGTTGGATAAAGTGGCTTAGGTGTACTATTTATTGTGGAGGTTTTCATTCTAAGTAGCTTATGGTGGAATAGAGCTATAATACGTACACAAAAATTATGATTCACAATAATGTTTTAATCAAAACTGTCTTAAGTCCAATCATTACACCGTACAACACAAAAATAATGGTACAACTCTAGATTAGTAAAATATCATTCGTTTTTTTTTTTAAATCAGAGGTACATAGTTATTTGTATGCTGATCACGGGAATGTATAATTTTCTAGGTGGACGGAGCCGGTTATTTGACCCGAAAGTCCTATTTATAAAAAATTCGATTTAAATGAAAATTTTGCTCGCGTAGCCGAGATTTGTTTCTGTTCATAGGATAAAGTCTTAAATCCCCGACTGAAGGCCGTCTATTTAACATTAAATTTGTAAGTATGATTGAAATAAGCTTCGGATTATTGAGAGAAAGTCTTATAGTACGTTTACTTTTACGAAATCCATTCAATTTCAACTGTCAATTTACATTGCCTAAATTTCAAATGGGTGAGGTAGGGGATGAATGATACCAAGCAACGGTCTTGACTGGCTTTAACATGGCAAAGCCCAGGATTTATCTTGGTCCCTCTTTCATCTCAAGTGGACACTGACCTCCCCGTGGTGTCACCTGGGGAACTGCCTTTAACACCCGTTAAAGGTAGTGAGCTAACATGTGCCGCGCGTTCACCCATAAGAACGTTAAAAACTTGGGTCCGGGCGTCGGCGTAGTAACCCTCACCTAGAAAAAACATCCTACTATGAAAAAACGAAAGAAAAGAAAAACAAACCCCTCTAAAGTTGACGAACCCCGCAAACGTTTTAAGGACCATGATCTGCGAATCTGCACCTGGAATGTTCGCACTCTTTATAGAGAAGGTGCAGTCTTCGCATTGGCAGACGTACTTGAAAAGTACAAGGCCGATATTACTGCCATACAGGAAATACGATGGATTGGGAAAGGCGTCACAACAACACCTAAAGGTGACGCACTGTATTATAGCTGCCATGACGTAAAGCATGAGTTTGGTTGCGGATTCGTAGTTAGTCGGAGACTAAAACATCTGGTATCCAGCTTCACCCCAGTGAATGAAAGACTTGCTGCAATTCGAATAAATGCTAAATTCTTCAACATTAGCTTTATTTGCGCTCATGCTCCCACTGAAGAAAAGGACAAACAGACCTAAGATATATTTTACGAGCGCTTAGAAGAAACATATGACCGTTGCCCTGCCCATGACATTAAAATCATTCTAGGCGAATTTAATGCCAAAATTGAAAAGGAGAATATCTTTGGCCCAACAGTCGGGAAATTCAGTCTCCACAGTGTAACATCTGACAATGGTATGAGGCTGATAGACTGCGCAGCTGCAAAAAACATGGTAGTTAGCAGTGCCACATTTAATCATCTCGATATTCATAAGGGCACCTGACTGGCTCCAGATCAAAGAACAATTGATTACTTGATCATGTTGTAATAGATGGAAGACATTCATCCAGCGTGTTGGATGTACGATCGTTCCGAGGCGCAAGCATTGATTCGGACCACTACCTTGTTGCAGCAAAGGTACGTACCCGTCTAAACGTTGCAAATAAAGCACGAACAGACACAACGCGGAAGTTGGACATCGATAGACTGCAAACACAACAGATAGCCACAGCATATTCCACTCAACTAGCCCAATTGCTTCACGCGAGCACTCCTTGTCCCGATAACATAACAACACAATGGCAACATATTGCCCACTCCATGCAAACAGCCGCAAAATCCATACTTGCATTCCAGAGACCTCCACAGAGGAATTCATGGTATGACAAGGAGTGTCGTGCTGCTACCGAAGAGAAAAATGCGGCATATAGAGCTACTTTACAATCAGCAGCAACGCGTAGCGCACGAGAGAGATATCGGGAGAAAAGGACAGAAGAGAAACGTCTTTTCCGCAAGAAAAAGAGAGAAATGGAAAAGCGGCAGTGTGAAAAAATCGAGATGTACAGGAGCCAGAATGAAGTCCGAAAATTCTACCAAAGAGTGAAACATCAAACAGATGCTTTGGTACGGGCACATCCTTCTGTAGAGACCAGCAAGGTAATCTGTTAACAGATACAGATAGCGTGCTCAGGATATGGAAGGAACATTTCTCCAATCTGCTGGTATCCAATAGTAGCGAAGACGATGATACCACAGATCCAATCCCAGAAGATGGTATAGAATGTATACCGCCCGGCCAAGATGAGGTAAAAACAGCAATCAACCGGCCGAAGAATAATAAAGCAGCAGGAGCCGATGGCTTACCAGCCGAGCTGTTTAAAACCGGAGGCGACGCGCTGATAAGGTGTATGCATCAGCTAGTTAGCACCATCTGGCAGGAAGAACGCGTACCCGACGATTGGATCCTGAGTATCCTATGTCCCGTCCACAAGAAAGGAGATAAGACTGTATGCTCCAACTATAGGGGCATAAGTCTTCTCCGTATTGCCTATAAGATAGTATCAGGGATATTGTGCGAACGACTAAAGCCAATGGTCAACCAAATAATTGGACCATACCAATGTGGCTTTAGACCAGGCAAGTCCACCATTGACCAGATATTTACCCTGTGGCAAATACTAGAGAAGACCCAAGAGATGCAGATCGACACATTTCACCTTTTTGTCGATTATAAAGCAGCATTCGACAGTTCCCTCCGATCAAAGGTATTCCAAGCAATGTCTGAATTTGGTATCCCCGCAAAGCTCATCCGGCTTTGTAAGATGACTTTAACTGATACTAGGTCCTCAGTTAAAATTGGAAAGAACCTCTACGAAGAATTTTGTACCAAAAGAGGTTTCAGACAAGGAGACAGCCTTTCGTGTGACCTATTCAACATTTTGCTGGAAAAGGTAATACGAGATGCAAATGTCAAAAGAAATGGCACAATTTACACCAATAGCCACATGTTACTTGCCTATGCTGATGTCATAGACATCATGGGACGATCAGTAAAGGAAGTAACTGATACCTTTAGGAAGGTCGAAGCAGAATCTGCGAAAGTGGGTCTGGCGGTAAACGGCGAAAAGACCAAATTGATGGTGTCGACGCGCAAAGCGTCCATAGAGCTCGGACCAACTGTGGAAGTTGGTACCTACAATTTTGAGGTAGTTAAAGACTTCGTCTACCTCGGCACTGCCATAAACACAACAAACAACATCAGTTGTGAAATAAGAAGAAGAATTGTATTGGCCAACAGATGCTACTATGGTCTAAGCAAGCAATTTAAAAACAAAGCCACATCTCGTCAAACAAAAATAACACTATACAAAACGCTGATACTACCCGTGCTAATGTATGGCTCCGAAGCATGGGTACTTGCGCAAGCAGATAAGGCAGTGCTTGGTGTGTTTGAGAGGAAAATTCTTCGAAAGATCTACGGGCCGATTTGCGTTGACGGTGAATATCGACGTCGTATGAACCACGAGCTATATAAGCTATACAAAGACATGAATATAGTTAAACGTATCGAGATGCAACGATTGCGTTGGCTAGGCCATATCATGAGAATGAGCGATGATGAACCCGCTAAAAAGGCGTATGAATACATGCCACATGGCGGTGCACGCAGGATCGGCAGGCCTAAGCTTAGATGGAGCATACAAGTGGATGAAGAAATGGAAAGGCGCGATATTCCAAAAAGTCAAGCAAAAAACAGAGAGGAATGGAGATCTTTTCTTAGTTCGGTCTATGGAACAAATGTTCTGTAATGGGCCAACTAAGTAAGTAAATTTCAAATGAAATCCAATGAATTTTTGACGAGTTTGGGTTTGACTTCAAGCCAAGGTTTGGAACTTATAGTACATTGACGAGTTTAAGTTGATTTCAACTGACAATTCCTTTGCCTATACGTGAAATGAAATCACATCTGAAATCCATTGGATTAATTTGACGTTTATGAAATAGAATTGACAGTTGAAATCGTGTCGATTTCGTAAATATAAACCACCATTAGCCGAGTATTGCACCATTGTTTGGGAAACAAATTCCAATTGGTGATCATATGTCAACTTGGTTTCCTTATTTACGAAAATGGATGGAACGGAAAACAACTTTAAAAAATTACTGTTAATATTACCGTTATTTAAAAATGTGCATAGGTGAGTTAATTTGTTTCAAAGGGAAATGGAGCGCATAAAATTACATGAAGTGTATCAAATTTTTGATTTTATAAGAAAAAGTTCCTTGGCTGAAAGTGCGCTGCTAAAGTTGCTGGAGTGGGGCCGAATTCCTTACCCGGGCGTTTTAAAATGCCAGCATGGGCATAATTTGTTGTTGCGTCCATTTGAAAATTGTGGTGATTGGTGGATTTGGAGGTAGGTATTTCTGAAAATTATTATCATGGTGTAATAATATAAGGTGTTTGCATGAATTACAACAACTAACAATTTTACAATAACAACATAATTTTATGGGAAATAAATGTCAATGGCAAAGTTTGAATACTAGGGTCTTTCCAAAATAGTTCAGAAAAATAATAACTTGTTGTTGCGTCTATTTGAAAATTGTAGTGATTGGTGGTTTGGAGGTAAGTATTTCTGAAAATTATTATATTACTAGCGGACCCGGCGAACTTCGTCTCGCTATTAAGGAATAAAATTTCATACAAAAACTCAATTTTCGATTTTTCCAATTTTCCGACTTTTCCAGAGAGATTTTCCAAAATTTTCTTCCGTAAAGACCTTCTCCTCGAAAATACGAATAACTGACAAAAAAATTTACAGAAATCGGCCTAGCCGTTCTCATTTTATGAATTACTATACATTTTTTACACCATTTTTATATATATAGATATTATTACAGCCTGTTTCTGTACGTCGAAACGAAAATGTGTGCCAATGAAACACACCCAAACTTTAGCTTCCGAAATATTATTACCTTTGCTTTTGCTTCAAGACAAATACAAATTTGAAAACACACACGAGTTTGGTAGTGCTGCATTCACACACATTTTTGTTTCGACATACAGAAACAGGCTGTTAATATTTTTTTAAGGTGCCAGAAAAAGTTCCGGTGTCGCAATCCTGGCGTTTTTAATGTCAAACGTCCCTTGCGAAAAGAAACGTTGTTTGACCATTCACAATTGCCCATATGTCAGATAGTTACTTTCTGCTTTATGTGGCTTAGAAGGGGTGGCCCTCTAAGGGACATATTGCAGGAAGTAAATATCGACAAGCGCACTGGAGAGGACCGGAGCAACTTCTGTAGGGAAGTTGTCCTCCATAGTTCATTCCAGACGCAGGTGGAAATTGGTGGCCCTGGAATTATCGTCGATATAGACGAATCAAAAATCGGAAAACGAAAGTACCATAGAGGTCATGCTGTAGAAGGACAATGAATATTCGGGGCATAGAAAGGGCAACAAACAAGCGTTTTATCGTTCCGGTTGAAGACCGTTCTGAAGAGGCGTTGTTGCCCCTTATAAAGCAATACATCCGGCCTGGTGATTATTTTCTATTTTTGGAAGATGAGTTTGAAGCATTTTACATTATTGGTATTTTATTTTTCTTTTTTTAGGTATATGACACTTTACAGGATGAGGGCTATGTTCACCACAAGGTGAACCATCCACTCCATTTTGTGGATCCGGAGACTGGGTGGCACACCACCTAAAGGCACCTCTCTCCATAAAACCGTTGAAAAATATTTTTCAACAGTTATGTGCAGAGATTTATATTCTTTAGGTGGTGCAAATCAAACAAAAAGGATCCACTGCTTGAATTTTTCCGGTTCGCTGGTCAGCTGTATAACCCAGCGAATTCTGCTCCTGAAAGAGAACCGGAAGAATTCTGAGTAAGTCCTTGTGAAACCTCTGCGGTGTTGTAACATAGTTCCCAGTCCGAAAGTGACACAGATAGTGACTCAGGAAGCGAGAATGAAAGTTCGGAACCGGAAAGTAATCAAAGTTTTGTCGTCCTGGCTATTGTTTTTTGTGTGACTTTGACAACTTTCATAACAATTCATGAGATGGTCCTAAAGTCAACTTGTGCCAAATTTTCGGAACCGACAGAGTTGACTTTAGGACCACCTCATGAATTGTTATGAAATTTGTATTGATAGTAATTATTGTTGTGTTGATCGCAATTATCTATGTATTGTTGGGCAAGACTTTATATTTATAACTAAAGATTCTTAATGCAGAACT
Source organism: Musca autumnalis (assembly GCF_047663935.1). NCBI lineage: Eukaryota > Metazoa > Arthropoda > Insecta > Diptera > Muscidae > Musca > Musca autumnalis. Next base: position 110,166,542 of record NW_027411866.1, on the reverse strand, counting down.
AATTTTTTTTTTATAAGATTTGAATTTGTATTTCTAAAATTGTTTTCTAAATGATTTGTACATTGAAACTTTCATCTACGGACAGATCGAATGTATTTAGGGCCTTTTCAGAATTTTGTGGCCCTTTTTCGACATTTGAACTTGCCGAAAAAATGTGGATTAGGAGTAAAGTTCAAAAGTGTTGCGGAGGAGGTACTTATGTCGGTCATTCGTATAAATTTTGGACCAGAATGCCAGGAAGATAATATGGCTGTAAACAGGATCACAATGGACAATATCGGTATACATTTACAAAGGATCTTCGAACAGATCCTAAGCTGCACCTAGGCACATATATTGATCTTTTGTGGGGAGGTGCCCTAGGGGTTGGACCGATATGGGCCATTTTAGAAGTTACTCTAAATTTAAGAGTACCGTACCGGAAGTTGTGGACCGGTACTGCCCATCTTCGAACTGAAATTAAGTTTGGACAAAATATGACGAAGGCAAATCGGTTGATTAGTTCGAGAGTTATCGTGCTCTCCAGCCACTACATATGGTGTCATAGGGATTTTTTACACCCTTCGGGCTGTTTTCTCAAAAAGGATGGACTTGCCCCTGAAAAAGTTTTTACCGTCGTAATTGAGGCAGCGAATGCAAGTTGCTTCAGCAGGAAGTAAGTGATTCGAGAGAAGGTCTTAAAGCGAATTTATCCGAAATTTTATGTGGGAGGAACCCGATGGAATGGACAAATATAGTATTCGAACCTGATCATGACAAAATATTACGAAAGACACATTTTAGACAGAAATGGCAGTTCCGAACCACCACACACGGTGCCGTAGGGTTTTTTTGCAACTTTCAAGCTATTTTCTCTGGAAGTATGGACTTGCCCCTGATGAAACGCGTACTGTCGAATGGGGGCAGTGAATACAAGACGTTACAACAAAAATCAAAGCGATTGACTCATAAGCGAAATTTCTTATTTAGCTTTCGAAATAATTTTACCTTTGCTTTTGCTTCAAAACAAAAAACAAATTTGAAAAACACACAAGAGTTTGGACGTGTTTCTTTCGCACACATTCTTCTTTCGACATACAGAAACAGGCTGTTAGTATAAAAATTTGTAAACAATGTGAAAAAATATTAAATTACTTTGTTACAATACTATTTTTCATTGGGAACTTTTTAATGGTAATGTTGGAGCAAATTATCAAAAATTGCATCCCCATACAAATTTCTTAAAAAATGCGGGAACGGAAAAATGACGGAAATTGCAAAAACTCCAGCATAAATGTCAAAATCAACGTATCAGCTATCACATTAGATGTCAATGAACATGCTTGCTGCTAGTTTCTACTAGGCCAAAATTGTATGGCAGAAAACAGAAGAAGAGGGTGTTATTCAGCGCTATTTTTGTTTAAAGAGAAATGCAAGTCTTGCTAGATTTCGGAGTACGGGAACGCATTGTTAGCACTAAACGGGAAAACTACTGCAAGTACTAATATTGTGCAGGTTCTGAGCACAACTTTTATCTATCAAAATTTATTATTATAATATCTTAACGATAAAATCATTTTTTATTTTTTCATTTGTTAGTATTATACACAATTAATACCATATATAGATAATTTTACGATAATTTTCCAATTAACGTTGTAAAGTTCTATATTGTCGTATATTTTTGATGACTAATTTAATTTACAACAACTTGTTTTGAAAATTCATGTTCGATCAGCACAAGGGTCTCCTATATAAACTACACAAATATCTACCAAATGAAATGTTTCAAATATTGAAGTCATACCTGGAGGATCCTTACTTTAGAATTAAAATTGAGCTTGAGTATTCTTCACTGAAACCAATAAGGGCGGGCGTGCCCCAAGGCAGTGTTCTAGGTCCCCTTCTATACCTCATATATACCAACGATATGCCACTGACATCTGAATCAACAATCGCTACTTTTGCTGACGACACAGCAATATTAACAAGTGGAAAAACAGAAGAAATTGCGACAAACAAGCTTAAGAATGCCCTATCCAAGGTTGTGGCTTGGACTAAATTATGGAGAATGAAACTTAATGAAAACAAATCTATACACATGCTTTTTACGAATAAAAATATACCACAACCCACTCCAATATTCATTAACACCATTAAAATTCCATTCGCAAATACAGCAAAATACCTAGGAATGACACTCGATACCAAACTAAGATGGAAAGAACACGTTAAGAAAAAAATACAAGAAATCAGGCTGAAGATGAACCAACTGAACTGGATCTTTTCAACAAAATCCAATGTCACAATTACCAATAAAATTTTGATATATAATCAAATTATAAAACCCATATGGACATATGGGATTCAACTATGGGGCTGCACAAATAAACGTGAAATAAACAGCTCCAAAAGCTTCAAAATAAAATATTACGAACCATAGTAAAAGCACCTTGGTACGTCAGAAATTCTGATCTACATAGAGATCTTAAAATTAATTCGATTAATGACGAAATAAAACTTCACGCACAGGCGTATGCAAATAAACTCCGTCACCATAACAACATATATATGCAAAATATATATTACGACCATATGAACAGAAGCAGCAGGCGGCTTAGAAGGATGTCACCAATGGATTTAGCCATCTAAGTCAAAAACTAATCCGTTAGAGTGTAATTGATGAATTACTAACTCAATATGAACCAAACCCTTAATATACTTAATTATGTATATGTAAACTACAAAAAATATTGCTTGATGAGTTTAACTCAGTCGTAATAAAAAAAAAAAAAAAAAAAAAAAAAAAAAATGTTCGATCAGCTGCGCATATGCATCTACCTTGATCATTGTGATATGTTTGAAATCAACAAAAAATAAATGTAAACTCCGGGGTGTATTTCAGGATTTCGTGAAATCCAGTGGATTTTGGAGCGCAAGTGTAAACTTGGCATTGGAGTCATCTACTCTATCCATCTACCACTACTATGCCATCTACTCTATATCATACCACCCTAAGGGCCATCTAATCTACAGGAAAGGACCCTATGGGCCATCTGCTAAAGTAGACGACACTGTGAACCATCTACTCTACAGTAGAGGACACAAGGGACCATCTACTCCACAGCAGATGACCCATAGAGCGTCCAGACGACCTAAGGACCATCTACTGTACAGTAGATGATCCTAAGAGCCATCTACTCTACATTAGACGCCCCTAAGGGTCATATACTCTATTGTAGACGATCCAAAGGTAGAGGATACAGGGTAGACGGCCCGAAGAGTCATCTATTGTAAACGGGTAGGTTGCTTTAGTTATTTTTACCTATTAGTTATCTTTACCTATGCGTTTGGTAATTTCTACGTGCCATTTACCGAGGCGTGTAATTTTTAAAAACATATTGTGACATTGATGATTTTCATTCATGATTTCGAAAAATAATTACGACACTGTGGGCCATCTACTCTACAATACTATATACCTACTCTACAATACTCTACACAGGGGACCATCTACTCCACAGTAGATGACCCAAAGGGCGTCCAGACGACCTAAGGGTCATCTACTGTACTTTAGATGAGCCTAAGAGCCATCTACTGGCCCATAAGGGCCATATAATCTACACTAGACGATCCAAACGGCCAACTTATCCAGGCTTGACGGCCTTAAAGGCCATTTATTGTACAGTAGGTCACCCTATGGGCTATCAACCCTAAAGTAGACCCTATGGGTCATGTATTCTACAGTGGACGACTCTAGTAAACATCTTTACAACAGTAGATGAACATAAGGACATCTGGTCTACAGTAGACGACCATTAGAGCCATCTACTCAACAGTAGAAGACGGTTGGGGTCATCTACTTCATCTACTCTATAGTAGACGACCCTATTTTTTAGGTAAGGTGAGTGGAGTAGGCTTTGTTGGTTGGTTGGTTTGTTGGTTTTATACACCCAGGACCAACATATATTTTCCTTCCTAATTTTAGCATTAAAACCTCTTAGAACAATCATAATATCATGATCAAGGCAGTGGTCATATGATCTCCCTTGGCTAGTCCGTTCATCTTTCAGGGCATGGGCCCAGATGCGACTGTTCTACAGAGCTCATCTACCGTAAAGTAATAAATCTGGAGAAGTTTCCGATTTACCATAAATCCAACACCTACATAGTTCACGTTTTGTTAAATATTAGCTGTAATGCAATGCTTAATCGCTTGTGATATTTACCTCTGCCTGATTCCATCGCACTTCCTGTAAGGTGATAATATCAGCAATAACACTATGCAACACTGAAAATGCAAACAACTTCTAGTGTGCATTTTTTGATAGAACATGTTTAGACTACCAAACCCCTAGTAGGGTTTTGTCCTGTCAGATCCAGTTCGTATTTTATGGCCGCATCTAAACCGGGCTAAAATTACACTTTTTTGCATTTATCGGGCCTTTATCTCAGAAACGATTAGGAATTTGGCCTTGCTTTCTTAGACAATATTGTAGCCCTGAACTAGTAGAACTTATCCTTCGAACAGACCATATAGGAAAAACTCCATCTATGGCATCAAAATCTATAAAATATAGAAAATTTTACATAATTGCTGATATTCTGGTCAGTATCGGCTAAACTATTGGGAGTTGAACCAAGTAACCTTTTGCAAAAATCTTCCAAATAATGTTCTTAATAATTCTTTAGAACATTCTGAAACTCTAAAATACTTACTTCATGTTGTTTCAGCGGTATTTTTATCATATCTTTTACAACACGTATTTCAAACACGGTTCACGCCAACAGTTTATTCTCGCATTTCAGATTTCACTGCATTATTGACATTTCTATTAAATCGTCGTTGAAAAATGTTCTGAAAACAACGGCATAGAGGCATTTTACAACAATGACATGTTCTGTAGAATTGTGTATTACATTCCAGGAAATATTTTTCCAAAAGAAAATATTCAGAAAAAATTAACGGTTTTGGAGATAGGGTGTGAAATATATAAAAATTTTGGAATTTTTGCATATATTTTGAAATTTAAGGCAATAAATGTAGTTTTTCGAGTTCATTATTTCTCCAAATATTTTATTCTTGTTCTTATCTACAAATTTGCTTCAGAGGTCAGAAGAAGATTCGCATTGGTTTCAGAGATATAGCCTCGAATTTCTTTAAAAACTCAATATTTAGCCATGTTTAGATGGGACCATAAAATCCGAGCTGGATCTGACACAACAAAACCCAACTAGGGTTTCTTGTCGTTTGGGTCTGTACTTTCAAAAAATCCTCAGTTCGAATTGTTTGCACAAGATCACCTTAAAAATGTTGCACAGTGTAATATATCGCCAAGTACATCCGCCAGTGTAGGGGGGGGTCGTTAACTTTAGAAGGGTTTGTTTTTCTTCCAACTCATCGCTGTTATGGGTGAAGGTGCGGCATACGTTAGCTCACCACATTCGGGTATTAAATGCAGTTTCCCACGTGGCACCACTTGAGATGAAAGGGAGACCAATATAAGTCCTGCGCGTTGCCATATTAAATGCAATCAGGGCAGTTGCATTGTATATTTTGGCCTCTACGTCATCTTACCTTATAAGATAACTAAACTAATATATATTATATATATAAATATATGAAAACCCTTGGTAAGTATATTAAAAACCTAAGAAATAAAAAAGTATCAGTCGGCTTTGTATTTGGGGGGTTTTCCGAATTTTGGTCGTATGAACGTGCCTAGAAAAATATGGATTTGGGTTCAAACCTGAAGGAATGAATCGACATAGTCAATTTTGGAAGTGGATCTTATTTTAAGAGTCATTTTTTACGCGCCCACCAGCACAACAAATTATAGTCGTAGGGGTTTTTAAAGCTTCCGGGCCATTTTCTCATTATGTTTGGACTTTCCTCTTAAACATTAGGGGCAGCGAATACATGTTATTGCAATAAAAAAGCGCTTCAAGAACTGGTCTTAAACTGCACTTTTCCAAAATTTTGTGTGGAAGTAATGAACAAACATAGTTCATATTCGAACCTGATCTATATCTGGTAGAAATATTATGATGTGGAAAGTATGGACCAAATCGGTTACATCTAAAAAAATAACTCTTGTGGGGGAGGTACCCGAAGCAGTGGAACTATATGGCCCATCTTGGAACTTAAATTAAGGTTGGAAAAAATATAATGAAGTCCAGAATACGAGTTGTTCCAATAAAAAAACAAAGCGCTTCAAGAACTAGTCTTAAACTGCACTTTTCCAAAATTGTGTGTTGGAGGTACCCGAAGCAGTGGGCAGGCATAGTCCATATTCGAACCTGATCTATATCTGGTACAAATATTACGATGTGCAACGTATGAACCAAATACTAAGAGTTACTGCCTTCGAGAGTCATCGTTCGTACCATTTTAGTTAAAATTTTTGAACTTTTATGGGAGAGGTTCCGGAAGGGGTGGAACGATATGGCCCATCTTCGAACTCAAATTAAGTTTGGAACAAATATAACGAAATTTAGTCACTAAACATGGTGCCGTAGGTGTTTATTACAATTTTCGAGCTATTTTCTCAGAAGTATGGACTTGCCCCTGAAGAAACTTGTACCGTCGTAACAAAAAACAAAGCGATTCGAGAGCAGGTATTAAACTGAACTTTTTCGTAATTTTATGTGGGAGGTACTCGAAGGAGTGGGCCGATAAAGTCCATATTGGAAACACATCTATGTTTGGTAGAAATTTCACGATGTTCATAGTATGGACCAATTGATCCGAAAATTTTTGAACTTTTGTGGAGGACGTATTCGCAGGAGTGGACCGATATGGCTCATCTTCGAACTTGAACTAAGTTTGGACAAAACATTATGAAGGCCAAATTATGGACCACATCGGTTCATCCGTTCGAAAGTTATCGTGCGCACTATTCAGCCAGATAGATAGACAGACAGATGGACGAAAATTGATAAATCGACTCCAAATTGTCTGAAACGGATTTCGTACTTGGTTTTAGACCCCAACCATTATTCCGATTAGGCACATTTTGCCCGTATGAAAGTGTATATACCCTCGTTAGTCTAAAGACTGAGGTTATAAAAAGTAAAATCCGTTTCTGGTTGGTTGTTTGTTTTACGTAACCTTCATTCAATTGCAATGTTTGATCATAGACTAATTATTGTATAGACGAAGAAATCTTCATGTTATGCGCGGCGTTGTGACTCAAACCAAATAACTCAACATTTTTCGAAGACAAGTTTTGCGGGTTAATTGCAAGATTTTGTTTCATATATTTAGATGAGGATGTAGATCCGGTCAAAGACTACCCAAATATTGTATTTTACCAGAATAAATAGTTTAAAAATGTATAGTTATTGCCATTTTAAAAATTGAGTGCATATTAAACAGACTCAATTCGAACATTGTCACTGGGAGGATTTCTTCGTCTATACATTAATTAGTCTATACCATAGACTAATGAATTTATAAACGAAGGATTCCTCGATTTTTCCGCGGTCAAGTCACTCAAACTCAAAAAAGTTCGAAGACGATTTTTGGGGAAAATGACAATATTTTCTTGGATATTTTTATCTGGGGATATAGTTCCCTTCAAAAACTAACCCCATGTAGTATTTTGCAAGAACAAAATAGTTATTAACTTGTATTTTTTGGCATTTTATATTGAGTTTCTTAGTTACCACACTCATTTCGAACATACTCGGTGAAAGCATTCCGTCGTCTATAAATTCATTAGTCTATCAGCCGGTTTCTGTATGTCGAAAGAAGAATCTGTGCGAATGAAACACGTCCAAACTCTTGTGTGTTTTCCAAATTTGTTTTTGTTTTGAAACAAAATCAAAGGTAAAATTAATTCTAAAACTATAGTTTGGGCGTGTTTCATTCGCACACATTCTTCTTTCGACATACAGAAACAGGCTGTATGTCTATAGTTTAATAAATCGTTTTGATAACCAACTGTTTTATTAAATCATGTATTTTATTTGGCATGTATTGAATGAAATTTACTGCTTATACGACGGGTTTTACAAAAACCCGTATGTTGTAAACATGACCTTACTCTGTTAATAAAATACCATGTACGACTGTAAAAAAGCAGTTTCGAATTAATCGAATTTTGTATCGATAACGAAATTGGTTCTTGTATATGCTGCACAATTAATTTAGCGTAAGCCTTTTCAAAAACATCTTCATCTGCCCAATACAAATTGCCTGTGTCTTCATACGATTTGTATGATGAAATATGTTTGTTTTACAAGGTACGTGTCTTGGTTGATTACTATGTCCCTCTGGCGTGGAATAGGGACATTACACCAAATACGAAAGAATATTCTAAGACAAGAACCTATACAATGCTTACTACTGCAACTAGATGGCGCTAACATATTTTTAAATTAAGATTACTATTCATTGAAGTTTGTTGGAACCGTTTCGAATAATTAAATTAAAGATTATTAGACAATCTAGAGAAAATTAATTCGTTCTGCATCTATTATCTGTGGAACACTTTCCTACCCCCGATAAATACATCGAGGTTTGGGTAAAAGTTTTTAATTTTCTAATACAGTATACTCTCGATAATCCTGTCACCACATGTTTCGGCGGTGTCCGGATTCTCGAATTGTCCAGATTACCGCGTAATAACAAAAACATATAATTTTGTACGTTTAAATCATTAATAACGGGATTTTAACAGCTAATAACCTGATATATAAGACAAACATATTCATATTAAGCAAATATTATGGTTTGCGATCATTTTAAGACCGGAAGCAGCTTCCCTGGCTACTAAATTCACAGCTTGCGAATAAGACAAAACGTAATTTAAATCTAATGGTTGCATAATAACGAGAATGCAATAAAACAATCCTTAGTTACCGGTGATTTTGAATGCAAAGAAAGAAAATAAAAGGGGTCATATTACTCTGTTTTAAATTTATTGAAATTCCTATAAGAACTCTATTCGCTTCCTCGTTTAGCTATAAATCCCAATGAAAACTAACCTATTAATCCCAACGCTTTTAATGATTTAAACATTTCTAGGTAAAAAATCCCTGGAATACATTACGTGCCCTCAAGACTTTCTCACTAACAGGAGGGCTGAAGAACCAATTCTTTTAGAGGAAAGGACCACTCAACATCGATTTTTCAGGGAACCAAGCTACCCAACCCTAGGTTTTAAATACTGTTGCTTATCATAGCCAGTCATCAATGGTTGAACGATAGGAAAATTAGTTGACAGATTCAGATAGTTAATTCCATATTAACTGTATAACTGAGTTGACAGTTTGCACTGAAAACATTGAAAAACTTAAATTCTTATCTTATTTATATACCAATTGCTATTGCTAAGAACGAAAACGTCAATTAAATAAATAAGAACCTAATGATCAAGATAGGAAAAAAGTTTGATGTCCGGATTATCGAGGCAAGAAAATTATGTGATGTCCGGATTACTGAGTCTACAATGTAAAAAATTCTAGTGTCCGGATTACCGCGTTGTCCGGATTAACTAGTGTTCGGATTATCGAGACTATAATGAAATTGCATTAAAACTTATATCCAACCACCGATGTATCAACAAAATAATATTTTTTATATCTCTTGAAAAATATTATTTTTTAAGATACGAGCTTGAGGAAGCGAGCCATCGATATGTAAAATTGTCGTTACTAACACTCGCTTTATGGAAATATATGCATATTTAACATTTTTACATGGTTCACAAGAATAGATCTATGTTCAAAATTTACGTAAATCCATTGTTGGTTGTGGTAAACTTTTATAAAAACCAAATATAATTCAAAATAAAGGCCGCGAGTGTCCATTGCCAACAAATATTGGGCTGAGAAAGTGTGGTAGAATCTCGGAAGTTAATGAACATCAATATTTAAAAGTCCAACAAATATTCTTATGGAGAAATCGGTAGAAACAATTTGTAAAATCAAAATTTTATACTCAATTGTGTTCAAAATTTTCAAACCACAAGAAAATTACAAAAGTTTACATTTCGTCTGCTACGTACGAAAATGTCGTAAGTTCACTTTTTTAGGAAATCACATCGTATGATATAAAGAAAATTGTATTATATCGCGTTTTTCTATGTGTTTTGCCCCTGTCGGAAAAGGTCGTAAGTCCATACAATGTGGAAATTTGAGTACGAAAAGGTTGTAAGTCCACAGAAAAAAATATATTTTGGATGAATACAACGAATAATGTAGTTCAGATATAATGACGAACGAAATCCATTGTTGGGGTACATTGCAGACTACAACTTTGGACGATAATCGAATTATATTTTGCAGAGCCAAAGGACCGAACTTTTGCATAAAAATCTGATAATTCCTATTTAATAAGTTAATTTATTTTGGAAAGAAAATGTATGCTTGACTGCTTTGTTGAGTTATAAGCTCACTGATTATAAAAGATGGGCTCTTGGCCTTATCATTCATGCCAATTGTGATGATGTATGTGTGCAAATACCACGCATATTGCAAAATTTGTAAAAAATCGATTTTTTTTATTGTTTTTTTAGTGTTTTATTTAACTTGCTTTGGTGTCCGTTTAGTTAAAATCTGGTAACTCATTTTTAACACAGTTGCAGTTGACCAATCGAACTGAAACTTTGCACATTTTTAAGATTTTGATGACAATACATGAATATGAAATCAAAACCAATATTGGTCCATTTTTACCATTTTTACAGTGTTTTATTTAAATTACATTTCAAATCTGGTAATTCATTTTTGACACAGTTGCAGTTGACCAATCGGATTAAAACTTTGCACACTGTTCAGATTTGGATGACAATACATGAATATGAAACCTAATCCAATATGGGTCCATTTGTTCCTACAGCCCCCATATAGCGGTACCACCCGATTTCAGGTATTTTGAGGATTTTATCTTCATTTTTTGCCCGAATTAGCTGTCATTTGGGATTTCCAATGATACAGACATTTCCCCACCAAAAATTGTTAACATAGGTCCACGTTTTGGTATAGCCCCCTTATAGCGGTACCACCCCATTTCAAGTATTATGAGGATTTTATCTTAATTTTTAGCCCGAATTGGCTGTAACGTGGAACATAAACTTCCTCACTAAAAATGATGGACATAGGTACAGTTTTTGGTATAGCCCCCATATAGCGGTACCACCTGATTTAAAGTGTTTTAAGGATTTTATTTTAACACCTATGATTATTTTCATTTTCAGCTGCCAATCCGATCATCTTCCACAATTTTTAGTATCTTACTTCGTGGGCAATGCTGTCGATATTGAACTATAAATGCTTCCTTCAACGTGATTATGGTTACACTACAAACAATTAAAACTGTGGATCTTGATATATATTTGTTATCTGACCATGTACATCAATATATTTGCCATCAATGGAAAGGCCAAGAACTCCTCACCCAAATATAACGTACGAGTGTGTCTTCCAGGAATAAAAATATAGTCATCATATTAACAAATTACTAATTTTGGTCCAAAAGTTTTGGTCCATTAAACCCGCTAATTATTATCTGATCATCATGTTAAATTGCAAGTTTCTTCCTTGTCGCAAACCCAAACCTTACTTAAAATTTCGCGTCGATCAGACCATCATTGCGACCTCCATTTCACCCCTTACGATCACCACCAATAAATAATGGGGTCTCTTTTGGTCGAAACTTGACCCCCCCAAAATCTCGTGACGACGGGTCCATAATTAGAGACAGGAGTTCTTATTAAATAATGGTCGCTTTATCTCGTCGGCATATGAAAAATTACAAGGGGGATCTGCGACGAATATTTCGTGATGTTTCATGAATATTGGACAAAACAAACTTTAATACCCGTTCCACATTGTTGTGCAATTTATTAATATTTTATTTAAAAAAATCCAAAAATTTAAGTGAAAGGTCGTAAGTCCGAACAAAAATTCAAAACTATACGAGGAAAAGGTCGTAAGTCCAAGGATATCCAATTATCTCCCAAACGCGATAGAATTTGATAAAACAAAATACAGGTATTGAAGCGGAAAAAACAAACGCAGAATACTGCTTCTACTACCATACTAAAATCTTTAATACAGAAAGCGTTAGAATGTTTTTTCTTCCTCATGAAAATTTTCTAAAAATGAACTTACGACCTTTTCGTGCGTAGCAGACGATTTGATATGGTAATGATAACTCGAATTTCTGTCATTCCCATTCAAAAGTTTATATTATATCTGAGGAAAATAAATGCAAATCGATGGGTTCCACGCGGATTTGTTATCTCTGAACATCTAGAGGTTCGAAAAATAACGAAAAACCCACCGCCATGTAAAAATGCCAAAATATGCATATATTTTCATAAAGCGAGTAAAAAGTAACGTTATAACGCATATGTTAAACATGTTAGGTATTGAAAATTTCGGCTACTGTATAATCTACAAGTCCACAAAAATATGACAAACAATTCCTCTCCTACCGTTAGATATGTATAACGGTGTTTGCAAATTCAATCAGGTTGGTTCTAATCAGTTACATCATTGTAAGAGAAAGACAAGAGTTAAACTCTTACCTAGGATAAAATGTTGTCAGATATATTTTCATTTTCACGCGATAAGTCCATAATTGCGGCGCACAGTGGTTAAGAATGGTTTTTCCTGGTTAAAACTCTGTAACTTTTTTAATATTTTCATATATTTTTTATTCAACATATAACATAATCATTGAAAACATTAGAAGTCAGTCTGATAGTTGCAGAGAAATTCAAGATCAAAGTTAAAAATTTGAGTTTTTTTCATATTTTGCATCAAAATATGAGTGTTTTTGAGTGTTTCATATGTTCTAACTATTTAAAAAAGATCAAATACCAATAAACAAACCATAAAAATAACAAAAATTAAAAAATAAATTTAAACAAATTTTTAAATTCTTATTTAATTGTTGTCTTATTAAGACGAAGGTCATTTATTTGTGACAGTTTTATTTAATTGAATCAATTCAGCTATCATGACCTAAGGAGTTTGTATTGAAAAAGTGATATCTAGCGAAGTCCATACACATCCAACCAATATAGTTTCGCTGGTGGTTTAATTCAGCTCATCAGGCATATTAGATGCGGTGCTAGACGAAGTTTTTAAACTCAGCCTTTGTCTATGTTGTGCTAGTATGAGGTTGGACCTTTGTCCTCTCCAACAAACAGACAATGTTGTCGAGGTCTTAGCGTTCTAAGCCACTTCGATTGTATTGAAGAAGGATTCTATGAAGACCAGAGACAGTAGGCTGACTTGATAGTAAAAAAGGCTTCAAAAATACTTCACAACTGCAAACTCACAATAGGTTTAGTACCCAGCAAAATTTATTTGAAGTTGTTCCTTGTGAAGTAGTGATTGAATAGCTTTTTTTGAAGCAGTCCACGCAGAGTCATGAAAAATACAGTCCGTTCTTCACATTTTGACAATGTCCGATTTGAATCCATTTCATAAATTTTTCACATTTTAGAAATTTCAAAATTTTGCAAAAAAAAAAACTTAAAAAGACAAAGAACTTAATTTGTTTCTTGTTAATTATAATAACAGCAATATGTTTGCATCCATAAAAAGTAATTTGTATACAAAAAATAATAAAAGTGATTTCGAACTACATCTTTGTTTGTAGCCAAAGAAGTAGTTGAATCATATGTTGTTGTGATTTATTCACTACAAAGAACTAATGCAAAATGTGTGCTTAAGAAGTAAATTAGACAGTATCCTCACTGCACCATGCCCTTGTAAAAATCATGACTTCTTTCACGTAAAAAGATGTAGTCCGGAATCACTTGCACTCATGATTTAACTACTTCTTTGGCTACAAACATTTTGCTGGGTATATATACAAGTTTTCAAACTCAGTCTTTGTCTAGCACCACATCTAATATGCCTGATCATCTGAATTAAACCACAGCAAAATGATCGTACAAACTCCTTAGGTCATAATAGCTCAATTAATTCAATTAAATAAACCAAATTTTCTAATTTTTTTTATTTATGTCGACCGAAATGTTTCTTGCGCTTTCGAAGTGGGAACGAATCATTTTCTGTTCATGTAAAGACCTTCGAATCAAAAATCTATGTGACCGACAAGCCGTACGAAATAACACGTAAACGTACACTTTTCCATGTAAATTTGGGCTTATGTATTTCGAAAGGACTGTCTTTTGCAGAAAGAGAATGTCAAAATCACTCACTTGCTTAGTAGCTGTCGAGTAGTACGTAAATTCGCGAATAACACCCAAAATCTTAAATCAAATTTATGCAACACATTCTTGAAACAAAATAAAAATTTTATTGACACGTTTTAAAGGCGGCGGCTTCATTCATTATTTTGAAGAAGTCATACCATGTTCATACCAGCATTTGAAGCACGTTGTTTTCTCTCATAATTACGTACACGAATTAACCCGTTCATACGACATGGAACATAATTCATAGCAACATGATTCATATTTTCCTACTTTTTATTTACTGATTTTAAAGAAAGTTGCAGCCAAAAGACGAGTAAAATTAATTGATATGAACTGAAAAAATATTTGTGCTTCTTTCAGATATCTATTTAATATTAAATTAAATTATTTTCATTCATTTTTTCTAACGATTTTCTACCTCCCGATTTTCGGTATTTTAAATGTTGTGACCACAATAATCCACCAAAATGGTTAGGTATTTAGTCTTCGTTTGGGATATTAAACTTTCTATATGAAATTTGTCGGTATAGGTCCACGCCTTCATATAGCCCCCATAGAAGGGTACCTCCCGATTTTCGGTATTTTAAATGTTGTGGCCACAATAACCCACCGAAATGGCTTAAATTGGTATTTAGTCTTCGTTGGTGGTATAAAACTTTCCTCCAGCAATTTGTCGGTACAGGTCCACGCCTTCATATAGCCCCCATAGAACGGTACCGCACGATTTTCGTAATTCTTAAGGTTGTGACGTCAATATCTTACCGAAATGACTGAAATTTGTTATTTAGTCTTCCATGGAATTATAAAATATTCTAGAAGTGAATTATCAGTATAGGTCTACGTCTTCCTATTTTCACCATAGAAGCTCACCTCTTGATATTCGGTATTTTGAAGGTTTTAGCCACATAATGTTACCGAATTATCGGTAAATTGGTATTTAGTCTTCTTCAAGTCTACAAACTTTCCGTCAGAAATTTGTCGGTATAGATCGACGTTTTGATATAGCCCCCATAGAACGGTACCTCCCGAATTTTGGTAGTTTGAAGGTTAGCCACATTATTTTATCGAATTTGCTGAAATTTGGTATTTTGTCTCCTTCATAAACAAAAAGAACCTAATTGGTCCATTTTACTTCAATGCAACTCGTGGTGGAGGGTATAACAAGTTCGGCCCGGCCGAACCTAGTTGTACAAATGTACATTCAAATTAGTAGTATTTAAGGGTTTTTATACCCTCAGCCTTTAGGCTATGAAGGGTATATCAGGAAAAATTTATAAAATTGTCTTTTCCATTTCAAAAAAATCAGAAAAATTTTTTGATACTACATCAATGATTTTTGGTACATATATTAAGAAAATAATCAGCATTCCAAATCTGTTTTCGTTACTAACTTTGATCGTTGCGCGCAAAAGATATGACCGTTTTAGTTATGCTAATTAGAAAAAATTCTAAAAGAATCGCGGCTTAATATAGTTAGCTGTTATATCCTATTATCGTTAACTGAATTCGTAACCTTTGCGATGATGCAAAAAATAATCGCGAAGTCTCGATGGATTCGCGAAAAATCAAATTTGTTAAATAATTTCACGTATTTACAAACATATTTTTGAAACAATAGCGCTCATAGTTACGAAAAATATATAAAAAAAATTATAACAGCATCCAGACATTTTGAGGAATAAAATGAAACCTAAGTTGTGAAGGTTGGATCTATAGTATTCATGTTATTTGCAAAAATACGAAGAAAATATTACGAAAAAAATTAAAATCATATTATTCTAATTTTATTTTTTTGTGGTTTTATAGGAAATGTTGGAGAAAAAATGTTTGAGTTCTTCGGCATTTTCGTCAAAATTTCACGCAATAATGATGATATTCCGTTGTAAAAAAATTGTCGCTTATAGTTTTCCTATTGGATAATATAATTAGAACCTTATATTAAATCAGAAGGAATTCCAACTGTGGCATAACGTTAAAATAATGTTATATTGAATATTACAACATTTGAGACGCATATAAACCGCGTAATTATGAAAATGACATGATGCGCATCCGATTTTACAACACAGCGAATCAATCCCTTTTATTTGATGTACAGTTTGTCAAATTCTATTTGGCGGCCACGATGTAGCATCTGCTGCATATAAGGGTGCAAAATACAGTAAAATGGTCATAATTTCCGCGAAGTTCATTTACATTTTATGCGCATCCGATTTCAATAATCACCATTAAAAAATACATCATTCTATGCCGTTTCAGTGCGATCCATCAAGAACCGTGGATGTAGCATCGCACTCAATTTTTAGAAAAAATCTATTATATCTCTGGATTTACGAGAGTTTTTAAATATCTGTTTTCGCGCAGTTTAAACACGCGTATAGATCTATTTATTTAAGTAGCACTGACATATCCAAAGCGCGTTTTAATATGCGATATTTTCAAAACAATTTTTTGCAAATTTTCGAAATTTGAGGGGTATGATATCCGCCGATCTAGTGGGTGGATTTTTACGCGTCGTGGCTTGTTAGGTTCAGAACGTAAAAAAACTAAATTTACGCGGGTTTCCACGGAAATCGAATGACGTTTGTAAATTTTAAACCAAAAAAATAGGTTTTTGAGAAAAATTTACGCACAAAAATTTCGTGTTTGAGCGCAGATTACTGTGATCCTGTGAGGGCTACACCCTCATGCTATACATTAAAAAATGCGAAATCGAGAGCACTACAATCAAATAATAAGCTTTTAGAGAAATCCTGCTGCGCGTCCCGATTAGAGCAAAAATTCAAAAAACCCCATTTTTTAGGTTTCAAAATGTCAGCATCCGTTTGATGTAGATACAGTGGATATATTAAAAAATCATACATTAGAAACTTCAACTCTGAAGTGTACTCTTTAACTTCTCCTTTGAGCATTAAGCTCTACATTGTGTTATAAAACCGCTAATTGGAAAATAACATAATGAAACTCGTTTATTTCAACGATTTTTTCCGATTTTTTTACAATAGTAAGACCACAGCTTCCGCTCAAATTATTATTTTAAGAAACCCCTCGGTGAATCGGGCTAAAACAGTTTATTTTACCGAAATGCGGTCAAAAGTTATGGTATAGTAAAACTGATCGCGAGTTACAATACCCCATACCTCAGTTTCAACATAAGTTAATTTTCTACAAAAAGCTTGATATACACTTTCATACGGGCAAAATGTGCCTCATCGAAATAATGGTTTTAGACCCCAAGTATGTTTGGACGAAATGTGTTTCAGACAATTTGGAGTCGATTGAGCAATGTCCGTCCGTCTGTCTGTCTGTCTGGCTGGCTGGCTGGAGCGCACGATAACTCTCGAAGGGATGAACCAATTCGGTTCAAATTTTGGCTTTCGTAATATTTTGTCCAAACTTAGTTTAAGTTCGAAGATGAGCTATATCGGTCCACTCCTTCCGGTACCTCCCCCACAAAAGTTCGAAAATGTTCGGAAAATTTGTACGCACGATAACTCTTGAAGAGAGTGGCCGAATTGGTCCATACTTTACACATCCTAATATATCTACCAGATATAGATCAGGTTCAAATATGGACTATATTTGTCCACTCCATCCGGTACCTCCCACTCAAAATTTCGGATACATGTTCACTTTAAGACCTGCTTTCGAATCACTTTGATTTTTGTTGAAGCAACTTGCATTGCTGCCTCAATTGCGATGGTAAAAGTTGTTTCAGGGGCAAGTTCATACTTCTTGAGCAAACATCCCTGAAGTTCTAATAAACCCCTATGGTACCATATGTAGTGGCTGGAGATCCATTCTTTTTAGTATCTCCTCCGCAAAACTTTTGATATTAAATCCTAATCAACATTTTTGTCAGTTCAAACGCCCAAAATTTTTAAAACTCCCTAAATACATGCGTTTTTTTGGAAAAAATTTGTTTTAATATACACAGGGTGAGGGTATATCTCTGTCGGCAAAGCCGACTGATACTTTTTTACTTGTTTACATAAAGTTTTCTCCCAACTTTTTGATATTTTTCCATGTATATATAAAATAAATAAAAAACGCTAATGTTTAAGTTAAAAAATTGTTAAATTGATCTCTTATATATATATATATATATATATATATATATATATATATATATATATATATATATATATATATATATATATGTACATATATATATAGGTAAATAGAAAACTTTATGTATTTCGCAAACTATTGTGCGATTGTATTTCGCATAGGATACGTAACGGCAATCGCACAATAGTTTGCGAAATACATAAAGTTTTCTACCAACTTTTTGATATTTTTATAAAATAAATAAAAAACGCTAATGTTTAAGTTAAAACTTGTTAAATTGATCTCTTAAATGTGTATATATGAATTATTGTACAAAAATATAACGAATTGATCACAATAAAATTCACGAAATAAATTAGTAGTATTTCGCATAGGATACGTAACGGCAATCGCACAATAGTTTGCGAAATACATGAACGCCTTATTTTCCCAAAATTTAAAAAATACTCCTTGGGTTTTTATATACAGCTGTGTTCAAAATAAAAGGAGTTCCTATACACACCGAGGGAATGGTCAAATAAACATGGTTACACTTCTCCATTTCGGCCTATTTTGTATTTGTTTAACATAGTGTTACGGAATTAGATTTAACTAATCTCCGTGTAGACGTTGTTTTATTCCCCAGTACGATTTGTACCAAATAAAACAGGGTTCGTTTTAGATTACGTTTCTACAATGCTTTATTTACTTTACTAGCTGACCCGGTCCGCGTTGCTGGCCCGTTGTTTGGGTTCTCCGTGTAAACTTTAATTATCTGTCCAGTATTGATACACCCATAATTAGGCATCCCTCTAGAAACTTCATAATATAAATCAATGTTTTGACATAAATTCCATATAATGCTATCCCCCAAATTTATGATATAAAATCTCTTTTATTATACCCTTCACCATAAATCGACAGTTTAAAGCACTTTGTGACCCACATATAATGGTCGGTGCACGTCAATTAACATTGCTATATATTGGATTGTTGGTCTCGGTTGGGGTCGTAATTATTACTGCAAAGAATTGTTGGTATAGGTCCACGTTTTGATATAGCTCCCATAGAACGGTACCGGCTGATTTTCGCTATTTTTGAGAATTTAACATCATTATCACACCGAAATGGCTGAAATCTGGTTTTAATATATTTTAAAGAGGAGAGCATAAATATTCGTATCGACCGAAAGACACGCTTTTTTATTTGCGCTCGGTATGTAACAGTAATAGGTTCACGTTTTGATATAGCTCCCATAAAACAGTACCTCCCGATTTTCGATAGTTCAGAGATATAGCCACTGTTCAGTATACGTCCTCGTTTTGATATAGCTCCCTCATTCAGCCCGATCGAACGTAACGCGCTTTATATGCAATAGTGGTAAAATACCCCTCAGCGAAATGTATGTTCCTTCGGGATATGTATGGCAACATTTATATAATTCATAAAAAAATTACTTCTATAAATTGTAGTTGTTATTATCGAGATTTTGCTGTATTTAAAAAATATATCTTTACCTAGCTATTCCAAGGACTGAAATCAATGCTCATGAAGTTTCACTTCCCGCATTTTGAGATTTTATCCGTAATTTTAATATTTTCAAAAATCGAACACGATCGCGGTATTCTGATTCCAATGATGATATTGTATTGTATATCAATAACTTTGTCTGATTTCCAATGGATCTTTCTGGAATTTCGATCTTGTGACATCTCAATTTATCCGGATTTTACTGTATTCCAAAATGTGGAGTTGATCGCGCTGTCCCACTTATTGTTTAGTGTTCAGCGTTTATAGCGTTTTTTAGGCACGCTTACAAAATTATGTATATTATCTGAAATAATAAATGTTTGCAAATTTTGTGATGACCGCGATATTTCACTTTTCACGATATTTCACTTCCGCGAAGACCATTCAGGGTCAAGACAGTAATTAAGTAGTATTGCAAACAATCTGTAAACAATACGTTCAAAAATATCATGGACTTCAGATTTAAAAAAAAAAAAAAATTTGAAGGAGAACCTCCGGTCACTACACTTAGCCGTATTAAAATAGCTCACGACCGCGCTATCCCACTTGTTCAAGCTAGTGTTTATATCATTTTTGTGTCACGCTTACTAAAATTATGTATATTAATTGAAATAATACATTTTTGAAAACTTTGTGATGACCGCGATCATTCAGGGAAAACAATCTGTAAACAATATGTTCAAAAATATCAAAGATTTCAGATTTTCTTAAAAACGTTGTGGGGGAGGACCACCGGTCACTACTCCTAGCCGTATAAAAACAGCTTACGACAGTTCTAATTAATTGAAATAATACATTTTTGAAAATTTTGGGATGACCGCTATTTTCACTTCCGCGACGACCATTCAGGGTGAAGACTGTAATTACCATAGCATTGCAAACAATTTGTAAACAATATATTAAAACGTATCTTGAATTTCGCGGTTTTCTTAAAAAAAATTGTGGGGAGGACCACCGGTCACTACACTTAGCGTGATAAAAAAATAGATTACGACCTATTCTCAGACCTAAAAACTCCACATACAAAATTTCATAAGATTTCCCAATCGATTTTTCGGAATTTCTATATAGTGGCATCTCAAGTCATCGGGATTTTACTGTATTCCAAACTATGGCGTTGACCGCGTTATCCCACATAGTGAAGCCAGTGTTATAGCGGTTTTTTAGTCACGCTTACTAAAATTAGGTATATTATCTGAAATAATACATTTTTGAATAATTTGGGATGACCGCGATATTTCACTTCCGCGACGACCATTCAAAAAAATATATAGCCTATTTTCACCACCGGTGTTCCCAGTACATTATCTGAAATTTTCAAGAAAATCTATTCAGCCGTTTTTGAGTCTATTCGGAACATACAAACATACAAACATACAAACAAACAAACATACTAACATACACACATTGCCTTTTATATATTAGATTACACTTATTCAGAACCGACTTTAATTACTAAGCACACAGCAAGTCTCTAGTTAGCACGCAGCTATTCTTTAACCGATCTGTTCAGTTCAACGCTTAAAACACAACTACTCCGTCATTGCCATTTCCCCGGTATTTATACCCCAAAGTCTCCCTGTTCTAGAGTCCTCCAGAACACATATGGCAACATCTCGAATCTGTGCAGCGAACACACAGACGCACATTCGCACCAAGCGAACAACCATACTCACATACATACATGAGGGAATACAATTGGACGACAAGCACAGTAATTACGTAACAACAAACAAGTGCAAAGAAGTAACAAACTAAACAATAATTACATGATTATGGCAAAACAAAATAAAAGCACATTAATGAAAGGTAAAGTAACATCTAGAATAATGAAGAGAGTTCTACATGGTAGTTGTTGTTGCTTAAATAAAGTAACTGCGTAATTAAAACTTTACGTTACAATTCAAATTTTTAAATTAACGGAAATTAAACTAAACTAACTTAAACCTATCAGTTACATTCGTAACATTGCCTCCCGCTTAAGCCTGTTCGTCCCGAATGGGCACAGTTCCCTCTCTGTGGTATGGGCATTGGTAACACTGCCTCCCGCTTAAGCCTGTTCCTCTGGACTAGACACAGTTCTTTTTCCGTAGTGGTAGCAACTGATTTAGATGTACCCTCTACGCCATTAGCTTTGGACTTTCGCTCTTTTCTCTCCAGGTATCGTGACGTTATATCTCCTTTCTCGGTCACCCTCCTAAGTGCCACCTGGTCGTCATCGGACTTGTCCTTCCTTGTTGTACGGCCGCTTTTCGATGGACCTTTCCTCGACGTATATCTTCGCTTTCTCGTCCTCGTTGCTGGATTTTTCCGGGCCAATTGTCGGCGGCTTCCACCTTCAGCGTACGGACATCGACAGCGATCTCGCCGGATTCTGCCTTTGGGCGATGTTTGCTTTTCTCGTTGTAGCCCACACTTATCGGTATTTCCACATTGGACCATGTCATCACACGGTGCTTTATGTCCAGGTTGATATCGAAGGTAATCATGAAGTCTACACCAAGTATAACTTCGTCCACAATATCTGCCACTATAAAATCGAAATTTACCGATTTTCTACCCATGCTCAGCCTTTGGTAGGCCTTTCCATGCACCGTTGTAGTCTCGCCCGTGGCCGTCCGCAATTTGACTCCATTTAACGGCAATACCTTCCCTTTTACCAAATCCGGTCTAATAATGAACTTTGTTGCACTGGTGTCCAATGTCAAGGTACGCAATACACCATTGACGAAGCCTTTAACCGTTAGGTTGTGATTCTCCTGCTGGACTATGGCTATAGAAATTGTGGGACCATCGTTTTCATCCACTGCCAGCGGCGCCTCGTGATTGACGGAATTCATTTTATTTGATTCACCTGATGTCTCTCTTTCCAGATTCTTGGTCACCGGTTGGTCGTCGCTTTTTGAAGGCGGTGAGGTGGATCTGAGCCTTGGTCGTTGCAATATGCATTCTCGTGCAATGTGTCCAGCTTTACGACAGTTGTAGCAAGTCTTTCTCGTTTTACCAGCCCCTCCTTTCACACGCATTAGTGCATCCTTTAGCGGATCGACAACGGTCTGGGAATTGTTGTCCTCAACTTGCAGCCTCCCCACGTTGTAGGCTTTAGGTTTCACCAGCATCCTCGCGGTTTCTTGGGCCAGGGCAAATGACACGGTTTCTGCAAATGTTCCTATCGGTGCCGCATACGTCGCAAATTTTATCTCTGGATCACGAATACCACTTGAAAATGTCTCAATCTTTATGCGGTCCACCAATGGATGTGTCTCTCCTGGATATGCCAACTGCGCCAACCGCTCTATATCAGCCGCAAAGTCTTGTAAGGTCTCATTTGGCTTCTGGACTCTTCCCCTCAGTTCCATTCGGTAGATCTCTTGCTTGTGTTCACTACCGTACTTACGTTCAAGAGCAGCCATTATATCTCCATAGTTGTTCCTAGAAGCGGCGGGAATACTCTGTAATACGTCAGCAGCATCACCCTTCAATGCCATCAGGAGTGATACCGCTTTGTCGCTGTCGTTCCAAGAATCTCTAGGAGCCAATGTCTCGAACTGTAATTTGAACACATTTAAAGAGGTAGAGCCGTCGAACACTGGAGGCTTGATTTTTAACGTGTTATGAATAGCTCTCACTGGACCGCCTTTGATTTCCAGTTCCGACATTTTCTTCTCAAGGTTCACAAATTTCTCATCATGGGCCAGAAATTTCTCGTCAACAGACAGAATCTTTTTATCTAACTCTTTAATTTGTACCTCCACGTTCTCTACTCTCTTTTCAATCACCATAGTGATGTTCTCGAGTTTCTCGTTAATTGTTCTCGAATTTACTTCTAATTTCTCTTCCATGCCCTTAGCGATTTTTCTAGAGTTCTCTTCTAATTTTTCCTCTAATTTCCTGGAATTTTCTTCACTCTTTCTGGACATCTCTTCCAACATCTTACAGTTGTCAGATTTCATTTCCGCCATAAGTCTGGAAGTTTCTTCGCTCATTCGAGAATTTTCTGTTTTAATTTCCATCATAAGCCTGGAAGTTTCATCATTTTTCTTATTCATTTCCAGCATCATCATAGCCAGCATTGATTTCAAATCGTCTCCACTAGCAGTTACCGACGAAACTTCCTCAACGCAGGATTCGCCCTTTGCCGATAACTCGACTTCCTCCTTACCGTCGAACTCATATTCATCGATGTTCATTCCACGGCGCTCGAACTCTTCCAACAAGCGTTTTTGTAGTTCGGCCTTGTTGCCAGTAGAACAC
The DNA here is from genome assembly GCF_047663935.1 of Musca autumnalis. NCBI lineage: Eukaryota > Metazoa > Arthropoda > Insecta > Diptera > Muscidae > Musca > Musca autumnalis. The sequence goes on along the minus strand of NW_027411866.1, from coordinate 110,142,543 downwards.
AACTCCAACTTACTTAGCTCCTTCTTCAAGTCTTCCACACGTAGATCCTTAAACTTCATTGTAGGATGATCGTAATCTCACTGCTGACACCAATTGTTACGGAATTAGATTTAACTAATCTCCGTGTAGACGTTGTTTTATTCCCCAGTACGATTTGTACCAAATAAAACAGGGTTCGTTTTAGATTACGTTTCTACAATGCTTTATTTACTTTATTACACTTATTCAGAACCGACTTTAATTACTAAGCACACAGCAAGTCTCTAGTTAGCACGCAGCTATTCTTTAACCGATCTGTTCAGTTCAACGCTTAAAACACAACTACTCCGTCATTGCCATTTCCCCGGTATTTATACCCCAAAGTCTCCCTGTTCTAGAGTCCTCCAGAACACATATGGCAACATCTCGAATCTGTGCAGCGAACACACAGACGCACATTCGCACCAAGCGAACAACCATACTCTCATACATACATGAGGGAATACAATTGGACGACAAGCACAGTAATGACGTAACAACAACAAACAAGTGCAAAGAAGTAACAAACTAAACAATAATTACATGATTATGGCAAAACAAAATAAAAGCACATTAATGAAAGGTAAAGTAACATCTAGAATAATGAAGAGAGTTCTACATGGTAGTTGTTGTTGCTTAAATAAAGTAACTGCGTAATAAAAACTTTACGTTACAATTCAAATTTTTAAATTAACGGAAATTAAACTAAACTAACTTAAACCTATCAGTTACATTCGTAACAATAGTTAACCTCCCAACTGTTAATTTATTAACAGAAAAGTGGAAATTTCTTTTAAATTATTTACTATTTACACCAACATTAAAAATCGTCTTCAAAATTGTTGTTAAAAAAAAAAAAACAAAAAAAAAAACAGGAGTGTGGAGGAAAAAGGACAATGACAAAATTGTCAATATTTTAGCTGATAGTAATGAATCCCTGTACATTTGAAGGCCGTTTTGGAAGCAAAAGTCCTTTGGATGTGGCCACAGATAGGCTATTGGCCTTGCAGCGATTTTTCCCATAATTTGAGCACTTATTGGGAAATTCAAAGGATTTTATAAACAAAGCCTTTATTGATTAGAGTTGCTTGAGGCTCTGGCTGTTACTTCGAACAATATATTATGATTGGTACCCCATAGATTTGTGGTTTGATCCTTGAGCCAAATTTTAGCCAGTTTCCATTAGAACTTTATGTAAGGATCGACCAAAAATGAGTATCTATAAGGCAGTCATTCCTCGGCCAAATAATGTTTAGAGGTCCTTAGCATCTTAACTGTACGCAGAACAATTATTTTGTTTATATTTCAAAAATTGGATGATTGGCAGAAATGAGTAATTTTTCTACACGCTTTGTTAAAAAACAAACAATTAAGAAACACTTTCAAAGTTGCCCTATGAATATGTTTATTAGGTTTTGCATCGTATAAAACACAGTTTTCTGATGGAACTAATCTAAATGAATTAATTTTTAACGAAAATCTTAAGTTTTTTTAGAAAAATGTAGTACGATGTATACCAGACCTAGTGGAATCAAAGCCTGAGTATCACAAAATGGTATATAAATACATATCAAGTGATCACCCTTTAATAATTTATTGAATAGAAGCGAAATTGATTGTGTACACAAATCTTATATCCCGAGGACCTCAAATCCCGAGGAATAAATGTCTTATACACAGAACAAAAGACACTCCGAAAATTTTGATTAAAAGCTTCATCACCATATTTTTGTCGAATGTCGATAAAATATTTCAAACATATTGGGAAAATATTTATCAAATAATTAATTGAAATTTGTTTAAGTTTTTTAACCAATATTTGTTGTTATAATGGTTTTCAACGTTTGTCACATGTTCTCGCTCTCAAGAGCGAGAGAAAATAACTTTTTATAGCATAGAGAGATTTTCCGCTACAACAATGTGCTGTGTTTGTGTGTGTCGTTGTTATGTTTATTTCAAAGCATGGGTATGACATTTTTGAGGCATGGATGGTATTTATTTATCTACTTATTGAAAACGCGAATGCTTGTGTATACTTAAACGTTGGTTTGTTGTTTTTATGAACCTAACAAAAGAAGAGGGAAAGAAAAATGTTTTGTTCGCAAGAAACCTTTATTTTTTAACCAACACTTTGGTGGCAGTTTGTTTTAGTAGTTCGCTGTGATCAGATCGAAATGTGTGTAAATAATTCAGTGTTTATGTGTGAATAATGGTGCTTATGCATTTTATGATTGGAACCAAATTTTGTAATGTAACGCAAAAATCGGAAAAAGGAGAATCGAAATATTTTATTGGATGAAGAAGCGGTCGCACGGTAATACTATTTTATATGCATATTTGAAATATGATGCATCTATTTATTACATTTTATTTCAGATGCCGATTTTCCGCTGATGATTTTTAATTTAACAGGAGAATATGTTTTATTTCACAACTAACGAGAAGCGTTCAACGAGATTCCTGTATTTTATATTTAAAAGTGTTTTATTTGTTTTCTTCCATTTAAATTAAGTGTGACGCTAAATTATTACTTTTGTTAAAACTTGTTTCATTTCGTCTTTATTTCATTTATTTCTTGTATGATTTATAATTAGGTGTGTACGATAACCCAATAATTTGTACAAATTCGTACAAATTTTTACTGAATGCTTGTTTGGAGAGATTTTTGGAGAGTTTTGTGACTGAGAACTTGCAAATTTTTGCTGGGAAAATTTGTCCCGCAAAAATTTGCAAGTCTGATCAGCTGACTTTTAACCACATGTTCAATGTAAACAAATCGAAATGTTAACATTTTAGACCAAGAAAATTTCACAATTGCACATTTTTTTTAGATTCTAAAGCGTTGTGGATAGGATTAAAGCATTAAATAAGTAAAGCGCAATTATAAAATTTATGTTTTTGTTCCGTTTGGTTTAAAATATCAAAAGAAACAAAAACAAATTTCATACATTTTCGGAAACAGCTGACTTTCTTGCAAGTTTTTGCAAAATGCTGTTCGATAACTTTCTGCAATTTTTCTTGCTTGAGAGAGTAAAATTCACTGAGAGAGGTTGCTGGAACTGACTGAGTAATTATTGCTGGGAAAGTTATCGTACACACCTATTGTGTATGTACCTAGCGTCTGTTTTCGCTTGGCATTTGGCATTCCATACATTTCAATAAAATAAGCAACCACCACCATTTATAAATGTGTGTGCATGTATCTATCTTTTTGTGGCTTTTGGGTTTGTATTTAACAAAAAAATCAACAAAATAATTGTAAATATGAACATATTTTTATCGATATTTACTTTGATATTTAACAAACCTTATTGTATATGTGAAGTTTTTTTTATCAAATAACAATTAAAAAATCGATAAACTAGTTTGCTAATATGAAAAATATGTTATCGCTTGAAAAAAAAAAATTCAACAAAATTCTTAGTTAATGTGAGAATTGCTTTATCAAAATAATTTCTATTGAAAACAACAAATTTTTTATCGACGATTGTCAATACGAACATTACTTTTATCCGCAAAAAATCAATAAAAATTAATCAGATTTTTGAATTTATTTATCAAATGGTTACAATTTTTTTTCTGTTTAGGATGGCCTTTTATCGATATACAAAGATTTAATTTAATCGATCCACTCTTGCTAAAGTAATTTTTCAAGTCGCACAGCTTATGACCATATGTCAAACTGTCCTAAGTACACTTAGGCTTAAAACTATTGAACTTTTCAAAAAATGTCAAATAACGCCTGACGACACTGAGTGTTGCCTTGGCCAGAAAGTTTTTTAGTTCCCCTCTTAATTGCGCGACTCCTATTTATATTCCGAGATGTATCAACCATATGCCAATGTTATCCCTTTTACGCTGTTTATTCGGCGTCCGCGGAATTATTTAGAGGTTTTCTTTGTTGAAAAATGATTAGATAGTCCTGCGTTATCGACTGAAAGAAAGGTTCTGATAACCAAAAAAATACTTATTTTTCATAGTACTATCGGAAAAATGATATGAAAATCATTTTGCGGGAAGCCAGAAAAACAGTTTTTTCTGTGTTTGTTACGGAATATTATAGACTTTAAATCTGAACAAGAGTAAAAACATGGATTCATTCGCTTTGAGAAATAAGCTAACATTAACAGAAATATAGGTGGACTTATGTTGACGATTTTTGCCGGAGAAGTTTTATTCTACTGACGTGGAGTGAATAAACCTCAGCCCCTTAAAGGCATTATTGAGGTTATCTCGCAACAAATTTAAAACAAATGGAGAACACCTTCCGACAATTTTCAAAAAATTGCGTTACACATGAACCGGACTATATACATCTGAAACTATAGGAAAAATGGAGTAAAATGGCACTTAAGATTTTTCGTTTTCCCTTCCTGTTGACATACAAATTTCAAAGGGCACATTAAAAAAAAAAAAATAAAAAAATATTTTAAATACTTTTACTGATCGCACCATGCTGTTGTTGGTGTCATATTAAAGGGGATAATATTAGCTTTATACAGTTATTTTCATTTATAGCATTCAAGAATAACAAGGACATCAAACATGTCCTTGAAAAATTAAATACTGAAAAAAACCGCCGGAACACGTGTCTTTTTATTTTTGGTCTTTCATCATGCTGCGGTGTCAGAATATGGTTTGTTCGTATTTTTTTTTAATTTTGTTCGTGTCGCAGAATGATATAGACTAAAGTGTTTTGTTTTCTTTGAAGAATTTCATTTAAATATTTATTAAAAACTAACTTACAAAGGTAGGATATTAAAATTTCGGGAAGTGTTGCACCACATAAGGATGTTAACATATATTTTTTTGAAACAAATTGCAGGATGTTTTACAAGGGTAAATACTAAAATTTAATTTTTCAAGAACATTTGAGTTGTCCTTGTCCTAAATGAAAATTATTATATAAAGCTAATATTCTCTTCTTTAATATGACACCAACAACAGCATCGTGCGAGGAGTACAAGTATCTAAAATATTTTTTTTGAAAAATGTTTTCCTTTGAAATTTTGAATGTCCTTTAAAAAGTCAACAGGATGAGAAAACGAAAAATCTTAAGTGTCAGTTTACTCCATCCTCTATTTCCTATAGTTTCAGACGTATATAGTCCGGTTCATGTGCAGTTTTGATTGTCGGACGGTGTAATAATATAACAAGTAAAATCCCCTTATAAAAAGTAAAATGCCACCATAAAATAGTCTAAATTAGAATGGAATAATTAGTTTCCTTTCACAATTTTAGGTGGAAATATTTTTCGACCATGTAGACCCTAAATGCCTAAATTATCTAATCTAATCTAAATAAATGTGTTCAGCAAGGTGAAGGGTACCACCTACGGGGCTATATAAAAGTGTCGACCTAAAAATGCAGGGAACCTCAAAAGGGTAGTTCCGTCAAACAATGTAGCTAAAGGGAAGGTCACGTTAGGCAAATATTTGCTCCTGCGACCGGCAATGTGCTCTTGCTGACAGCAACTGAGTGTAAATAATGCATTGAAATTTATGCTCACTTGCTCTCAGTAAGCGCACACTGCCGGTCGCTGGAGCACATATTTGCCTAATGTGACCTTACCTTAAGAACCTCAAAACACCGAAAATCGGGATGTGCCATTATATGGGAGCTATACCAAAACAGGGCCCTATGTTGGCTATATTAGGTGGAGAAGTTTCGTGGGCACTGGGAACCTCAAATGTCAAATTACAGCTACAGTAGAATCGCGATAATTCGTACCTCGATAAATCGAAAATCTCGATAATTCGTATAATCTGTTGGTCCCTTGAATCCATATCCTTCGCATTTTAAATCTCGATAATTCGTATAAAATGGCCAGTCCATTGGATTACGAATTATTTAATGAGATTCTACTGTAGTTCGTTAAAAATTTTAGCTAATATACTCAAAATACTGAAAATCGGAAGGTACAGTTATATGGGGTCTATACCAAAACATAGACATATGTTGATGATTTTTGGTGGAGAAGTTTCGTGACCACTAAGAACCTCAAATGTCAAAGTGACTAAAAATGTCAAAATAGGCGCATCTTCCCAAAATGCCAGCGTCCTATCTCCATGTTTGTGGATGCTAGAGTGATTACTACAGAAAGACGGACGGACATGCATAGATCGTCTCAAAATTTTACCTTGATCAAGAATATATATACTTTATAGGGTCGCAAATGGAAAAACAAACTTAATTTACCCTCCATACTATGTGGATCCACTTGTATGGAGAAAGTGGCCAAAAATATTTAGAGTGTAAAAATCAAGCCAATGCGCCGGCTACAGCTTTGTGCTGCTGCAAAGATTGTTTTAAGAAATCAAGAGCGTTACATTCTCCCCCTTTCCCTCTGGAGGGGATATACTGTAAGAATTGTTTTATGCTGTTAATACAAAATGACAAGAACAAAGGTCCCGATTATCTTATGATGCAAAAATAGGCTTGGGGAAACAAAACAATCTCCAAAACAACATAAAATCCAACCAATTTAGAGGATTAAAAAAATCAAAAACTTTTGTCTGAAAATTGGTAAAATTTTTAATATAAATCTTATAGCGTTCTTCCTGGAACGTAGATTTCTTCATCTTGCCATTGATGCCAATTATGTTAATGTACGTGGTCAGACAACAGAGTTATACGCTAATATTTATTTATTTATTGAGTGAAAGGCTACACAGCAATATAAAAATCTTATAATTACAGTGCAGGTTTATAAAAGTTATGAAATATCCTTCTTAACAAATAATTAGAACAATAATATGAATGTAAAAAGCATAAAAACACATATTAATTTTTATAAAACAATATTTTTAGGGAGGTACAGAATGAAAAATTTAATTTAATGGAGCAGTGTAATGTTTGACAAGGTTTTTCTTAAGCTGAAAACAGATACAACGTTTGATTAAAGTTTTGCGTTGGGCGTCGAGAAAAAAACAACAACAACAGGGCGACGACGATACCAAAGTCCAGCGTTTATCTGTTTGCCGGCATATATTTCAAATGAATTTGAATTTTTCAACATCATGCCCAACAGTGTAAAAACGGCCAAAACGACACAAAACTTTACCCAAACGTTGTATCTGTTTACAGCTTTAAATCGACGCCTCCAAACAACAGTATGCTAAGTCGACTTAGCATGTTTTCAAGTTCTTTACATTTTTATATTTAACGTCCTTTAACTTAAATTCTGTCAAATTTTGGTAATGATCGGACAATCCGAACAGAAGTTATAAACAAATATTTACTTAGCATTGTACTGAAGGTCAAAGAAATTTCCAAACTTTTAGAGCTTGTCCTGCAAAACTCGCTTTTCAGAATTAGCAAACTATTATTTGGAGGTGTCGAACGTCCTTTAACTTAAATTCTGTCTAATTTTGGTAATGATCGGTCAATCCGAACAGAAGTTATAAACAAATATTGACTTAGCATAGTACTGAAGTTCAAAAAAATTTCCAAACTTTGAGAGCTTCTCCTGCAAAACTCACTTTTTAGACTTAGCACATTTAATGTGAACGCATTGCTGCAGTCGTTTCTCAACTCTTGTTGACATTAGACTACGCGCCGGTCGCAGTAATTTTTTCGTTTTTCTTTTATGCGTGTCTTCTTTGACATTATACATCAACACACACTCACACACATCATACAATAATCAATACACACACCACCAGCGTTCTTTCTTTTGTTTAATTAAAATTTTACAATTGATTGAATAAAAGTTAAATTGTTTTTATGGAAAATGGGGGACCCGGAGCCACCTCCTCGTTTGGATACGAGGGGAAGATTCGAGTCTGCTATTAATCCTGGAAGTAAAAAATTTAAAAACAATCAGCCAATACCTACATCCACACCATCAGCATCTGCATCCACACACACATCCTATCCTACCAACTTACCTGAATTTCCCAATGATACTGTCCATTACAAAAACACAAACATTCCCACTAACAGCAACAACAATAGCGCAAATAATGAAAATAACACAACTCATTCCAACATTGCTAACACAAAGAATAATCCAGCAAACACTAACATATTAAATTACAATATCTATGAAAATGCTCCAATCCTCTACAATGAGTGCAACCCAGGCCCTTTTTATGTACTAATTACTTCAGATGAGCCAATCAGCTCTAGAAAGAAGAATTCCGAATTACATTTATTTGCTAAACTGGCAAGTGCTGATATTGCTGCACATTTTGTGGCTAAAAGTATAGCTTACAAAACATTCAGGTTAACTTTCAATAATTACAATTCGGCAAATAAGTTCGTCCTGGATCCAAAGCTTAAAAGCATTGGTCTAAATGCGTTTATCCCAGACAGATTTGTTCAAAAATTTTATATTATAAAATCTGTCCCAGTTGGCTTTACTGGTCAAATGATTGTAGACCAAATTAATAACAGCGATAATGAATTTAAAGCTGTGTCTGTTTATAGATTCAACTACAAAAATGAGGAAGGAAAATACGTACCATCACAAACTATTAAAGTAGGAATTGTTGCAGACTTTCTCGTCAAAGAAATAAAAATGTTTAGTTCCTTAATTGAAACAGAATTGTACATTCCACCTGTACGTTTATGTAAAAACTGTGGTCGTTTGGGGCATATAGCCATACGATGCAGATCCAAGAAAAGATGCCTTCTCTGTGGACAAAATATCATATGTCCCAATAGTTGCTCAGAAGAAAAATGCGATTCATGTCTTACCACTATAAAATGCACAACTTCTTGTACTCTTCCTAGATGCATTTTATGTAATCTATACGATCATAATGCGATGGATTCAAAAAAATGTCCAAAATATGGTTATGAAAAGACAATTAGAGAAGCAATGTCTATATCAAATCTTTCTAGGAAAGAATGTCTACCAAAGGACTCTTCCAACTATTATGAAATTCTTAACGACCCTCGTTATGAAAATGAATTCCCGCAAATCTCAAGCAGAAGTAAACCTCCTACTAGGTCACTGAAAGATGAATTTAACCGAAGATTAACAACAACAAAATATAACAAAATGGTAGCTAAAGCTCCACCGAGGCAATTGATTACGGCAGAACCCGAATCTATTGATCCTACAAGACCAACGTTTGAACACAAACAATTTTCCAAAATATCTCAGTATGAGAAAATCCTTTCTTCTTTTACAAAACAATTGGCCGTTGTCCTTGCGAACGCAAATTGTACCGAAGGTCTGGAAATCCTGAATCAGTTCTCCAATGCTGTCATCACATCAGCTCAAAACAATCCAAATAATCCTATTAATGATGAATATGAGAATCCTACAATATAATATACAGAGTTTCAATAAAAACAAAGCTTATCTTGAAATCTATTTAAACAAACTAGCAATTGATATTTGCATATTAAGCGAAATTTTCAATGTAGATGAAAATGCAACAAACTGCTGCATAAAAAATTACAACATAATAACAAAAAAAAGAAGTGACAATTATGGTGGAGTTGCCATAATGCACAATAACAGTATCCGCATGAAAAAAATTACTTTCAACACGAACCTAGACATTTTGATCTGTGAAACTACCAACTTGTCACAAAATTTTATCATTGTGTCTGTCTATTTTCCACATTCCGTTAAATCGAATAATTTAAAGAATGAACTAAGCAAGTTGATAACATTTTTGGAAAACAAACCTAATGTAATTATAGCTGGTGATTTTAACGCTAGAACTAAAGCTTACGGAGACGTATTTGACACTGTAAGAGGTTCCACTGTAAAAGCTATGATGGATTGCTCGAACTTTCGATGTATTAATAATGGATCTGCTACTTTCAAGAAAAATCTATATGACAACTCTGCCGGTTCGGTATTAGATCTAACTTTTACTAACTACAGATCTCCCATGGAATGGAATGTGAAAGACATTATTATCGGCGGAAGTCATCATAAGCCAATTGTAATAAACATTGCTGACATTAAACCTAGGCAACAACACTTTCTAGCTAAAAAACATCTGCTGAAAAATTTAGCCAACTTCAATGTAGAATCGGATATGCATACGATTCAAACACAACTAAATCATTTAATAAAGAAATCTACCTTTGTAATTGGCCCAAAAACTAAACTTAACTCTTGGTGGAATACTGATGTAGACAGATGCATGAGGCTAAAGGAAGCTGCGGAGAAGAAATTCGAAGGCTATAAAAATGCAAAAAATGCTGCCCTTGCTATGGATGCAATAAAGAATTTTAGAAAAGCTGTTAAAAAGGCAAAACAGGTGGTAAAAGTTTCGAGTTTATATAAGCTTAATCAAATAAATAACTCTAAATCTTTATTCAGATATGTTAAAGGATGCAAATCAGTATTTGAAACTCAGGCAACATCCAAGTGGAGTCCTGATAACAATGAACGTTTTCTTCAACACATATGTGACCAAGTTCCTAATAACAGTAATATTTGTGACACATCTTTGTATAACAAGCAATCAAAAAATTTCTCGATGGAAGAATTGGAATATGTTCTGGATAATAAGAAAAAACCATCAGCAGCTGGACTGGATGGTATCACCTACGAAATGGTGAATAATTTCTCAGGAGAAGGAAAACAAAATCTGTTACTTTCATATAACAAACTATGGACTACCTGTGAATTTTTAGAGGAGTGGAGAAATATTAAAATCATCCCAATACCTAAAAAGGGCAAAGACCTAGATATTCCAACCAACTTCAGGCCAATAGCCTTAATTTCTGTTATGGCGAAAATAATTAATTTAATGGTAAAACAGCGTTTAAACACTTTTCTGGAAGAACAGAAGATTCTACCCGCGAGATCATATGCTTACAGGAAGAATGTATCAACTGCAACCTGCATAAACGATCTTCTTCATACAATTAATCTACACAAAGAAAAAAATGAAAAAGTTTTAATTCTTTCCTTGGATGTTTGAAGGGCTTATGAATCCGTAGATATCAAATGCCTTAAGATAATTTTTGAAGAGTTGAATATCCCAGAACAAATCAGAGTATGGATAATGAACTTTTTGTGCAAAAGGATTCTTCATATGGGAATTTCCAGTAAGAACATATACAACGGAATTCCACAAGGAAGCTGTCTTAGCCCAACTCTCTTCAATTTATATACGATGGGACTACATGGAGTGTCGGACGATAACACGCAAATATTTCAGTATGCCGACGACTTTATTATGTTGGTAAGCAGTTATGACTTTGAAAGCGCAAATTCAATACTTCAGCGTAAGGCTTCTTCATTTGTATGCCTTCTAAAGAGGCTAAACTTAGAAATAAATGTCGACAAAACAGCCGTAATGTATGTGGCCAAAGGTGGCAGGAAAAATCCATACGTTATCTTAAATAGCACTCCAGTAAAAGTAGTAAAATCTATAAAGTTCTTAGGCAGATTCATTAAAAATAGCCTTTCTCTCAAAGAGCATTACGAGGAAGTAATCTCATCCTGCAAAAACACCATAAATGCTTTGAAAATGATTACAGGACCAAAATTGGGCATACATCCTACTAAAGCCGTAAATCTATCTAAATCTCTCGTTTTCTCAAAAACTGAATACGCAATTTCATCAATGGCGCATAGACCCACATACATTAACAAAAAATTAACAAGTTTTCAAAACCAGATGCTACGACGAAATCTTGGCTTGGTACCTTCCACAACTAATCACGTTGTCTGCGCACTAGCTGGCATCCTTCCAACAGATCTGAGAGCACAATTCTTAGCCTCCAAAGAATTAATACGTTTAAAAATTTACAACACTGCATTGTTCGACTATTTCACTGAAAGTCCTTCAATGAAAACAGGCATTGGATATGTCTACACAAAGTTCCAGAATATTTTTGACAACTTGCAGATCGGCTACAATGTAGACTCATCAGGAAAGATTAACTTCCAACTAAATAATTTTGTCACCAGCAAGAAAGATATATCTGGAGAATGTCTGAAAGTGATATATAACAAAATTATAAATGATTTTAATTCAATAGGAACATCAATTTGGGCCACTGATGCCTCGGTCTCTACAAACAGTACTGGGTGTTCAGTGTGCAACATTTCGTCCAACCAAAATTTCCTATATATGATTCCAGAAAAGGTTTCATCCTTAACGGGTGAATTAAATGCCATTGAGAAAGCCATTGACGTCATAATTGAGGATGGAATAAGTACTGCCGCAATATTCACCGATAGCAAAAATGCCTGCCTGCTTCTAAGAAACAACTCTTCATTTAATTGCACCGCCTACAACATAACTAGAAAAATTTTACAGTCTAACATAAAGAAAATTACTTTTATTTGGACCCCATCGCACGTTGGGATTGGACCAAACGAGACGGCTGATTATTACGCCAAGCATGCTGCGGACATAGGATGTGTCATACCTCTATCACTTTCGGTCACTGATGCATCTAAAAAAATTGAAGAACAATTATGGATTGATTTCACAAACAGTTATAAGCATATATCCTTATCCAAAGGTGCATATTTTTACCAATTTTTCCCTGAACCGTCGAAACATCCATGGTACAAAACATCAAAGTTCAAATCTGAAGATATAAAAGTCATTAATAGACTTTTCAGTGGACATACGTACACCAAAAAATACTACCACAGAATTGGCATCTGCAACTCCAGCCTTTGTGAGCTATGCGATGTTATTGAGGATGAAAAACATCTGATCTTCCACTGTAAGAAATATGAGACACACAGGAATAAATATAAAATTTTCCGGGATTTCAACAACCTACCTGATGTTCTTAAATCGAAAAATGCCAATCACTTTAAAGAGCTAATCGACTTCATCAACATAAGCAGAATTGATTTATAGACTGCCTTCTTTGTTTTGCTACATTTCTTCAACTTTTGTTTAATTTTTCTTTTATTAATTCAAACACTTTTGTTTTGCTTTAATTTTTCCTTCACAAGTATATTATGTATGTATATTTGTTTAGTATGCAAATACCAAAAAGAAATAATAAAAGAGTACTCTGATGGTTTCAAGTAACCATTAACCAGTCGTGGTGAATGAGCACATATGTATGTGTTTCCACCAACCCACTTGACCATTGTATGAAGTACAAAAAAAAAAAAAAACGCATTGCTGATTGTTTGTAGTTCATTTGGTAGAGCATTCCAAAGACGTATGGTATTAACGGAAAAGTGTTGTTCGGAAACGTGTCTTTGCGGTCTGACGGGAACTAAACGGTTGCTTCTATTAGATCTGTTAAATTTTAATTTATCGTACAGATATTTAGGTTTCTTTTTCACTATATAATGGAGAAAAATTAAGGATCTGATATTAAGAAGAGTGTCGAAATTATAGCCATAGAGGGATTTTGCATATTGAGACACGTGATCAATTCTTTTTAGCCCATATACGTATCGATGTATATTATTGAATGTTATATTTAATTTACGTCGACAAGATGAATCACAACCTGCAAAAAGTATGCACCCGTAAATGAGACTTTTGAACAAGGAAAGTTTTTGCAGGGAGAAATCGTATTTTAAATGGGGTAAAAGAGTGTGTGACCCACAATGAACACAATTTAGCATTTGTTTGACCTGCAAGCATATTTGCGTGATTTGACTAAGTCAGTGTATTGTTAAAAATAACACCAAGATTTTTTGCATTTGGGACAATGTTGATCTTTTCATTGTTAATGAAAACATCAAAATTTCTTACGCGAAAATTTTTGTTTTTATGAATAACTAAAAGTTTTGATTTTTGCGGATTCAACAACAATCCATTAGCCGTAGCCCACTTATAGACTCTGGGTAGGTCTTCGTTAAGTTTAGTAACACAATCACTGATATTATAATATATTATTATACTAGCAGACCCCGGTCCGCGTTGCTGGCCCGTCGTAATGAGTTTTAATTCAAAAGTAGGTATTTTCTACCTCACTTCTTCGGTCCATTGTCAAACCGAGAAGGATTTTAAATTTATCAACAGATTTTGTCTGTAACCTTTCTTTTCTCTTACGGACTTTGTCGGATTTTTCGCCAATTTGTGCCTTTTAGGATTTATTATCGTCCATGTCACTGTCTTTATCCTAAAGCGATCTAATAATAAAAGTTAAAAAAAATGATTAAATCGAATTCTCCCGCTTATTTAGACCTATATGTTTTAGCTTTTCATGGCTGATGGATCGTTGAACCTCACCATTTAAGTACATTTGTAAATATGTAGTTTTTCTTGATCGGAGCGCAACCAACGTTGTCTCGAAAACTAATTTGCAACCTGATGCACTCATAAGTTTAGCAAATATAGCGAAATTCGTCTACAAATATATATCATTTTGGACCACGGGACATTCCTGAATATTTTCTGAAAATTAGGTTCAGTAGTTTTGGAAAAACAATGTTTTGAAAAGTGTGGGCGTGGTCATCGGTTTTCAAGATATAACATATTAAAAAAAGTGGGCCTGGTCCGGTCCTAGGGTGCACACAACTTCATTGCCTACCAAAATGTATGCTGAAACCGATATAATCATAAGTTTGGCTTATACACATAGCGTTTAACAGAAAGGCATGGGGAAGGTACCCCATATAATAACGGCAAACATTGAGCTTTTGCTGCAAATTTTATGGAAATCCCTTCAGTAGTATTGGAGTTATGACATACTAAAAAAACAGGCTTGATCGGGCCTATAGGCCCCAAAGAAGTACCTAGATTATAGATTAATCCGTAAATTTTTATTCCGATACATACATAATTTTTGCAAATATAACGTTTTTTTTTAAATATCGCATAGGGGAGGTACCCCGCCCCCTCTGGAATTCAATAAAATATGTAACCTGTTTTCGGGGGCGTGGTAAACTTTTCTTTCCAAAAAACCTAAGTTGGGTTATGACAGCATTTGATTTTTATTCATAAAGGTAAGGCGTTTTTTTAAATATGCCCTCTTCAAAATTCAAGAAAATATGCCTGTACATTCCCTGACATTTTCACGAATATCGGTTCAGTAGTTTTGTAGATGTAACATATTTTAAAAAGTGGGTATGGGCAAGTCTGTGGTTCCTACAAAAGTAGGTAAGGTCGGAGACACAACCACAATTGTCTCGCAAATTAACTTCCAAATAGATACATTCGTAATTATTGTAAATATAACATTTTAAAAAAAGTAGGGTATAGGGGAAGTTCCCCGCCCTTTCCGAAATTCAACTGAATTTGTAGCCTATTTTAAGCGGGGACCATCTTTGTACATTCCCTGGCAATTTCAGGAAAATCGGTTCATTAGTTTTTGTAGAAATGATAAAAATAGAAAATTGAAAAAAATGGGCGTAAAAGTGGGCATGGTCAAATTTTCTTTGCATAAAAACCCAAGTCGAAAATCGGTCCAGCCGTTCTCAACTGATGCCATTACCAACGAACGATATTTGATTTTTATTTATAAAGATTTAAAAGTTTAGACTAATCGCGATTTTCTTGAAAATTCCCTGTATATATAACCTAATTGGAAAGTGAGCGTGGTCGGATCTTAAGTCACAAAATAAGTACGTAAGGTTGGAGACACAATCGCCATTGACTCGCAAATAAATTCCCAAACCGATACATTCGTATTTGTTGCAAATATTGCATTTTTACAAAAATAGGGCATAGGGGAGGTACCCGCCCGATCCAAAAGTCAACAAATATGTAGCCTATTTTTATCGGGGACCAACCCTGTACATTCACTAAAAGTTTCAGGAAAATCGATTTAGTAGTTTCGAAGATATAACATATTTAAAAAAGTGGGCGTTGTCCAGTCTTAATGCCCCAAATAAGCACGTAAGGTCGGAGACACAATCGCCATTGACTCGGTAATTAATTTTCAAAGCGATACATTTGTAATTGTTGCAAATATTGCATTTTTACAAAAATAGGGCATAGGGGAGGTACCCCGCCCGATCCGAAATTCAACCAAATATGTAGCATATTTCAACCGGGGGCCATCACTCTACGTTCCCTGCAAATTTCAGGAAAATCTATTGAGTAGTTCCATAGATATAACATATTTATAAAAGTGGGCGGAAAAGTGGGCGTGGCCAATTTTTCTTTGCATAAAAACCTAAACTGGACTATGACTAACATTTCCACAAAAAATTATCCAAATCGCTCTAGCCGTTTTCAACTGATTCAATTACCAACAAACGACAATTGAGTTTTATATATAAAGATAATTATATAAAGTTGGACGTCATCAGCGTACATAATGGCTTTGCTATTGACTAATTGATTTGGAATATCATTTGCGTACAGCGAAAACAAGAGAGGCCCTAATATTGAGCCTTGAGGAACACCTTGGGGTAACGGCAACGGCTCTGATTTATAATTACCAGCGTATACAGATTGCACCCTATTACTCAGATATGACTTAAGTAATCTTATAGCTGTTTGATTAAAATTAAAGAAACGTTTGAGAAAATACATTTATGCAATTTATAAAAGAAGCATTTCAATGTTTTGTGGATTCCTCACTTACATGGGGTTGGGAAAGCTGGTAGCTAATGGGATCACCGTTTTGAGCTTATAACAATGCGTCTTGTAATTCCTTTTGGGATATGTTTCCTTTTGCTTGTCGATTCCGCATTGTCATCCTAAGGACTAACGGGATTGCTGCCGGATGAGTCTGTGCTACTTTCGGAACAGTCAAGTATCGCTATGGTAGTAAGCTTGAACACAAACGTGTGTCAAAACGTGTTCCATGTGATACAGGCTGTCAAATTGGTCATACATAATTTTTAGACTTTCGTGTTCAGTTAAGTAGAATTCTACTCTTAAAATGTCGGATTTTTGCACCACTTTTAGCCTGTATGAGAATTAATTCATTAATAATGTTTGCGGGCACCAATGATGAAAAATAACAAAATTTTTAAAGTGGACACCATAACACAATATTGAGGTTAATTTTAATTCTGATATCTATAGTAATATAGTTTTTATTTTTGCCCATTAAATAAACCGCAATGTCACAATTAATGTCTAGACATTGTCGTTTTATATAATTTACCTGGTATCCACTTTTTTGCGATTTCATTCAAATTCGATGGTTTGTCTCAATGTGTTGTTCATAATTTGCTGAAATTTGTGCCAAATTATGCACGATCCCTTCGTGTTATTTTTTGTACCTAATTTTGTATGCAATTTCTTCTTCGGCAAGAAATACAGCAAAAGGCCCTGTACTGTTATTTGCTTTTTTGTATATTAAAACAGAAGCCTTGACCTTATAAAGTGACCGAACCAAAACGGGAGAGAGTGTGTTTAGTGTCTAATGCCAATTGGTTGCCTTTGGTTGTTCATGACTAGCTGATTGACGGACTGCTGTGTTGCTTCATTGAAAATCCATCTAAATGTGTTGCTTACCATCTTTAAAGATTTAATGATTTTAATGATGGTCAATAAAAAAAGCCTGGCCTCAAAGGTATGATGAAATTAGGTATAAGAGTAAAGTGAAGAAACACTTGGGTTTTTTCCTAAATTTATGGAAATTATATAGATTTAGATTTTGTCTGAGCGGATATTAACGGAACTTTGATAAGTTTTTTATTATAGGTCATATAAACGGTATGACTTAGTTTGGGACAAAATGTTGCTTTCGAGGACAAATTCAAGTGAAAAATGCTAAGCAACAAACAACTCACAAAAAATTTCATATAGGAGTCAGGGTTGTCTTTAAACTTGAGTTATTAACAATAAATGTGAGTTTTAAAACGCTTTTACACGACTTAAAGGCAATCCTTAAACTTGAAATATTTTACGTTACTTTGGAATCATTAGAATCAAGACAATATTAAAGGGAGATTTAAAAAAAAAAAAATGTTAACAATATGGCCCTCTTTTGAACATGGATTTTAAAAACGTTATTTTAGGTCGGTAGTGGATTTTGAGCAGCCTTCAAACGTGTATTTTTAAAAGCATTTTTAGAGGACTCTGGACAGACTTTAAACGTGAATTTTTAAAAATATTTTTAGACGACAGCGTTTAAACGTGGAGTTTTAAAAATATATTTAGAAGACTCTGGACAGCGTTTAAACGTGGAAAGGCTTTAAACGTGGACTTTTAAAAATATTTTTAGAGGACTCTGGACAGCATTTAAACGTGGACTTTTAAAAATATTTTTAGAAGACTTTGTACATCCTTTAAGCGTGAATTTTTAAAAATATTTTTAGAGGACTCTGGATTTTTAAAAATATTTTGGAGGACTCAGGCTGTCCAGAGGAACGTGGAATTTTAAAAATATTTTTAGAGAACTCTGGACATCCTTTAAACGTGCATTTTTACAAATATTTTTAAAGTATTCTGGAATGCGTTTAAAGGTGGATTTTTAAAATATTTTTAGAGCACTCTGGACAGTCTTTAAACTTGTACTTTTAAAAATATTTTTAGAAGACTGTACATCCTTTAAACGTGAATTTTTAAAAATATTTTTAGAAGACTGTACATCCTTTAAACGTGAATTTTTAAAAATATTTTTGGAGGACTCTGGACAGCCTTTAACGCAGATTTAAAAAAATATTTTTAGAAGACTCTGTAAGTCCTTTAAACGTAAATTTTTAAAAATATGGACTGCGCTTAAACGTGGATTTTTAAAATATTTTTAGAGGAATCTGGACAGCCTTTAAACGTGGATTTTTACTAATATTTTTAGAGATTCTGGACTGCGTTTAAACGATGATTTTTAAAAATATTTTTAGAGGATTCTGTACATCCTTTAAACATGAATTTTTAAAAATATTTTAGAGGACTCTGTACAGCCTTTAAACATGGATTTTTAAAAATAGTTTTAGAGGACTCTGGGCAGCTTTTAACGTAGATTTTTAAAAATATTTTTAGAGGATTCTGGACAGCCTTTAAACGTGGATTTTTAAAAGTATGTTTAAAGGACTCTGGACGGCCTTTAAACGTGATTTTTTAAAAATATTTTTAGAGGACTCTGGACAGCTTTTAACGTAGATTTTTAAAAATATGTTTGGAGAACTCTAGACAGCCTTTTCACATGGATATTTAAAAATATTTTTGAGGACTCGAGCCAGTCTTTAAACGTGGGTTTTTATTAAATAATATAGACGACTCTGGCAGCGTTTAAACGTATATTTTTAAAAATATTTTTAGAGGACTTTGGACAGCCTTTAAACTTTGATTTTTACAAATTTCTGCAGAGAACTCTGGACAGCCTTTTTTGAACATATTTTTAGTGGGCAGTCCTTAAACGTGCATTTTAAAAATACCTTTAGAGGCCTCTTGACAGCCCAACTTGCATTTTAAAAATGCCTTTAGTGGATTCTGGACAGCCCAACTTGCATTTTAAAAATACCTTCCGAGGAATATGAGCAAAAACAAAAATGTAGAGGACTCTGGACAACCTTTAAACGTGGATTTTATATTTTTCGAGGACTCTGGACTGCGTTTGAACGTTTGTTTTTTTTTTAATATTTGTACCATTCAGCTCGGAAGTAGTTTAATTAAAGATTTTTCAAAAAATCACATATTGTTGTACAAGTCTGTTTCCCCAAAATTATTAACTTGTTATTGATTTAAATATTAGCCACTAATTGACGGATGTCTTTACGCAAACCTCAAATTTGTTACCTGATAATGTGTAATTAGATTCTCACACAAGATTAACCGAATGTAAATTATATGTAAATTAGTAATACTTGTTGCAAATTTGACACAATTTTATATTCTTCTTGGATAACCGGAGGCCCTTATTTAATTCTTCGGTTTGGTGGTGGTAGACAAACAATATAATTTACAAAATCTGCATATTGAATACGACGAACACCATCATTGATAGTTTGTTTCTCAATCACGGGATATGGTTTTGGGCTAATGTGGTTAGAATTGATTGGTTGTTGGCGTCTACAGCATTGGCTACTTACTTACTTGGTTGGTTGGTTGCATGCAAAACACAAATCAAAACCAATCCCAAGAAGAGACTAAGAACAAGGAAACCCCGAGCTGCAAGTTCCTTCAACATTTCCAAAATACTGCAATTAAGAGGTTTTTACCTAATGCAAAGTGGCAAAAACCAGAAGACAAAACCAAAAGCGTAAATTACGGTCATCAATGAAGAAGAACAAGAAGAGAATTGATATTCAAATAAGATGAAGAAAAGAAACCTATGAAAGTAAAAACAGGAACACACCAAACAGATTATTCAAAGAAGACCAAAACAGTAGCATCCTAACAGTAGCCGCAGCAAAAAATAAAATTAAATAATTTCAAATGTGGTTTTTGCTTTGATACATACAAGCGTGTAACCTACACATTATTTTGAATTTCGACGAGGATGGTGTAATGAGTTAGGTCCTAAAGGACAGTTTTAAGGTTGGTTAATATAGACCGGTGGTACTTTATAAAGAATTGTCTAAGGCATTCCATGAATATGCCGATGCACTGTGGTCGAACTTGTATGGGAAGAGAGGCCAAAAATACTTCCCCAGCAGATATCAATACGAAAATTTTAATAAAGGCTAGTTTAGAAACACAAATAAAAGAAAGCAAAAAAATGCAACATAGGTCCAACTTTAGGTATATCCCCCATAGAACTGTAACCCCTAATTTCTGGCATTGTGGGGGTCTTGGCCATCGGTTTGGGGGTTTGGCGATCGGTTTTCCCTTGTGTTAAAAAACCTTTTTGTCAAAATTTTTTGAATTGGGTCCACGATTTGATAGGGTCCCCATATAATGGTACCGCCCGATTTTCGGAATTTCAAAGGTTTTATATAAGTTATTAATTCGAAATGACCGAAATGTCACTGAATCATACCTGGAGTTAACTCTACTCTAATAAACAGTAGGTCTCATATCATTGAATCAATATGAATCGGGTGTACTCATTGATATGAGAGAAGAGAATTTGTTCCATAAACGAATTTTGATTTGTTGAAAACTAATTCAAAAGAATATTGTAAATATTGTACCAAACAAGTAAAAAAGTGTCAGTCGGCTTTGCCGACAGATATATACCCTCAGCCAATGTGAAGCGAAGCTTTCACCTCCGGACAGATCGAATGTATTTCAGGTATCTTCAGAATTTTGTGGCCCTTTTTGGACATTTGAACTTGCCGACAAAAACGTGGATTAGGAATTAACTGCACTAATACACAAATGTTGAACTTTTGTAGGGCAGGTACCTTTAGGGAGGACCGATATTGGCCATTTTAGATGTTAAACTAAATTTTGATAAAATATTAGGAGATCCAAAGTTTGGACCAAATTGGTTACCCCATTCAAGTGATACCGTCCTAGCATTTTAGTAATATTTTTTAAACATTGGGGAGAAGTACCGAATGCTGTGGACCGGGATTGCCCATGGAACTAAGTTTGGATATAATATGACGAAGACCAAATGTTGGAACAAATCGGTTGAACAGTTCGAGAGTTATCGTGCTCTCAGACCGCCACATATGGTGACATAGGGGTTTTTTACACTGTTTGGGCTGTTTTCCCAAGAAATATGGACTTGCCCCTGAAAAAAACTTTTACCGTCGTAATGGTGGTAGCGAATGCAAATAGCTTCAACAAAATTCAAAGTGATTCGAGAGCAGGTCTTTAATTGAACTTATCCGAAATTTTGTGTGAGAGGTACCAGAAGGAGTAGACAAATATAGTCCATATTTGAACCTGATCTATATCTGGTAGATATATTAGGATGTGTAATGTATAGATTACATCGGTCACTCCCTTCAAGAGTTATCGTGCGCAAAATTTTTTCCGAAAATTGAAACTTGTACCGTCGCACTATAGGTAATTTGCCCAGTTTTTGAGGCAAAAAGCCGATTTGGCATCTTTTAATAATAATATTTTTTAGTGGGCATTGAAAAACGAACATGTCAGAATGTATTAATATGAATGACATTTTTCAAAAAAGAGCCATTATCGTGGTTTAAATTGCATTCAAAATGAGAATTTCGAAGAAAAACTAAAAAATATAAATTATAAGGCCTATTTCAATGTGTTAAAAACCGTGGAAAAATATACCAAATATAAGTATATGTAAAACGGAATAGATTGGCCATTGCGAGTGCAATTTATTTAATATATGATATATCTTAAACATTTTGTGTAGCGACCAAAAACACAAAATGTCGGAAATAAATATTATATTTTTCTTAAATTCACTTTATATAGACTTTTACTAAATTGGCCGTGTTTGGCCGCGATTTTGCCACCAAGAACATATTACTGAGAGTCTTCTGTGCTGGTATTACTGCATTTCAAAACCCGATTTTGCCCGTTTTTTGATATTTATATGATTTTGTAAGGTTACTTCTCAATAAAAACTACCAAAATTGTGGAAGTTTGGATTGAGAAAATGCATATCAAATATAAAAATATTATTGTTTACAATTTCATTGCAAGTAAAATAAGTAATGGCGACAAATTGTTCGTTATATCCGTGGTTTTTTATAAAGGGTGCGGTAGTGGTACGCTTTATTTTATATCTCTTTTATATATTAATCATTGATACGGTTTAAAGGAGTACTAAACTCGTCTTTATTAACGTATATTTAAATAATATACAAAATTGTAATAGCAATTCGTTTGAAAATCTACCCGTGGAGTCACCGACGTAGCCAGGGGGGGGGGGGGGGGCGGTGGGCCCGGGCCCCCCCCGAAATGATTTTCGTTTCCATAAGCTATTAGCTTATGTTACAATTTTTTTTTTAATTTTTGAGTAAAATTTTTAAACTTTTAAATTTTTCAAGAAATATGTAAAACATTTACAAGAAGTTTTACAGAGAAATGTTTAACTACATTGGTATTATTGCCCAACATATTTGAAAGTATAAATGTAATGAACAAGTTAGTTTTTTTGAGCAATTTTCTGCATAGTTGTTGTTAAGTTTAAGGTGTTGTTTAAGCATTTAATCGTAATTTTAGGCTGACTGTAAGTGTTACTGGGTAGCATATTACGTCCAATTCCTTGGCGTATAAACAAAAAACATTCTTGCTGTTTTTTTTTTTAAATTTTTGACAAGAGCAATTCAACAATAAAAGATAATATCTCTTAATCTTTGTGGTTTTAAACTTTTGTATATAGTCTCTAACACGTTTTTTATAATGAACTATTTTGAACATCATAAAAATTACAAATTCTTTATTATGTTTGAAATTTGCAAAAAAAAAACTATATCAACCATTTGTTATGATATAACTAGCTGAAGCCGGTGCGCTTCGTTACCCCGAATAAGGTAAAATATATTTTGACAAATTTATTTGTAGGCCAATTTTCGTCACACATTCCAACTTTCATTAAAATCGGGTATATATAGCGTGTTTGGTGCATCAAATACATGAAATCGGACGAAAATATATATGGGAGCTATATCCAAATCTGAACCGATTTCAATATAATTTGGCAAATTTATTTCTATACCAAATTCCTTCACACATCCAAAATTTGGAGACATTACCTGTTACCATTCTATAGATATTTGCATAAAAAATCAAATTTTTTGGAGGTACCTCCGATTCTGATGCTATATCTCCGGACCAACGCGGAATTTCAGAAATTGTTATGGCCTATATTACTTTTAGGCCATGTAGTGATATACTCTGAAAATTTCGGGAAGATCGGTTCAGCGGTTTTTGAGTTCATAAACTTCAAACAAACGTATAAACAGTTTTCTACTTTCTATCTATATTTAGATTTCTGTTCCACCGCAGTGTCGTCCGTTTAGATTATTTAAAACTGGTCTCTTGCTACAAATTGGTTAATGCCTATTGTACAAAAAAGGATTTTTCTGTCGATTACTCTTTGGATTGTATTTTGGGAAGTTCTTTCAATGGATGCACATTTCTAGAAATGTTCCTTTTTCCTTCTTCGGCAAAGGATTTTGTGATGACAAACGAAATAAAAAAACTGATGGGAAACAGATTCTTCTTCGTCAAAATCTCAACAAGTATCAGTCGGCTTTGCGGACAGGAATATACCCTGAGCCTGTGTGAACTGAAACTTCCATCTATGGATAGAACGAATAGTGGCTACACAACCAAAATCCTTTAACCCAAAGCTATGCACTAGGAGATTTTCAGAATTGTGTAGCCATTTTCGGACGTATGAACTTGACAACAAAATACGGATTTTATCATTGATCACAAGTGTTGTGGAGGAGGTATCTGAAAAAATGGGCCGGACCCACATAGTTAATTTTGGAAGTAGATCTTATTTTGGAAGTCAGAGAATACCAGAGGGATCAAACCGAAAATCACCATCTTCGAACTTTATATAATGTTCGCAGAAATATTGCGATAAACAAAGTTTGGACCAACGCAGTATCCGTTTCGAAAGTTGTCCTGCATGATGGCCGTAGGTGTTCTTTACAACTTTCGGGCCATTTTCTCTGGAAGTATGGACTTGCTCCTGAAAAAACTTGTACTGTAGTAATAAGGGCTTCCAGAGCACTTGTTGTAAAAAAGCAAAGCGTTTCCATAGAGGTATTTTTATTTATTAATTTATTTATTTCATATTTTTACTTATAACTAAATTATTAGAATAAATGAAGTGAAGTCATGGCTAAAGAGGTCTTAAGCTTACCCAGGTATGAAATACTCTGTGGAAGGTTGCCGAAAGAGTATATTGATATGGTCCATCTTCGAAGTTGATCAAAATTTGGACAAAATATCGCGAAGGCTAAATTTTAGACCGAATCGGTTGATCTGTTCGAATTATCGTGTTCTCCAGGAAGCCCCCCAGACGGACGAACATAGCTAAGTCGACTACAAGTTTTCTGAAACAGATTACTTCCAAACACACTTTGGCCCTAAAACCATTATTTCGATGAGACACATTTTGACTAATGCTGAGAGTATAAAATAATATATGCATTTTAAAAATGTATATTAAAAAAAAATCAAGACTGGTTGCCAGAGTTTTCCTTGTTCCTGATTCATTTATGAGAAGAACCACGATAGGAAACCAGAATTTCTATAAGAGAAGTCAAACGATTGGACGCCAAAATTAGTCTATACCAAGATGCACGATTGGGCGACAGAATTTGTCATTTGCATACCCGCGATTGGGTGCTAGAATTTCATGATGGACATCCTCACTATTACTCAGCAATAGTTCTCTATCAAGAAAATCACTGTCGGCCTTCAGAAACTCTTTGTGGTAAGATCTACGATTGGACACCAAAATATCTTTACGGAAATAACTACAATTGGGTTATTTATGACAATAACAACGATTGAACACCTGAATTTCCGAAATTGAAAAATTTACCGTATTCTGACAACGCTGCGTGATAAAAGACCAAAAAAAAGAAGACAAGTGTCTCCACGTTTTATTTTCTTTATTTATATAACTCCTTTATTTATATAACTCCTAAATTCTACCTGTAAATATAAAAAATACTAGTGGATAACGTCATGATATCTATCGTTCCCTCTGCATAAATCAATTCTCTACTAATCCCAAAAATTCCTCAATAAAATTGGAGTGGAAAATTGAAGCCGTGATTTTGAATACTTGTGAAGTAGGAAACAAAGGGAAGGTCTTCAACATTCCATGTAAACAAAAAAATTAAATGTTAAGATATTTCTAAAGTTTTCCGATTGTATACTCTTTCTTTTGGTCTTACCGAAGTGATATCACTGAACTACATAACATTCACTGTAATTGTGAGTTATTTGATAAATGATACACCCAAAAATATATGAGATTATTAATATATCCATTGTTTTGAACATATATTAACTCTGATATATTGTCAAAAAGTTCTGAAAACAAGAGGAAATTGGCCAAGAAGTCTGACGTAATTTTAATTAAAAATAGTAATGAAAATTATTTCATCAGTAATATAAGTCTAAAATAAGGTTAACATCAGTGCTAAATAAGAAATTTTCGCTAACATGAACTTTCAAAATTTTGGTCAGGTGGGCCCCCCCCGAAATGAAATCCTGGCTACGTCCCTGCGTGGAGTCAAAATTTTTGTTACTTCTTACCGTGATCGTTTTCAACAGTTTGTTGTGTATAAGAAAACTAATGAAAATGACACTGGAAGGAATAGCTTTGTTCGTTATATACGTAGTTGTTTATAACCGTTGTTCGTTATATCCGAATTTATCTGAAAAAATCATTGATTCATCTCACTTTTACACACAAATAATTTAAAAGGTTAGAAAATCCTTTAATTCCGTCTTTATTATTTTTTGTCCCAAAAACAGGGCAAATTACCTATAGTGAGTCGTATGGGGGGAAGTGAATACAAGTTGTTGCAACAAAAATCAAAGCGATTCGAGAGCAGGTCCTATACTGAACGTATCCGAAATTTTGTGTGGGAGGTACCTGAAGGAGTGGGCCGATTGAGTCCATATTGGAACCTCATCTAAGTATGGTAGATGTGCAAAGTATGGATCAAATCGGTCAAGAGTTATCATGCCCACAAAATTTCCGAACATTTTGGAACTTTTGTGGGGGAGGTACCGGAATGAGTGGACAGATATAGCTCATCTTCGAACTTAAACTAAGTTTGGACAAAATATTACGAAAGCCAAAATTTGAATCGAATCGGTTCATCCGTTCGAGAGTTATCATGCGCACCAGCCAGCCAGACAGACAGACGGACGGACATAGCTAAATCGACTCCAAATTGCCTGAAACGAATATCGTCCAAACATACTTGGGTTCTAAAACCGTTATTTCGATGTGCCAAATTTTTGGCTGAGGGTATAAAAATAGGTTTTTTAGAAAAAATATTGCACTAAATGTTAGATTTGGCAGTAAATTACTGTGATGCTGTGTCAAAATACACATAACACATTATGCGTAATAGTGAGTACTTTAATTTTATTATTGGCTTTTTGAAATACCCAAATGCGCGTCCCAATAGAAGAACAAAAACACCTAAAATCAAAATGTCAGCATCATTAAAAGGTGGATACAGTGTAAATTTTGAAAAGTGATACATTAGAAGTGTAATCTTCATTTTGTATTCTTCTAATTTTACTTTAGACAGATGTCTGTCATTTGAATGGTTTATCCAGCAATCGAATAGTAACGTAAAAAACGTGTTTCTACCTATTTTTATTCATTTACGCGGTCATAACTTCCACGTAAATAAAATTTTTTGTCAAATTTTTGAGCTTTGTTCAAAAAACAAGTTAAGCAATAGTCATAGTTACTGGTAAACTACAATAGTTCGCGTATTATAATAGTGCAAACCTTGGCTTCATGGAAACTAAGTTTATATCACAATGATATCACAATGAAAAGCACAAAACCGTGTGCATTATCAAGCATAAGTATGGCAAAAGTGTACAATTTTTGGACGAAAGATCTTCAATAATTTCTCAATTTTTATATAGCATTTGTAGTGTTCAACAAATTGGAGGAGAGTCATTGTAACGGAATTTTTTTATTCCACAAAGAATTCTGATATTCAAAGAAAATTTAATGATGTAGCAGAAGGGGCTAAACAATGTCAATTTTCCAATGTTAAAATATTTTTATAACCTCCACCATAAAAGGGGTGGGTGTGTATATTAAGTTTGTCATTCCGTTTGTAACTACTCGAAATAATCATTGTAGACCCCACAAACTATATCGACACCTCCAAATAATAGTATGCTAAGTCTAAAAAGTGAGTTTTGCAGGAGAAGCTCTCAAAGTTTGGAAATTTTTTTGAACTTCAGTTCTATGCTAAGTCAATATTTGTTTATAACTTCTGTTCGGATTGACCGATCATTACCAAAATTATACAGAATTTAAGTTAAAGGACGTTAAATATAAAAATGTAAAGAACTTGAAAACATGCTAAGTCGACTTAGCATACTATTGTTTGGAGGCGTCGATATATGTATTCTTGATCAGCGCGCAATTCTGTTGAAATCATTCTAGCGTCCGAACGGATGGAAGTAGGTGGATGAATCTATTATAGGTACGTAGTACTTTTGGTATCACTGTGCAACACGAAAATTATTAACCATATTCTCACACAGCAGCGTGATAGAAGACCAAAAAAGGGAGGACGCGTGTCTCGCCGTTTTTTCGTACCTCATCAACTTTCGCGGTTATAGGCCTCCAAAGGTTTGAGGCTTTGATGTAAAAAGGGTCATTTAGTCAGGGCTATATCTCCCAAACCGTTAGGAAATTTGAATTTATCTCAGAGGCAAAGTTGTAGCTCTTGTCTCAAAGAACAAAAATTGTGAACACATATAATCCATCAAACTTCATATGCAAGGTCAAAATCGCCATGGTCAAATTTCTTTTAAAATTTTTTTCAAGTTTTGTTATACAGCTATCAAACCGATCAAATTTGAAGCAAACAACCAACTACAAAAATGTACCTCAGATCTCAATAAACATCTTTTTAGAATATACGAACTCTGTAGAAACGGATCTTAATGGTCAAAATAGCAAAACAATTTCGATTTTTATCCTGTTATCTCGGCTTCTGCTCCATAGCTACTAAACCGTTCAAAATTCAAGAAAACAATCAAAAATCTTTTGCAAATATCCAATTTTTATACTTTTTTCTCCGACTCTGGTCCAAAGATACGCAACCGCCCAAAAATTAAGGATACATTCAACTACAAAAATGTACCTTAGATTTCAACAAACAAGTTTCTATAACAAATAAAGATTCTAGGAACGATTCGTCAAGCTCAAAGTTCGATTATTTTATATCATTATTTCCTGTTCAGGTCCGTAAATAACAAACCTTTCAAATTTCCTTGAGTTTTTAACAGTTTGTTATTTCCAAACCTGAGCAGGGGGAATGTTAAAAATAATTTATTTTTTTCGTGAATTTCAGCCCTAAGAATCATTCCTAGAATCTTCATATGTTCTAAAAAGTTGTTTATTGAATTTGGTACATTTTTGTGGTTGACTGTATCCTTAATTTTTGTATCCGTTTGTACAGAGTTCGTATATTCTAAAAAGATGTTTATTGAGATCTGAGGTACATTTTTGTAGTTGGTTGTTTGCTTCAAATTTGATCGGTTTGATAGCTGTATAACAAAACTTAAAAAAAAAAATTTTAAAAGAAATTTGACCATGGCGATTTTGACCTTGCATATGAAGTTTGATGGATTATATGTGTTCACAATTTTTGTTCTTTGAGACAAGAGCTACAACTTTGCCTCTGAGATAAATTCAAATTTCCTAACGGTTTGGGAGATATAGCCCTGACTAAATGACCCTTTTTACATCAAAGCCTCAAACCTTTGGAGGCCTGTAACCGCGAAAGTTGATGAGATAGGGAAAAACGGCGCGACACGTGTCTTCTCGTTTTTTGTGTTCTATCACACTGTGCAGTCAGAATATGGTTAATAAAACATGACTCCAAAAATTACACACAGTGTATTGAAAGCGAGCTATGTAGGTCCACGTTTTCGTATAGCCCCCATACAAAGTGAAGCGCGACGCGTCGTTGTTTTAAGGAATTTTTAAGATATTTTTCCCATTTTACCACCGAATTGGTTGTAATTTGGTATTTTGTGTCTCCAGAGGCTAAAAAACATTTCTACCAATGTTTGTTTTATAGGTCCACGTTTTGGTATAGCCCCCATATAACGCCCCATATATAGTACGCGTCACTTTAAGATATTTTGAATGTATCAGTCTCATTTGACCACAGAAACGGTTGTAACTTTGTATTTTGTGTTTCCAGAGGCTAAGAAACATTTTTACCTTAAAATGCTTATATATAGGTCCACGTTTTGATATAGGTCCCATAGGACGATATCTCCCGATTTTCGGTATTTTGAAGGCCGAAATGGCTGAAATTTGGTATTTGTTCTTCATTTGGGGTACTAAACGTTCCATATGAAATTTGTTGGTATAGGTCCACGCTTTTATATTGCCCACAAAGAACTTACCTCCCGAATTTCGGTGTTTTGAAGGTTGTGGCCTCATTATTCCTCAGAAGTGGCTGATATTTAGTATTTAGTCTCCGTTGGGGGTATAAAACTGTCCCCTAGAAACTTGTCGGTACATGTCCACGCCTTAGTATAGCCCCCATAGAATGGTAATTCCCTATTTTCGGTATTTTGAATGTTGTGGCCCCAATATTCCACCCAAATGGCTGAAATTTGGTATTTAGTCTTCGTTGGAGGTATACAACTTTCCAGAAAATTGTCGGTATAAGTCCACGTCTTCATATAGCCCCCCCTAGAATGATACCTCCTGATTTTCCGTATTTCGAAGGTTGTGACCTCAATATCCCACTGAAATGACTGAAATGTGGTAGTAAGTCTTCATTGAGTGTATACAACTTTCCACCAGAAATTTGTCGGTATAGGTCCACGCCCTCATATAGCCCCCATAGAACGATATCTCCCAATTTTCGGTATTTTTGAAGGTTTTAGCTATATTATCGTGCCAAAATAGCTGAAATTTTATATTTCGTCCTCATTTGGGATGCAAAACTTTCTCCCAGAAATTTATCGGTATCGGTCCACGTTTTGATGTACACCCATGGAAAGGTACATTCCAATTTTCGCTATTTTGAAGGGTTTAGTCTCATTATAACACCGAAATGGCTAAAATTTGGTACATAGTCTTGGTTGAGGGTATAAAACTTTCCACCTGAAATTGGTCGGTATAGGTCAACGTCTTCATATAGCTCCCATAGAACGGTACCACCCGATTTTCGGTATATTGAAGGTTATTATTTAGGTTATTATTTATATATTATTCCACCGAAGTGGCTGAAATTTGGCATTTAGTCTTTTTCTGCTACAAAAATGTCCTTCAGAAATTTTTTGGTATACGTCCACGTTTTGATGTACCCCCCATAGAACGGTGTATCCCAATTTTCGGTATATTGAAGGTTTTAGCTTCATTATAACACCGAAATGGCTGCAGCCTCATTAAACCACCGAAATGGCTGCAAGCTGACATTTTTCGGTATAGGTCCATGTCTTCATATAGCCCCCATAGAACGGTATCTTCCGATTTTCGGTACTTCGAAGGTTGCTGCTCAATATCGCATGGAAATGACTGACATTTGGTAGTTAGTCTTCGTTCCCCACCGATATAGCTGATATTTGGTATTGAGCTTTTGATAGGGGTATGAAACATTCCACCCGAAATGTGGCAGTATAGGTCGACGTCCTCAAATAGCCCCCATAGGACCGTACCTCCCGATTTAATGTATTTTAAAAGTTGTGGCCTAAATATACCAACGATATGACTGAAATGTAGTATTTATACTGCCATGAGTATATAAAATATTGCGGAAGAGAATTATCAGTATAAGCCATTTTCTTCAAATAACACCCATAGAAGCGTACTTCCCGATTTTCGATATTTTTAAGGTTGTGTCATCAATATCCCATCGAAACGGATGATATTTACAAGTCCGTTGGTGGTATAAAACTTTCCACCTGAAATTTTCGGTATTGTTTATATAGCCCCCATAGAAAGGTCCCTCCCAATTTTCGGTATTTTGAAAGTTTTAGCCATATTATTCAACGGGAATAACTGAAATTTGGTTGGAAATTGGAAATTTGGTCTTCGCTGGAGTTACGAAACTTTCCTCCAGAAATTTATCGGTACAGTTTTATACAGCCTCCATAGAACGGTGCTCCCGATTTTGTTAACTATCTAAATCCAGAATATCCAGGTTTAAGTCTAGTCGGTATTGCCCAATTTTATGTATTTCGCTCAATTCGGAAAATTGTAAATATTGGTCCATGTTTTGGAAAGAACAAAAATGTCGCCCCATTTGTATATGTACTACTCCTGTAAGAAAACGAAATTAAACTTTTTTTCCTATTCACTTCAATATAGTTCGTGGTGGAGGGTATAAAAAGTTCGGCCCGGACGAACTTAACGCTTTTCTTCCTTGTGTAGTATGATATGTATGATATATAATTGTTGCACAAACATTTCCTGGCTATGCAACATCAACACGTCAGTAATGTTGGCGACATTTTGTGAGTATTTCAGCTATGTAAACTTCTCTAGAAGTGGAATCTTAGGACACGCTGTTCGTGCTCGGCGATAAACTGTAGGTCCCATATCATTGAATCAATATGAATCGGGGTGCACTCATTGATATAAGAGAAGAGATTTTGTTCCATAAAGGAATTTTGATTTGTTGAAAACTAATTCCCAGGGGTAGTGGTGTAGGGTATCACATGGTCGGCCCTTTCCTTTCCTTTTTTTATTTTTCATACAAAAGTAATGGTCTATTTTACCCGCTAACTACTATCAGGTTATCATCCAAAATTGTAGGCATCTTCTTTGTCATATACTCTTGCCTTATCGGATCGTTATTTTCGAATGTAGATTTTTAATTTTTGAATTTTAAAACAGCGTGTATTTTATCATTATGTATCAGATGTAAGAAACAATGAATTCTAATCTTTTTGGAGGTACATCTTTGGGCAACGGCTTGACCGAATTTGATGAAATTTTGTATGTAGAGTCTGTAGATCTGAGGTCTGTCATTAATAGTTGTTTTGGAAGTAGAATATCGCGCTCGCGTCCTATTTTTTAAAAACTTTTTACTTGCAGATAAGATATCTGAACTTAAAAGTGGGACTACGAATGATGACTCATGGAATGACTCATATGTATATCATATTTTTGAATACAGTCAAACATCTATAATTGCAACTATTACTTAAAAGTATTTGTTATGAATTACTGAGATATTTCCGAATTTACAATATGAATAAATTGTGAAGATTGCCTGGAAATACCATTGCACGAGAGTTATGACAAAACTTGGATTTATATTATGAAGTTTCAAAATATTTATATTTATCCAAGGAAGGATCTGACATATTTTATTATTTAGATATCGCGAAAAATCCGCGAAAAAGTGCAAAAATATATTTTGAAAAAGTTAATTGTTTTTTCAAGTGTAACAACATTTTTTGAAAATTGTCGGACGGTGCTATCAATCATGTACGAATGGGAGTAAGTACTGAAACTAGAACCGCAAAAACCCTTGGTTCTGGGATCCTTCATTACAACAATATCCGAAATGTAATTTCATGAATACAATCGGTATTTTTAAACGTAGGACTTTGATTTTCGAACTATGCAACAGTATGTATTTTAGAATTATGTATCAGATTCAATCAAAAAACGAATTCAGATCTTTTTGGAGCTACTTTTTTGGGCATTTATGGTAATGATATATAAAATTTTCCTTATTTTATATCAATCATGACAGAGTGTTCGAACAAAAACATACTTCTCTGGAACGCCTTGACCGAATTTGATAACATTTTGTATGTAGAGTCTGTAGATTTGAGGTCTGTCTTTAATAGTTGTTTTAGAAGTAGAATGCCGCGCTCGCGTCCTATGTTTCAAAACATTATAATTGCAGATAAAATATCTGAATTTAGTAGTGGGACTACAAAAACGCCAGAACATTGATTTGAATACTTGGAATTACTCATCTATCATATTTTTACAGTGTTTTATTTAACTTGATTTGGTGTCTGTTTAGTTCAAATCTAGTAAGTCATTTTTAACACAGTTGCAGTTGACCAATCGAACTAAAACTTTGCACACTTTTAAGATTTGGATGACAATATATGAATATGAAACCAAAACCAAAATGGGTCCATTTTTTCCTATAGCCCCGGTTAAGTTCAAATCTAGTAATTCATTTGAACACAGTTGCAGTTTATCAATCGAACTGAAACTATGCTCACTTTTCAGATTTGGATGACAATACATGAATATGAAACCAAAATCAATATGGATCAATTTCTTCCTATAGCACCCATTTAGCGGTACCACCCGATTTCGGTGGTTTTGAGGATTTAGTCTTCATTTTAGTCCGAATTGGCTGTAACTTGGCATTTGGAGTTTCCAATAGTACAAAAGTGGTGGCAAAATTAAACGGCAAGTAAAATATCTATAATTCATGCTATTACTTAAAAGAATTTTTTATGAATTACTGAGATTTTTCCGAATTTACAATATGAATGAATTTTAAATTATGAAGATTTCCTATCTAAAATCTGGAAATACCATTGCACGAGAGTTATCACAAAACGTGGATTTATATTGAGAAGTTTCAAGAAGAATGCATAATTATGGTCAATTCAGTTTGAAAACTCTTCTGAAAAATTAAACATAAAATCTGGAAGTATCAATACATGCATTTTTTAGGTAGGATTTGCATACTGAAAAAGCTCGACCGAGAGAAAGAGATAGTTTACCAGAAGACCATAAACAACGTACCAGCAACACGGACCTGGGTCAGCAAGTATTATATAGTTCTCCACAAATGACCCCAAAAAAGTGTTTTCGAAGCCGACATAAAGTTTGTTCTGCTGCAACAATCAAAACAATAGTCGTACTATGGACAGTTTGCTGGCTCTATGCTGTAAGCCCTCTTGCAACTGTATTCTGGTCCCTGCAGCTGTCTTCTAGTCCCTGCAGCTGTCTTCCAGTTCCTAGAAGTCCAGCACTACACCATTTTCAGAAGTAATTCGAATCATTTTATTGTTGTTCGAAGCGTTCCAATTTTAACTCAAAAATTCCACTGTTTTCTTCGTAACATTTCAAGTGTAATTCGAGAATTCCATTTGTAATTCGAAGCATTTCAATTGTCATTCGAAAATTTCGTTTGTAATTCGAATTATTCCATTTGTAATTCGATAATTTCATTTGTAGTTTGAAGCACATCATTCGTAATTCTAAAATTCCATTTGTTTTCCGAATTATTTCACTTGTAATTCGATTATTTCCATTTGTAATTCGAATTATTCCATTTGAAATTCGAAATATTCCATTAGTAATTCAAGTTATTCCATTTGAAATTCGAAACAAAATATTACAAAACCTTTAGTTGGATTGGTTTTATATTTGGATTTTGAATTACAAATAAAATGTCTAGAATTACAAATGAAATAATTCGAATTTCAAATTGAGTAATACGAATTCCTAAGTGGTAAATCGAATTAAAAATGGAATAATTTGAATTAAAAATGGAAAAAGTCGAATTACTAATGGAATAATGTGAATTACAAATGAAATAATTCGAATTACAAAGGAATAAATCGAATTATAAATGGAATAATTCGAATTTAAAATGAAAAATCTAATTACAAATGGAATAATGTGAATTACAAATGAAATAATTCCAATTACAAATGTAAAAAAACGAATTACAAATGAAATTTTTCGAATTACAAATTGAATTAACGAATTACAATTGGAATAATTCGATTTAAAAATAGAATTTTTGAATTGAAATATAAATGCTTCGAATTACAAATGGAATTCTGGAATTACAAATGCAATAATTCGAATTTCAAATTGAATTTTCGAATTACAATTGAAATGCTTCGGACTGCAAATGTAATTCTCGAATTACAAATGAAATGTTACGAATTGAATGTAATAATACAAATTACTTTTGAAAATGGTGTAGTCCAAGCGTCAATGAACTATCCTCCAAGTGTATTAGGCGTGGTCGGTTCACAGTTAGGACAGATGTCTACATTTGGGCAGCTTGATGCGGAGCACGTCGTCTCGTGTCTGTCTACATTTGGGCAGCTTGATGCGGAGCACGTCGTCTCGTGTCTGTCGTGCCTCCTTCCCAGTAATAATGTTTTGCTTTCGGTTTGCATCCAATGATTACTTCAGCGGTAGTACTCAGATTGATGACATCGCTAAGATCGGCAGGTTTGAATTCTGCTTGTGGACGAACATGACGTGATGACGGACCATCTCCGGTGTCTCCGCACAAATACTTGCTCCGACTTCTGCGAACTTCGTATTATTACTTCAGTACCTCCGCCAGTGCGACCACGTCTGTACAATTTGTAGCATATGTAAACGTTGATGGTAAATCAATGCCTCTCCGCAAATTTATGTTCTGTTAACAACGGAACGTCTAGCTGTGCTATTTGAGGAACAGATGCAGAAAGTGCCGTTTCTCCTAGGAAATGGCGGAAAGTGTAGTTTCTTTTCATTCCCTTCAGCCTCTCGTATTCTTTTAAAATCTCCTTTGAAGTTTGCGAGGTCCTTTACAATATCACCAAAATGTGTGCCGGTTCCTCATATTTCGACAAAATAATTGTTTATATTGATTTCCGATGTTGTGGCTCTCGGATTTGGTCCAATGGGGTGTGCTACTATAACTGCAGCGAATGATACGCCGTCTCGTACGTTAGCTAAGTTATGGCGAACTGTAAAAACTCTCACTTTGATATATCTGAACCAAACTTATCATAATAGCTCCCTATCATTTTTTTTTTTGTTTTACATCAATCCTGGTGTGCGATCAACTCTTCAGGTATAGGAAAACACTCACAATACTTATTAGACAATTGTATTTTGTTTTTGGAAGTTATAAAATAATTTTCAGATTTTGTGGTAAATCAAACTTGTCTACTTCGTTGACTTCTTGTTTCCTTTTTTCGTCCATATGTAAAAAGCGGCAGTACAAAATCCATAAGACGTCATAATAATCTTAACTTTCATGTGGTCGGTTGTTGGTCACACACTGGCTCATATCCACCTTCATTAGCCAATCATATGCAAAAACAAAACAACTTGTATTGGAGACGATGACGACTATTGTAACTGCCACTTAATCATATGTCTACACTAATGCTGCGTTTTTTCTCCTTGCCAGTAGTAGTCTGTCTGGCTACTGCATCCTTCTCGGCATAACAGTCAAAGCCTGAGAAAATTTTTCATTTCTCCAACTAAAGTTGTTGCAAAGATTTTTTTATGTTTTGGGTTCTGATGGTTGATGTTTTAAGCGAACGCTATCCCATGGGCTGACATAGCATATGAATGTGGAAGTGATTTAATGTTTAACTTCTGGTATTTCTTCGGAGCTATTGCAAGTATGGTGTTATTGATTGTTGTGGTGGTGGTTGGGACATCATTGATGACCAATTTGTGTACTGAGTTCATATTAGGTAGAGCTTGCGTGTTGCATACGTTGCAATTTTTTCCCGAAGAAGTTCCTACTAAGAAACCGTTTTGTTTTCTTTAACAAATTCAATTAGTTTGAGGTGACCATGTCCAGTCCAAAATATAACTTGCTATCGCTAAACAGCATTTTCTCTTCGTTACTTGTCCAGATAACTATACAAGTTTCACCTCTTTTCCGTATGGTCACCCCAATATTAAAATAACATCAACTCGGGATATCGTTTGCAGAACAAGTGAAAAATTCTCATCATACGCAAATGCTAAAAAACCAGAAGCCATTCATTTAAGTAATTACAATTAATAAAAGGGAGTTGCTCACTTAACCAAGGATTGATCTACGGCTTTAACGCTTCAATTACTTTTTTATTCGTTGGCTTGGGGATAAAGGTATGGATTGACGATCCATGATGTTATTGCCAGCTGCTCAAGCAAATGTATTTGACATTGCCACAATCTGGCAGCTTCACTGGGTTCAGAGTCTTTAAATTATAGACACTTTTTTTGGCTTAACCGATTTCGTTACACCACCATCTGAAGGTTTTATAATTTGGACGAGCATCAAATCTCCAACATTAGGCATTGACTTTTTGACTTTCTTTGAGTGATGTTCATCGGTGGTGATCATCATCACGATTTTCTAAGAAGAACACTTAATGGAACATTCAATCGTAAAACGATTGAATCTTCGTTTTTCTTAATATCCATATGGCACGGTTTGATGGTTGGCTGACAATTGAAATTGGATGAATACGTTGTGTGTGTGTGTGTGTCTGTGATTTGTGGGGGTATTCACTGTTAACCACCATACCATATAACCAAATCTCCAATACCAATCAATCTCTTTTATTATGGGGTACGCTTTCGAGGATTTTTTAATTTGTCTGATAATGTCCGATGCGTTATTTTGTAATAAATGTTTGAGCTCAACATTCATACATTCTTGCCATGCACGTAGCCTTTGTGAATGTTGTTGCCATTTCCATACTTCAATGACTTTGCTGCTGGCTAATCTCAAGGATTCATTGATAAATTATTACTTCTTGGGGCCTCATTATTGTCAGTTATTTTGTGAAATGATTTTTGTTTCGCCTTTGTTGCTGTTGTGTGTGATATGCAAAATTGTATTTCAATTGTGGGTTAGAAGTCGTTTTTTGAATAGGTTTTTTTTTTGTTTTGCTTCGAAGTGTGGGAACTTTTGTGTAAAATATATTAAATCGAAGAAACAAATCACAGGTTGTTGGAGTTTTTGTTTAGTGGCGTCCTTATTCTTTGGAAGCCGGACAAAACTGTACATTAGGTTTATTGCAATAATTTCTTTTACTTTTTCATTGCGACAATAAAAATCGGTTTAATAAGCTTGTTGTACCCTCCACCATAATAGGGTATAATTAAATTTATCATTCCGTTTGTAACACATCGAAATATTCATCGGAGACCCTATAAAGTATATAAATTCTTGATCAGCCAAATTCCCACTTCAAGAACAGGAAGAACCCCTATCGCGACTCTTAAGGAGGTGACGACGGGAGAAACCTCTTGTTCGAAAAAAGGACATTTCGTCAAAAGCGGCTTAGTCGCAGCCTTCAAAAAAATCTAAGAAGAAGCGAAATAAGGTTTCCAAACCCTTCGGTAAAGTTTAACATGATTCCTCTTCTGCCTCAACTCCAAAACCCCGCAATGGGCGATGGAAGTGAGTCAGTTGATGCGCAGGGGTCTACTGATAAGAGGAGTCAGTTGCCGTGAAGAAGTTGACACTGTCACATCCGGTCCATTCGCCTGCATCGGGACCAAAATCTATTCAATAAGTGCAATAAGGATAAAGCGAAGCTCAGCTCTTCGCAGAATCCATGCTAGTCTAACCGGAAGCAAGTACACGCAGAGAAAAAATATTGTTGGAACAATCATATTCTAAGAACAAAATAGTGTATTTTAAAATTCTTAAAATATGTATTATTGGCCCAACAATATATTTTGTGTCATCATGTTTCCTAATAAAAAATATATGGTTGAAACAACAATATATATTTTCAGATTTTTAAAATACACTATTTTGTTCTTAGAATATGATTGTTCCAACAATATCTCTTCTCTGTGTGTAGACAATACAACTGGGCGAATTGTCCGGGGTAACCTCCCACTAGCAATCATCAACAAGGCTGATTTCAATGGGAGAATCAACGATTGTCATTGGTTGCTGGTCGAAGGTTATCTCAGTGAAATTCTCAGCTCGGACTGGTTGAGCAGAACAATCTACTGTTTATACAGGTTGCTTTTTACAAAAATCAGGGTAATTGGCTGCGAGAATAAGAAATCAGCAGATATTCTCATTCAGTTATTTGAGGGCATTGACTTTGGAAAGGCACCAAACTGTCAGCTGTACCTCTCACCTTTGATACCACTTGGGATGGTGACTTCAGTTTGTGTCCTTCCTCCTTCAATGAAGCTGGGACGAATATTTAAGTTAGTCGAGAAACAGAACGTTGATCTTCACATGGAATAGTGGAGGATACCTAGTTCCTTTCAGAAGAACTACGGTCTTGCCACCGATAAGCCCGGAAAGGATTAACTTCTGGCTGGGAAGGTTATGCTTCCAAATCCCTACAAAGCACCAATTGAAAGGAAGCAGTAAAAGCTCAGCTTTGTACAGATTAGTCTGCATCATTGCAAAGCTGCTGCAGCTGCTGCACTCCTGAAACCCCTCTTGGTGTCGAATAGGGGCTCAATATATATGAGATACCCCAGAACCAATTCCAAACGACGGCATTGAGTGTTTACCACCTACCCAATGTGTCAAAGTCATGACAGCAATTAATCGGCTGAAGAACAATAAGGTAGCAGAAGCTGATGGGCTACCTGCCGAACTATTCAAAATCAGTGGTGACACAATGCTAAGAAGTATGCATCATTTGATTTGAAAACTTTGACTGGAGGAATCTATACCCAATGATTGAAACCAAAGTCTGCTATGTCCTGTGCACAAGAAAGGATACAAGACGGTTTGTGCTAACTAAAGATGCATTAGTCTGCTATCCATGACAGATGTACTGTGTAAACAGCTGCAGTCAATTAAATAATCGGGTCATACCAATGTGGGTTTAGACCTGAGTAAGCTGCAGTAGAACAAATGTCTACCCAGCGCCAAATCCTAAAGAAGATCCATGAAAAACTACCTATTCATAGACTATAAAGTCGCCTTCAACAGTCCAATAAGATCATAGGTGTTCCAAGCTATTTCTGAGTTACACATTTCATCAAAATAAATACGATCATAGGTCAATCAATACGAGCCATAACATACACAATTGGGAAAATTAAAAAAGTGTCTGCCAAAGTGAAAACGGGAAGTACCGTTCTTTGGGGGCTGTATGAAGGCGTGGACCCATACAAAAAAAATTCAGGGGGAAATTTTATACCCCCAACGAAGGTTAAGTACCAAATTTCAGTCATTTCGGTGTGATAATGAAGCTGAAACTTTCAAAATACCGAAAATCGGTTGGTACTATTCTATTGGGGCTGTAGTAAGGCGTCGACCTGGTGGAAAGTTTTATACGCCCAACGAAGACTAAATACCAAGTTTCAGCCATTTCAACGGAATATTGAGGCCACAATCTTCAAAATACCAAAAATCTGGATGTACCGTTCTATGGGGCTATATGAAAGCGTGGACCCATACCAACAAAATTCTGGGGGAAACTTTAATACTCCCAACGAAGACTAAGTACCAAATTTCAGCCATTTCGGTGTGATAATGAAGCTAAAACCTAAAAATATACCGAAAATGGGGGTACCGTTTTATGGGGGCTATATCAAAATGTGGACCGATGTAGCCCATTAGCAACACCAAACATTCTAGGAGTAATACAAATTACAAAGCTCTATCTTAAAAAGTGCGATCTGTATCTTGATTTCAACAGACGGACGGACGGGTCTCCGACTAATATTTCGATGTGTTACAAACGGAATGACAAATTTAATTATCTCCATATTATGGTGGGGAGTATAATTACATCTGCAATAACTGCAATAACTGGAGAGGTATTACTATACTGTGTATAATAATGAAAGTTTTAATGAAAATACTGATGGAGCGAATCGTCAAACAAGCTGACGACAAACTGCGACCAGCACAGGCTGGATTTATCAATCAACACCCTACGGATCATTATCGAACAATCAATTGAAATGCGTTCCCCTTTATACACTTTTTGTCGATTATAAAGGGTAAAATGTCAGAACCCTTTAATACAATCTCGGGTGTTAGGTAAGGATGCCTTCTGTCACCTTTGCTTTTCTTGGTTGTGATCGAGCCCGTAGCGAGGCGTGCCTACCATGCAAAATCTAGAGGTATTGTGTGGGATCCACTAAAACCTAACGATAGGTTGGAATCTCTGGATTACGCTGACGACAAATGCAAACTCTCCCATAGGCTTTGCGATATGCAGCAAAAACTAAATCATCTTGCGAAAGAATCCAGCAAAGTGGGTCTTAAAATCAACACGGCAAAGACCAAAGAAATGAGAATAAACTCCACATCCACGGAACAACTAAACCTCTTTGATGCATGTGTAGAACGAGTACAGGAGTTCACGTACCTTGGAAGCTGCATATCCGAAGACGGCGGTGCCAAAAAAGACATTGAAACCCGTATTGGCAAAGCCCTCGGATCATTTACACAATCGCGGAATGTGTGGAGTGCGAATACTCGTAGTTATAGCACGAACGAAAATTTAAATTTTTAAGGCTTGTGTTCTCTCTGTGTTATTATATGGCTGCGAAAAATGGTTTGTGACAGAGAACATACAGAGGAAACTGCGTGCGTTCGTTAACAGGTGCCTACGTAGAATTTTACGTATTTTTTGGCCAAACAGAATATCTACCGAACATCTGTGGAGGAAAGTAAATATGGTTGACGTAAATATCGAAATCCGTAGAAGAAAATTTGGCTGGATTGGCCACACACTGCGAAAAACACCAGAAGAAGTATGCAACCGTGCATTAGTCTACAACCCTCAAGGAAGCCGAAAACCACATGGAGAAGGTCAACGATATCAGAAATTAATTCTATGTCCCACAGTCTTGGAAGATTTGCAAAATTGCAAACAAACCGGCAGAGATGGAGACAATTTATAGACAGCCTATGCGCAGTATAGAGGCAGCTCGTAATCAGAAGACGACGAGCAAGGCGTTATATATATAATTACATCTGCTGATAGAAATCATCTATGTATTATATTCAACAAATTACATATTTGGTCCAAAAATTTTATTTCTGATTGTTGGAAATCCTGATCCCATGCATTGGTGCAAAATGTTATTACAAAGAACTGGTGCAAGATGCCATGACAATGAAGTGGTGCAAAATGCCATGACAATTAACTAGTGCACAATGCCATGACAATGAACTGGTGCAAAATGTCATGACAATGAACTGGTGCAAAATGCCATGACAATGAACTGGTGCAAAATGCCATGACAAGGAACTGGTGCAAAATGCAATGACAATGAATTCGTGAAAGCGTGTGTCACTCCCTTGTAAATTTCATCGGTGATTCACCCGAATTTTCATCGATGCCATTTCACTTGCATTCATGATTCAACTCATAATTGTCATCGAAAATTTTGCTGGGTGGTTAATGACCACTTCTCGTCAAACAAAAATTACGGTCTACCAGATACTGATGCTACCCGTACTTATGTATGGATCCTAAAGTTTCGGTACCTGCGACGCACAGTGGTTGATAGTCGTTTTTTCGGCCATTTAGAGTTCTGTTAACAACTTTTGACAACAAACATAATAGATTTTACATTGTTGTGATTTGAATTTCTTTGAATTTTAAATCACAATAATGTTTTTGACAACAAACATAACAATCAGGTGGGCTTAGTGTCCAGCTGTATAAACTGTGTCTGTAACTTTTGAACGGACAGAGATATTTTCAAATTTGTTTTTGTTCGGCAGTTAACATAATCAGGTCTAAGATTCATTAAAACATTAAAATTCGGTCAAGTTTTCAGTTTTTTTTTTTTCATATTTTGCATCAAAATATTAGTGTTTTAGAGTTTTTCATATGTTCTAACTATTTAATAAAAAATAATTTAATAAAATTAAGTTTCAGTGTTTTATTTAGAAATGCATTTAAAACTAGAAAATAATTTGTCGCTTAGCCTCAATAAATATATTCTTTCTCATGATGGAATCGGAATGTAACACATCGATATATATGTCGGAGACCTTATAAAGTATGTATATTATTGATCAGCATAAAATTCTATGTCGATTTAACCATGTCCGTCTGTCCGTCCGTCCGTCTGTCTGTTGAAATCAAGATACAGATCGCAATTTTAAAGATAGAGAGTCAATATTTGCTACAGAAATTTTTATTACTTGCAGGATGGTTGGTATTGAAAATGGGATATATCGGTCTACGTTTTGATATAGCCCCCATAGAACTGTACCTCCCGATTTTCGGTATTTTTAAGGTTTTAGCTTCATTATCCTACCAAAATGGCTGAAATTCGGTACATAGTGTTCTTTGAGGGTATAAAACTTTCCCCCAGAATTTTGTCGGTATCGCTCCATGCCTTCATATAGGCCCCATAGAAGGGTACCTACCGATTTTCGTAATACAGAAGATTGTGACGTCAATATCCCACCAAAATGGCTGAAATTCGTTATTTAGTCTTCCAAGAGTTATAAAATATTTCTGAAAAGTATTATCAGTATAGGTCCACGTCTTCCTATATCCCCATAGAACTCCAAATGCCAAATTACACCCTATTCTGGTTAAAAATGAAGATAAAATCCTTAAAACACTTGAAATCAGGTGGTACCCCTATATGGGGACGATACCAAAACCTGTACCTATGTCCATAATTTTTAATGAGGAAGTTTCTGTACCAATGGGGGGTCCCAATGCCAAGTTACAGTCAATTCGGGATAAAAATTAAGATAAAATCCTCATAATACTTGAAATCGGGTGGTACCGCTATAAGGTGCTATACCAAAACCTGGACCTATGTTCACAATTTTTGGTGAGGAAATGTCTGTATCATTGGGAATCCCAAATGGCAAATAACAGCTAATTTGGGCAAAAAATGAAGATAAAATCCTCAAAATACCTGAAATTGGGTGGTACTGCTATATGGGGGCTATAGAATAAATTGGCCCATATTCATGTATTGTCATCCAAATCTGAAAAGTGTGCAAAGTTTCACTTCGATTGGTGAACTGCAACTGTGTTAAAAATGAGTTACCAGATTTGAACTAAACGGACACCAAAGCAAGTTAAATAAAGGGGAGTACACACTATCATTCAAAACTGACAGTCAACGTACTTTTAGGACAATTTTCCGGCAAATAACAACTTGTATTTAGCTAAAAACGTTTGAAATACAATATATACGGTATTATTTAGAGATTACCAAAGAAAATTTTCAGTTAGGCTTTGATATTCACGAAATAGACCTCGATGACTGTCAGTTTTGCTTGTCAATGTGTACTATACTTAAAACACTGTAAAAAACAACGAACATAATACATGTTATAGTTTCCGAGAAATTGCTATTTCTTTTTCCAGAAATTTGCAAAAATTACGTATTTTCCAAAATAGCGAAAAAATTTTCATTTTATGAACACGCCACGACCACACCTTCCAATATTCTGACCTAATTTTGTTGATTCTTTACTTTCAATA
Organism: Musca autumnalis; assembly: GCF_047663935.1. NCBI lineage: Eukaryota > Metazoa > Arthropoda > Insecta > Diptera > Muscidae > Musca > Musca autumnalis. Next base: position 110,097,994 of record NW_027411866.1, on the reverse strand, counting down.
TGTTTACTATCGAATCCCATATAGAAATTACAGTCGATGGTGACAAAAAATGGGGTTTGGCCAGGAAAATCGATTATTGAACCAATGTGCGTCGTATGATCCGCGAGCTAGTAAAATGTATTGAGGTAAAACAATTGCGTTGGCTGGGCTGTGTCAACAGGATGGATAAATATGTCCCTGCAATAAAGGCATAGGAGCCTGCAATAAAGGTATACGCCTCAAGGGAAGGCCAAAACTCTGAAGAAAAGACCGCGTTGAATATGATATCACAAACATTGCACTCAAAATTGGAGAAGAAAGTAGAAGATCGGTGCGTTTGGAAATCTATTATTAGTTCAGCTTATGGAACAAAACGGTCTGTTTTGGATAAAATGCATCTAAGTTGGTAGTATTATACGTTGAATATATTTTTTCATATAGATCAATTTTTACACCCTCAACCATAATATGGAGGGTATAATTAAATTTGTCATTCCGTCTTAACAAATCGAAATATTCGTCGGATACACTATAAAGTATATATATTCTTGATAAGCATAAAATACTAAATAGATATGTAACCATGTCCGCCCTACTGTCTGTTTAAATCAATATACAGCTCGCAATTTTTAAGATAGAGCTTGGTAATTTGGTACAGAAGTTGTTATTACTCCTAGGAAGTTTGGTATTGAAAATGTGCTATATCGGTCCACCTTTAGATATAGCCCCCCTAGAACGGTACTCCAGGTTTTCGTAATTCTGAAGGTTGTGACGTCAATATCCCACCGAAAGACTGAAATTTGTTATTTAGACTTCAATGGGGCTATAAAATATTCCAGAAGAGAATTATCAGTATAGGTCCGCGCGTATCTCCAGATTTTCGGTATTTAGAAGGTTTTAATGAAATATCGGAAATTTCATATTTAGTCTTCTTTGTAGGTATAAGTCGACATTTTGACACTGCCCACATGCAACGGTACCTCCTGAATTATTTTGAAGCCACATTGTTTAGCCACATTGTTTAACCGAACTTGCTGAATTTTGGTATTTAGTCTTCATTAACATAATTGTTCCATTTTACTTCAATACAACTCGTGGTGGAGGGTATAACAAGTTCAGCCTGGCCGAAGTTAACGCAGTTCTTTCTTGTTTTAAAATATGTTTGCGAACTAGTTTTGTTAAGCACATATTATTTAGCATGATTTTATTACTCACATATATTCCTTAAATTTATAGAAATAAAAAGTTTCATTACATCAATGAAATCCGTTTCATTTTTACGATGAAACCAAAAATTATTAAATTTTAAGTAACGTAAGGTTTCATAGCATGAATGATATATTTCATTATATTAATGCAACATTTCATAGCATCAATGAGAAAAAAACAATGAAACTCGTTTATTGATACAACGAAGAATTTCTCTCAGTGTAGTAATTTGTATGGGGCCAAAGGTGAATTTCCAGTTCATTTTTGTGGCTAAAAACGAATCCTACAAAAATTTGCGAAAATCGAAACGGATTTTGGTTTATCTTTGATAGGCCGATTTTAGGTATTTTGGGCCTTATATAGCTATACCGAAATCAGAACCGATTTTCACATTTTTTGGAAGGATTCGTTCTTTAGCCACAACAATGAACTGGTAAAAATTGTTATCGATAAATAAAAAATATTCGTGAAAATGCACTTTGGCCCCATGGCGCCCCATATGAGCTCTGTTAAAGGGAATATTATCACTTAAGATATTCTGCTCCTGCGAGGAATAAGAGGAAGAGATTAGTACTTCCATAAGGGAAAATATACAAATTGTTCCTATTCACTTTAAAACAGTTCTGGATGGAGGGTACAAAAAGTTCGGCCAGGCCGGACTTAATTCCGTCTTTACTTCTTTTTGTATATTTTATAACTTAGTAACATTTTCAATAGATATTGCCTATCAGCCATCCCCTTATTTCTTTCAGTATATTTAATATGTGATAAATTATTAATGCTTCAACGAAATGTCAAATTGTAAATTATTAAGTTTCCGCACACACACGTTGTCTTTGATGACACACATAGACAGGCGACCACAAATATACCCAAGCTCAACCACATAGCTATAACGACCCAATTCAATAATGTAAACCATAATTAATAACTTCAATATCATCCATATTGAAAAATTGAGCAGAGGAGTATTTTGTCGTAATGACCACCACATAACTGGGCAATACTGTAGTATCTCCGTATTTGCCCTTCTACTGCAAACCAAGAAACTGTCTATTTTCCACCAGTGACTGGCTGTCGTCCGATGTATAAACGTACGTATAGTGTGCGGGACATGATGGTTGGCTGGCATACGTCGCGACGTACATATTTTAATATGGGATTGCGTGTTTTGCTTAAGTTAAGGATTGTCACCCATGCCAAACATAAACTTCAAAATTGTACTCATATTTGAAGACTGTTGGTGAAGAAGTACATTGAAAGGCGATGTATGCAACCGAAACAGTTTGATGTCGCAATTTACAATTTTCTGAACATATTTGTAGTTGACGATCAGTGCTTGGGGACGAGATTAATTTTTTAATGAAAAATAGTAAATTCTTGAAATAAAATAGAAATTGTTGAGCCATTATTTCCTTCATTTGACATTTCATTTGACTTGGGAGTCTCGTCCATATTTTCTTTTGGGTTTTAAATTTAATCACATGAAACGAAATCACCCTTTTTATGTACATACATACTCGTAGTATGTATGTCATGTATTGTCTATATTGTCCCATCACATAGCCATGCAACTTTTTAATGGGCCACACGAAAGGACACCCACTTTTAGTTACCTGTCAACCCTGTCATCTTAAGGGCAATTTTATGGCCATTGCTAAAGGATTTGTGGATTCGTGTGGCTGTCTATGGGCATATGTATATATACGCTGTTTTTGCTGTATGCTAAGAAATATGTGGTGATGTCAATTTTTATGAAATAGGTATGTCACATCGTTACAACGTCATACGAAGTAAACGACAAAAAGAGTTCATTTTGCTTTTAAAATATTAATGTTTGAAATATTGAAACTAAACCACCACCGTGCCCTAACCAATAAAAACTATCATGTTTCCCATAAAATGAAATTCTGACATATGATATCATCGACCCTAGTAGACTGAAATAGGGAAATGGGTGGTTTATCTAAAATTTCTATGAACTTTAGTTTTTAGTAAAATAAATGTGTGGTTAAAAGTAAATGTCCTCAAACACAGAAACTATTCTCCATGGATGGGAATACACAATAAAATGTTTGGATAAGGATTGATTTTTAGTTTGGAAAAAAATGTTACAAGTAAAAAAATAAGATATTGTCTAAAATTCGGATGCACTGTTATATGACTGCAAATGCACAGAGGGCCATCAATCACTAGTTGCAATGTACAATCAATTTGAAGTGCTACCCATTGGCTTTTGGTGCGTAACAGGTAGCTGACCTGGAATGTCCCAGTGACGAAGCCACCGTATCTGATGCAAACAACACCATACTCCTGCATGTACCCAGCAAAAAGTTTGCCTCCAAAGAGGCAGTTAAATGATATGTACAAGTGATCTGGAAGTGCATCAAATTATGCATTTTCACTCATGATTTTTACAAGAGCGTGACTACTGAAAGAGGCACTCCATTGCACTGCATTTTAACTGACTTTTTGGCACTGTATTTTAACTGACCCTCTGGCACTGCATTTTAACTGACCCTTTGGCATTGCATTTTAACTAACCCTTTGGGGTAGAATAGGAGGCAGTCCAAAGCATGTGTTTTGATACAGGCATTCTGGAGAAATTGTGCAAGCCATTACAAAATATCCCAGAACAAATAAAATGCATTTATTATTTGTGTAAAACAAAAATATTAACTTTATTACATTAACACAAATTATGAAAATTCTCCATCGAATTTAATCGCAAACATGCGTGTTTCCTCCTCTCTCCATTTAATCCAAGCTGAACTGTTTTTGCTTAATCTGGTAAATGGGTTGGCTTCCCATCACCAGTTAAGATTTCGACATGTACTCCAACAGCACTCCATTCGGAAATTTTCTTCTCGTGAGTTACCGGAAAAATGTTCACAAATTAAATATTATTTAGTGTGTATTAACAAATGTTTGGACATCTTAACACGCTTATCTCATTGAACTGCATCCGGATGCAATTAAAATGTCAGAAATGGATGTCAATCGTTGGATCGCATCCAAATGCTGTTAAAATGTAAGGAATTGTAGTGCCTTTTTCACGACTCCGATTGAACTGCATCCAGATGCTGTTAAAATGTGAGGAAAGGATGTCATTCATAGGATCGCATCCGAATGCGGTTAAAATGTAAGGAATGGAGTGCCTCTTTCACGACTCCGTTTGAACTGCATCAAAACATGCCGTGAAAGAACTAGTCTCCATTGCACTACTTTCAAATTATTTTGCTGGTTGGTAGTTATATGAGGCTGCTTGTGATTGAGGTGCTTCTGAAATATCCGGGTAAATTTTGGGAAATGTATGATTATATGCCTAAGAGAATTATGCGCCTATCGAACGGACTCTATGTAAGTGAAATACTCCAAAGAAGTTTGTACTCCCTGTGAAGTTCTGAGATATGAAGTGTGAAGTTCTGAGATATTTTAGAACATGGGTCGTGGGTTCGATTCCCCGGTCAGGCAACATCATCGCAATTTTAAACGGTGGCAAAATACCCCTCGGTCATATTGGCGACATTTCCTGAGTATTTCAACCATGTAAAAAATCGATTTTATGAGCTTTTATAGCAATTTCCAGACGAATTGGCTATATGTAGGCACATATCTGGAATATATGTATTTTTACACTTTTTGCCTCATCTGAAAATTTTCGTTTAGGATTGTTAATTCTTTTTAAAATAAATTAATAAAATTCTTTTTGAAAATATATCTAGTCTTCTTAAAGCCGTCTTTGTGTTCTGAAAGTCAACTTTTATCGATTTCAAGCTGCCCAACAACCAAAATATACATGTACCGACAAACCTTGTCGGTCACACTGCCAAGCAAACGATATTTGAGCTAAGCTCTCATTCAAAACTGGCATGTGTACCCAGATTCACCTTACTGCATTACTGCAAACTCAATAACCATAGGGAAAACTACCATCTTGTTAAAGCTTTTTTTATAGTGGTATTTAAGTGAGATTAGGTTAGATTTATTACTTTGGTTGTATATCTTATGCTGCCAGTCTCACTGACAAAACTATCAGCGAAAAATTTCAGATTTTGACCATGCTGACGATTTTTGACCATTTTCCAAATTTTGTTTACGATTTCCGATCAAAAACTGTCGGCAACGCTGTATAGCCCCCATACCACCTGATTGAATACAGTTTATAGATTAGATAATTTATGCATTTGGGGTCTAAAAATATTTGCACCTAAAAGTGTGGACAGGAATGGAAACTTACTATTCCATTTTAGTTAAGAATATTTTAAAGTTTCGCCCGGCCGAGCTTAACGACTTTTTACTTGTTTCTGCTTAACCTGGCTTCAGTTCTAGGAATGGGGCTGTTTGGATGTGACCAAAGATTTACTGCACTTAATTGAGTAGGTTTGGCAGGGCAGTTGAAAAGATGCAGTGCGTTGTGCCGCATGCTGGGCAGTGTTTTGCACGGTGTCATCGATCCTTGCCTTATAGGATTTCAGATGGCTGCACCATCCCGAGCGTAGTTGAGCCAAAGCTACTCTGATTTGTCGTGTCACCGTTCGATAGGCTTTTTAATCTAGAGGTTATCTCCTGTAATGTTGGACCCCTCTTTCTAAATCATGAAGATTCCTCCTGACATGCCTTGGTGGTTGGTACTATCCACCATAGGGTGATTATCATGGCACTCACGGTAACACGCGCAGCAAGTACTGCAACGAAAGTATGTCATTGGAAGAATTTTGTCTCAATTTGGTCCACTGAAGAGATGAGGAGGCACCCTGTTGCAGTGGTCAGGGCGGCATTGTGAAAGGTTTGAATATTTTTCAATCGCTTTGCGGACCAAACTGGCGCCGTGTAGCTTACTACACACAGACCTATCGCGTTATATGCGGTCAACATGGTTTACTTATCTGCACCCCAAGTGCTGCCGGTTAGGGATTTGAGAACCTTGTTCCTACATATCAGTTTGTAGCAGATAGCTGGCACATGCGCTGACGATATGAACATTTTGTCCAATGTGACCCCTACATTGTTCTCGCCTTTGTCTCCATGTCGTAAACAGAATGACCGTAGTTTTAATGATGGACATTTGCATATTCCTCGCTTCGAAAAATTTCAAATAGCAGTTCAGCCTTTCACAAATGATATCAGGAAAGGTTCCTGAAGCCAAGATTGTAGAATCATCCCCATACGTTACGATCTCAATGCCGTCTGGAGAGTGCGGAGTACAGGAGAGGTAGAGGTTAAACAGTTCACCCCACCTTGTGGAACTCCCTGTTTCTTGAACTTTTTGTTCCTGAATTCCACGTACGACTGGCGTCCACACATATAATTGATTACCCAACGTTTCAAACTTGGCCGGAAGGTTGCCTGCTCGATGTCCTTAAACAGATTGACAGTATCAAAGGCCAAGCGCCACCATCACTGTTCTATCACACGGCTTGCTTTGGTTGAGTTCTCCACTAATATGTGTAGTCATGGCGTGCAGCGCTGTTGTTTTTGATGTGTTGCTTACGGAACCCATGCTGGTGATCGGCAACTGTATATATATTTCTAAAGCTGGGGAGGACTAAAGCCTCAAGGATCTTTACTAAGGGTGACAAAAGCGACAAAATCGAACTGTACGATTCACTCATGCTGTCTAGCTTTAGTAACGGGACCACCCTGTCCATTTTCCAGGCTTCTGGAAAATGCTGCTAGCTGCAGGTTGAGAACTTTAGTGAGATAACCGACACATTCAGCTGTTTCAGCATTCCCATGGAGATTACATTAGGACCCAACGCTTTGGACGACTTAGCGTTCCTGATGACATTCGCAACATCATCCATTAAAAATTATGGTGGTTCACCCTCGGCATGAAGACATCTAATGTGACGTAATACTCTATGCCCTGTCACTCCCGGGGTGCTCGACAAACTGTCGAATGAAATAACTTGCGCACCTCTTCGGATCAGTCAGAGTAACGTCGTCAAATGTGACTGAGGTCCTATCTTCCTTATTTCTATGGTTTGAGGGTGACGTAACCGTTGTCCACAATTCATTGATTTCGGCCAAAATGCTGCAACTCTTCAGATAATTTAACCACTGCTTCCTCTTATGCTCAACGACCAACCTGTAAACTTCCAATGTCAGCTCCCTGACTCATTTGCTAATCCCATCACCTCTACTGGGAAGTTAGCTCTCACTTCGGGTATTCGACCAGCAGGTATATGGCTATCAGCTGCAGCAGCGGTGATGTCTCGGAATGTCCTTTTTGCTACTCGAACATCAAAAGGGTTGGGCAGATCTCTGAAGCGGTGATTAGTGAACTCTCTGAAACTCGGTCAGTTAGCTTTACCATGATTGATAAAAGCGCGGTGTTCCGAGGTGATGAAATCGGGTGGTCTGCTGTGAGATTATCGGATTCAAGTGAAACGACGGGATGGCAGATGACATCATTTGTCTGACCAGGTGACACAATGATAGTGTCTGGCGAACTGTGACACTCTGCTAATTCTGGTAGGGGCGTCCTCATTGACCGTGCAAAACATTGAGCTCTCAATCTGCTCAGCCAGCACAATTACCCACTGATCATTTCCAAAGACCGTATGACACAACTCATGATGAGCATTAAAGTCCCCCAAGATCAGACGTTTGTGACCTTCCAAAAGCGGGCTAATGTTGGGCCTATAACCTGGAGTACAGCCATTTATCGGTGGGATGTATACGTTCAACACCTCTACAACTTACTACGATACTTCTTACGATAGAGAGATAACGCATAAGTACAATTTACTTGAGAGACTCCGTGGTGAAGTGGATAGGTTTCCCACCTTTCACACAGAAGGTCTGTAGTTAAATCGGTGTCAAATCCACCCAATCAAATGGTATTCACTTCTGAGTGTTTTGGTTATGAAAGACTACGTATAATATACACGTCGAAAACGTCTTATACGAAAACGAAAATATTTAAACAACAGTCGCCAAGGCGTTCTCCAAGAACGCGGAAATGTTCTGCTGGACTCGGTAAGGAACCTTCGTAGATAACAAAGAAGGAAATTGGGCTGAAGCTGAATCATATGAGGAAACGTATGTATGTATAAGTCTAGGGGTGTCAATTCGATCGACAGTTTCTTCTCTTCGCATCTATTGTAGGAATAGTTTCGAAGATGTCATCACCAAGGCAATCGACTGAACAAACACAATCGCAATAGGCTTCAACGTAGGTTTCTATGCTACTATTTTTATTTGATAGACACGAAGGTAGTATTCGGCGATAACATTCAAAAGTGTGTAATATTTGCATACATAAGAAAATACGAGGGCAACTAGATAAGTTTCTGACCCAGGAAGCACTACGTGTTCCCATTTCCATTGGATAGTTTGACATATTTCAGCATAAACGTAATTAGTACGGTTTGACGTACGACCATGTGTTGCGTGGTTTATAGTGACTTGAATATTTTCGTCCGATCATTTTTCACAACTTTCGACGTGGTTTATCACGGCAAGAGTTCTTCGATGAAATTAAATCTTTTTATGGCGATGAAGCACCATCCTATAGCACTGTGAAAAATTGGTTTAATGAAGTTCGTGATGATGTGACATACCGTAAGATAGAGACATCCATGGGCATTTTTTCCACCAGCATACATTTGATATTGCATGAACAATTTACCCACTGTCCATCTCTACACATTGTCACATCGATTCGGACAAAACGTTAAATTGATGGGTCACCCACCCTACATCCATAACTTGGCACCCAGTGCCTTTTTTATTCCCACACATCAAGAAAAAAGGCATTGTGACCGATTTTCTTCGCAGAAAGATGCTATTGAAGCGTTCAAAAACCATGTTTGGGAGGTGTCTCATTCTAAGTGGAAAAAGTGCAATTGGTTTGAGCTCATGCAAAAGTGTATAAATCATGCTGGAAGCTACTGTACGAAACAATAAAAATATTTTTGATGGTAAATATTCTCGCTTTTATTATTAGCTCAGAAACTGTTCTAGTAACCCTCGAATACTGTTCGATTCCAAAAACGACCAATATTTTATATCAAAAAAGTATTCACCAGAGAACCCGTTAATAAACTGGTATTTAAGATCCTCAGGAGGATGTTGGTGATGAGGATGATGTCCTAACACTTCTAAACATTTATTAACATTGATTTATTAAATATACGAAAAGTGGTTATTGTATACAATACTTTCTTTTTATAACATAGCTAATATCCATCTCTGTTTTCTGAGATTTAACCAAAACAATGTGTCTGAAAATAACCCAAGAAAGGTTTCCATTGACTTGACAAACAATTACTTGTTCTAGCTGCTAGTTCATTTGACTAATTTATTGTATTGGATTACAATGCGCATTCATTAGTCTGGTAAATACTAAATTATTTATTTCGGTATATTTTAATATTTCTAATCCTTCGGTAACAATGCCAATTCTAATTTGCCCTTATTAAATATTTACATAGAAATATTTCGTAACGCTTAAAATGTCCATGATGAATATATGCTGTGCATACACACATGTATACACACAACTTAATCCTTTGTATCCCTTTTGTCATGGATAACTATTTATTTGTAGTTCTTATTAGACACTACTAGCGTTCTGCTACTAGTCCTTTGAGACAACCCAAAATGTGGCATTGATTTTCTGCAATAAATCAATGCTTTTTTTATTTATTGCCATCTTACATCTGATTCTGAAAATGTATTTTGTTGTTCTTTTTTTTTTTGGTATTGTTACACGCCAAATGACAAGCAATAAATCTCTTAGAATTTAGTTTTGAAATAGAGAAATAGTTATGTTTGGCCAATGGGAGCGAGGGAGGGAGTGTGGTGGATAATTGCAATAAATAATAAAATCAAATATTGATAAAAATTTGGATATGTAAGAAAGCGCAATAGTTGAGTTATGAACTTTAACACCCATCGAATTAAGTAATTAATTAATGTTGTTGTTGTTGTTGCAACAGTGTTTATTATATATTCTGTTGGTGTGTTCGTTCTTCTGCTCAATCTGGCTCTGGGTCTATCTCTAGTTCTAGGATGGGATGTAACCACATATCCACTGGAGTTAAATGAGTAGCTCTAGCAGGGCAGTTGAAAAGGTTCAGTTTGTTGTGCGGGCCCATCCCGCATGTTGGACAGATGTTTTGCACGGTGCTATCGATTTTTATAACCTATACCACACTGTGCTAAGGGGTATTATGTCTTTGTGCATTTGTATGTTACATACAAAAGGAAACGAAATAGACCCATAGTTCCTTTTGGGGATATAGATATAATTACTTTCGGAGTCGATTTATGCATGTCCGTCCGTCCGTCTGTCATGTATTTCTGTTCGCAACGTACAGGTCGCATTTTTTGTCCGATTCAGCTGAAAATTGGGGACTATAATTTTTTAGCCATAGGAAGAACGCTATTGCTTTTGGTGAAAATCGGTTCAGATTTGGATATAGCTCCCATATATATTTTCGCCCGATTTCACGTAATTGCTGCACCAAACACGCTATATACGTCTGATTTTTTGAGTGTGTGACTCAACTCGGCTTAGAAACAAGTGTGCCAAATTATATCGAAATCGGTTCAGATTTTGATATATGTAGCTCCCATGTTTTCGGTCGATTTCACTTATTTTCTGTACCAAACACGCTATATAAGTTCGATTTCAATGCTATTTGAAATGTGTGACTGAATTCGGTCTGGAAATAAATATACGAAATTATATCGAAATCGGTTAAGATTTGGATATAGACCCCCATATATATTTTACATATTCACAGTGGTGTAGGGTATCATATAGTCGGCACCGTCCGATTTTGATCCTTTCCTTATTGGTTGACTAATAAGAATCTGGCGACTTCAATATGCCGAGCATAGTTGAGCCAAACCTACTCAGGTTTGTAGTGGCAGCTGAATAAATAACAACTAAGAAAGCTTTAGGTTCGGTCGGGTCGAACTTTTTATACTATCTTTTGACTAATAAGAATCCTTATATGGGGCTATATCAAAATGTGGACCCATGTTTTTGATGGAGAAGTTTTGTGATCACTGGGAACCTCAAATGTCGAATTGCAGATATTTGGGTCAAAAATTGTAGCTAAAATAAAAAAGACGAAAATCGGGAGGTATCGTTATATGGGCTATACCAAAACATGGACCTAAATAACGAACTTTACGCATATAACAGATCAATAAATTTGTGGAAAACTAACAATACGAGCGGCGCAGACGTTGATTCATTGAAGGAACTGTTTGACATCACCAAGGTAAAAGCCGAATGGATATGCAAAAAGGAAAAGAAGGAAAAGGTTATCCGACGGCAAACCTGTTGGTTCCAATATCATCTACTCATACAAGCGCATGAGGACAATAGAATCGATAGGTCCTCGATTAACAGCTTTGCGATAACAGATTGTTCCGAAAGTAGAACGGTCTTTTCCGACAGCAGTACAGATAATGCATGAAAGGATGACAATGCAGTATAAACGAGCAAAGGGAAGCTTAACCCGACACTGTCGGGCCGACAGTCATTGCAAGATGCTTTGTTATAACTTCAAAGCAGCAAAGGTGTGCCACCAGCTTTTTGCAAAGATAGAAATCCACAATCCGGTATCTAAATCCTTTGATAGGCAAAGACTATTCGGTTGCACGGAATCTTCTGGTTCAGTCTTCTACTGATATGTGTGGATGCGGCGTGTAATTCTGTTGCCTACTTACTTACTTAGCTGGCCCATTACAGAACATTTGTTCCATAGACCGAACTAAGAAAAGATCTCCAATTCTCTCTGTTTAGTGCTTCGCTTTCTGGAATACCGCGCCTTGTCACCTCTTCATCCACTTGTTTGCGACATCTATTCTTTGGCCAATTCTGCGTGCACCGCCATGTGGTCCGAATTTATACGCCTTTTTAGCGGCTTCATCATCGCTCATAGTTATTATATGGCCTAGCCAACGCAATTGCTGCATCTCGATACGTTTAACTATATTGATGTCGTTGTATAGCAGATACAGCTCGTGGTTCATACGATGTCGATATTCACCGTCAAGGCAGATTCTTCGGATCTGTTACTGTCACGCCGTTAAAGGTAACAGCCGTTCCAGCATCCTTCTTTTCCGAATTTGACAGTGATTTAACCGTTTCCCACAATTTACTTAATCCTCCTTCTGGTGGTCTAGCCACTTTTTCCGCTTATGTTTTCCTACTAGTCTGTTGACTTCAAGAGTAAGCTCTGTAACTCATTGGTATTCAGGGTTCGTGCGACGAAGCTCATCACGCTCATTTGTTAGTTGCGTCACCTCGTCTGGGAAAATTTGTCTGATTTCGGGTATTCTCAAAAGATACATAGCGAGCAGCAGCTGCAGTGATGATGTCCCGGAAAGTTTTCTGAACCTTTGCCAGTCAGCGTTCCCATGGTTCAGAGGTTATAACGCCGGCTGGTCTATTTACGGAGACGATGCACAATGCGAAATATGATCACTTTAGTGGAACTTAACTAATATTTTTTAATGCAAAGGACGTAGGATACCAAAATTTTGCAAAAAAGTTTCTTATATAAGTGGGTAGCATGGTGCTAAATATGGGCCAGATAGACCCGCGGTTTCCGGTTGCGCGACCGTTTTTACGTATTCGGTTCATTTTTCATCCAATTTTCCAGCAGATTGGTATATTGTGGTTTCAGTGGTGGGAGAACATAGGTACTAAATATTGTCAATATCTGTTCGCGTTTTAGTATAGTCCCCATTGAGCGGTACCGGTCGAGGTGACATATTTTAAAGGTTCCAAGCACATTTACCAACCTACTTTTTTGTTCTTCGCAGGTAGAAAGGCGCTTTGCAATATTAGCAACGTAGGTTCTCGTTTTGTTGTAGCTCCAATATGAGGGGTCCCCTATTTGAGATATTTTGAAGGTGTTAGGTAATTATTGCCAACCGTTTAGTTTACTTGAAAATTTGTATTCGTTGAATAGAAAAAGTTCTAATAAAACAATTTACAGCATAGATCATTGATTTGGCCTGAACCGCCCTTCCCCAAAACACACAGAAACATTAACAAATGAAAATCAAAAAAAATATTTTTTAATATTTTTTTCTTTTTAGTATAGTATCATTGTTATATCATACATTTTACAAATTGAACTTTTCGATTGAGGATATGTTTATCTTATTACACTGTTCTGCAAATGAGGCTATCGCCTAAAAGCATCTGATGTAACTATGATAAGATGTACTGCGAAAACTGCTCAAATTTGACAATTTTTTAAAAGCTACGTTTCTTAGTGTTGGTGAAGCCATTTTGGCATAAACAAACCCAATAATGATGTCTAATGCCGGTTCATCTATAAAATTTTCAAAAATATAGATATATGAATATTCAAACGACTTTCCGAAAAAGTCGCACATCTGTCAAACCTTCGCAAACCTGCAGCTAATTTTTGGTTTACCCAAAGAAAACTGTCCTACCTCTCAGAAAATATGCGATTTATTCTGCAATTCACCACAACACATTAAAAAACCTCCAAAACTTATAAAAAAATAATTTAGTAGACTTTTAAAAAAGCACATTTTTGGGGAACGAATAGCAACCAAACTAAGTTAGATATTACAACTCTATAAACGCCAAATAATTAAAAAAAAATCAAAAAATTTCGAAATGTTGTTTATTGCTGTAGTATGCAGTACCAACAAATAGTTATGTGTTTTTTTTCGGTTTGGTTTTGTTTGCAAGTGAAGTTGCTCGAGTTTAGGTAGTGCCAAAGAAATTCTCGATCAGAGTGTTTCTTTGCGCACGTATCTATTTGAGCGAGCAATTGACACTTGGGTATAAAAAGTTTCTTGTTGAAAAACAAGAAACAAGGGAACTGATGAAGATCTGTGGTGAGATCTGAAACTATAGTCTTCCCTGCCTTACCCCTTGGTAAATACCGCCAAATTTTTTCCCACTAATAAATTAAAGTTGTTTTAATAAAATATTAAAACTACGACCATGGGATTAAGCCTGACTATTTTGAAAAACAAAATAGAAGTCGCCGTCCCAAATAAAAAAATACCAACCCTCCGGAAAATAAATATTGTAAAACAAAAGTGCAACTTTTAAGTGCATTTCTAGTTGTTTCGCGGGGTAAATCACAAAACTGCATATGACGCATTTGTCGTAGGATACTTCGCAATGGATCCCAACAAGAATATCGGTAGTTCTATGTACTTTAATTTTTGAGTAAAGTTCCACTTCGCAATGGATCCCAACAAGAATATCGGTAGTTCTATGTACTTTAAGTTTTGAGTAAAGTTCCACTAAAGTTCCCATATTTCGCACTTTGCGATGATAGGAAGGTGGTCTAAGCCAAGGAAAATGACAGGTTGCCAGTATACGTCATTTGTCAGACCTGGTGTGACAATGGTGATATATGATGAGCTGTGGCAATCTTCACTTTTCACCGCAGGAGTTTATGGTATGGATTAAAATAGTATTAAATTTCTTAATTATTCTGAAAATATTAAACAATTCCCCTAATATACAATGTTGTATTCCTCTGTATCAGCGCCAAATATAATTCTAGGATTAAAAGAGTATTAAGTTTTTAATTATGCTGCAAATATTCAACGATTTTCTTACAATGTTGTGTTCCTCTATATAACCACCAAATAGATTATATATTTCGCATAACTAAAAATATAACTTGAGCTTCACATACCTACAATTAACTTCTTTAGATTATCTTGACATTTGTTAACACAATGATATTTTAGCCCTAGTTATTTTCGTGTTCTTTAGCTTTCATAGCGCAAACCTCAAGGCGATGGACAATCTGGCAATCATTAATATTTCATATGGTTTCGTTCCATTTTTTGTCTGCTTTAGTTTTATTCCGCATGAATGAAATGAAATTAATCGCTGCACATAGAGATCATAACATACATACAAAAAGCAGTATCGTTATATTATTCACATAACCTCTGAAAATATTTAAGAGCCTGTGTACTCGTATTTGGATGACAACTCAATTAAGCGGAGGATGGATTACAAGGCTGCATGCAACTAATTTGCATATGTACATATGTTATACGTCGTGGTACAACAACGACGAAGACGACGATGATTATGATGCCTAGACAAAAAAGCAGCGCTTGCCAGGCTTAGAAGACTCTTTAGTGTGAAATCCAGAAGACGAAAAAAAACTTCGGCTTGCTGATCAGCGACAGATACTGCAAACAAATTTGCATGCATTTGTTGTTACTGCATGCTGCACGTTGAACATAGAAAACGATGACTTTAAGCCACCCAAGTAAATTCAGTGGACAAAAAAAGGCAACAACATGCCGACATATTGTTGTAATAATATTCACTTATGTTGTTGAATCTTTTAAATATAATGGATATGTTTACAGGCGATAAGTTAAAGCTGGCATTATTTCAATTTGGAATGATAGAATTTTTGAATGGAGGCTTCAGAACAAAATTTTGGAAAACTCTTGTTCGAAGTAAATCAGAGTTCTTAGACATGAACAATTGTTCATAATAGAACCGATTAACGAACATACTTTGTATTGTATTAGACACTGGTAAAAGGTGTATTCAAAATGTTACGCCCATTCTTGACCCATAATTGAGATGATCCCGTGGGTTGATTTCGCCGGACTCTGGTGCTTTACGTTTTTTAGATCAAGTGTTATGTTTCATTATTAAAGCTTCACGTTTTATTAACTTTGACATTCCGTTTGTAACATATCGAAATATTCGTCGGAGTTTCTATTACACCTAGGATGTTTGGTATTGAAAATTAGTTATGTCGGTACCCACATAGAACGGTACCACCCGATTTTCAGTATTGTAAATGTTATAGCTCCATTATGGCACGGAAATGGCTTAAATTTGGTATTTAGCCTTCCTTGAGGCTACACAAAATTCTCCCAGAGGTCAACGTGTTGATATAGCCCCCATAGAACAGTGCCGGCCGATTTTCGATTTTTTCATGGGTCCACAAATTATGGACATAGGCACTACCACAAATTATGGACATAGGCTCTTTCGTAACAATAAGAAAACTAATTATTATATCGTCTGCTGCGCACGAAAAGGTCGTAAGCCCATTTTTAGAAACTTTTCAGAAAGAAGAAAAATCATTCTAAAAATAAAAAATTTAATTTTTTACAAATTTCGCAATATGCGTGGTATTTGAACACATACATCATCACAATTAGCATCAATAAAAAGGCCAGGAGTCCATAATCAGTGCGCTTATAAAGCAAAATAGCTGTCATTTTCGTTGCAAAATAAATAATTTAATTATTAAATTGAAATTATCAGATTTTATGCAATAGTTGCGTCTTTTGACTCCGCCAAATATCATTCGATTATCGTCCAAAGTTGTAGGTTGCTTCTTTGAAATGTACCCCAACCATGGATGTGGTTTATCATTATATCTGAACTACATTAGCTGTAGTATTCTTTCAAAATATAACTTTTCTTGTGGACTTACGACCTTTTCGTGCTTAAATTTTCACTTTTTGTGAACTTACGACCTTATCCGACAGGGGCAAAACATATACAGGACAATCATGAACAAAAATCCCGTGCGAAATTTGGGGTGGAATTCCATGTGTAGGTGATAGTATTCGGATAGTAGATCAAAATCCAAAAAGGGCTTTGGGTTCTCAGGCTAATTTTTAGAGTTCCTTATATAACCTGATCCAAAGCCAATGGGTCCCCAATGGTTAAACCATTGAACTAATCATTTGCGAACCTCTAAAGTAGGCAGGTCAAGCTCAAAGAAGGGATAGATACATCGGTCTATGTTTTGGTTTAGCTTCCACATAATGGAAGTTCCCGATTTAAAGGATTTTAGCTAAAACTTTAAAAAGAACTATCTGTAAATTGACATTTGAGGTTCTTAGGGTCACAACACTTCTTCACCAAAAATTTTCAACATATGTCCATGTTTTGTATAGCCCCCATACGATACCTCCTGATTTTAAGTATTGGATTTTAGCTACGTTTTTTGACCGAATATTATGTTATTGGACATTTGAGCTTGCAGTGCTCACTGAACTTCTCCATCAAAAATGTCACCTTAGGTTGTTTTGGAATAGCCCCCATACCGATTATCGGTATTTTGAAAGTCACGAGGTCCGTCGCTAAACTTCTTCACCCAAAATTTTCAACGTAAGTTCATTTTTCGGTATAGCCCCCATATAACGGTACGTCCCGCTTTCGGTATTTGAATGTTAGCTACATTTTTACCGAAATATCGGTAATTTGACATAAAATTGCCAACATAGGTCCATGTTTTGGTATTACAGTACCTGCCGATGGTTAAAGCTAAATTTTTTGTACCTACCGATTTTCGATGGTTTGAAGGTTTTAGCTACATTTTCTGACTGAACTGCCCATAATTTGTCATTTGTGGTCCCCAGCAGTCACGAAAATTCTCCACCAAAAATTTTCAACATGTTTTGGTGTAGCCACCATATATCGATACCTCCCGATGTTAGGTATCTAGTAGATTTTAGCAAATTTGTTTGACCGACTTACATGTTATTTTAAATACAATTCCAGATTTTAGAAGCTTTGAGCAATTTGTCTATATTTGTTGACCGAACTATCTGTTAGTTCACATTTGAGGTTCTGAGTGGTCACAAAATATTTCCACAAAAAATTGTCAACATGGGCTCATACTCCATATAAAGGAAATCATCAATAGTCAACGTTTTGATTTAAACCTCATAGTTATCAATTGATGTGGAAATTTTTTTTAATTTATGGTATAATCCCCATATAACGGTACTTACATACGTCTTGACAGGTCGGTATACATCAATAGCATCTTCTGGGATTGAATCTGTGGTATATTCATCGCCTTCGTTAGTGGATACTAACAGTTAAGAAAAACGCTCTTTCCATAACCTGGACACACTACCTATATATGTTACAAGATTACCTGGCTCGTCTGTACAGAAGGATGTGTTTGATGTTTCGCTCTATGCTAGAACTTTTGAATTTCTTTTGAATTTGTTCTCCCGACACCTTTCTTGCGGGCCACGCGTTGCTGCTTATTGTAGAGTAGTCCTACATGCCGAATTCTTATCTTCGGTAGCAGCACTCCCATGTTACGTTACTCGAACTTTTTATCTTGTTGGCTTCCCTTATGCCAAGTCACAGCTTGTTTTCCAATCTTTCTCTCTATCCAGCCTTTCTTATCGAAAACTAAACTCACGTTGTGTTCGGGTGGCTCAGGAGGAACATCCATGTTTATTTTCGCAAGATATTTCCTCATATTGGTATCGTGGCACTCTATGCTGTTCAACCAAACTGTTGCACGAGGTATCACTGGGATTTCCTGGACCGAGATCAGCCTCATGTTAATTTTGTCCCAAGCATTGTTTAGTTTTGCTATGTTATTTTTCAGGAATCTCTTTGAGAATCTTCGTTTGTAAAAATTGTTTCAATTTAGCCCATTCCATAGTGATAGGGGACAGCTTTCTTTTCCTGTCTTTGGCTGTGGCAATCTTCAGGTTGCCCTTAACGACTTCGTTAAAGGGTCGTTTTATTGTTGAATATACCCTAATAATATGCTTCAGTTTCTTCCTATGTGCGAGAACATTCTCGCTTGGGGTTAGATGGGCGTTAGTCGATTTGACAGATTTTGGCTTTTCAACAATCCTCGACAATTTTAGTATATATGAACTTTTTCGCCGTTTATCCCGTTATTGCACTGTAATGTTGGTAGCATTGTGGAGAATGAACTTTGCCTTTCGGCACAGGGTTTTCCGACCGTCGCACACTGGTCGAAACCATTGAACTAGCGGCGCGAAAGTCAAAAAATCAAAGTATATAATTGCGAAATGTTTTCCATTGTATAGATTACAGACACTCTGCTGACTAAAATTTTGTTTTTACTTTTTTGTTGTTGTAAATATTCACTCAGTTATTTACCGTCAAGTGCAAGGCGTTTTGATGCATCAGATTTTAACAAAATTGTTGCAAAAAACTGATTTCATATTTGTTTAATTGTTAAATAAATTCGTAATAAAACTAAACAAAGTTTATTTTTTATTGATAGGGGAGGGTGAAAGTTAAATTTAAAAAAATTTTTGGGGCCTGAAGTTACATAGTTATATAGCAATAAATTTACAAAAATTATTATTTTTGTATGTTTTTAGTGCAATATACTTTTGTTGAATGGAGCGTAACTACAAAGGTTCTCTAAGGTCCAGTCCAATTCTTTTTTACTAATTAATTTGGACTTCCTAGATTCCGAATAACCACAATTCAGCTGAAAATAGCTGCAAATCTTGCTGATGAATGGTCTTGAAAAATAGCTTAAATCTTAAAAATACCCAAAATCTGTCGATACAGTTATATGGGGGCTATATCAAAATGTAGACCTATGCTCACAATTTTTGGTGGAGAAGAAGTATAACCAACGAGAACTTCCTATGCCAAAATTCAGCTTATTTGGTCTGAAAATTTAGACAAAATCCTAACAATACCGAATATTGGGATGTACCGTTATATGGTGACAATATCAAAACGTAGACCTATGTCCACAATTTTTGGTGAAGAATGTTTGTGTCCACTGAGAACCACAAATACCAAATTACACCTAATTTGGCCGAAAAATATAGCTTAATACCCCCAAAATACTGAAAATCGGGAGGTACCTTAAAAGGAGCCTATAACCAAACGTGGACCAATGTCCACAATTTTTGGTGGAAAGGTTTAGTGATCACTAGAAACCCTAAGTACCAAATTACAACTAATTTGGAAGGAAAGGGTGGCTTAAATCCTCAAAATACCGAATATCAGGAGGTACCGTTATATGGGGGATATACCAAAATATTAGCCGATGTTGTTTATATTTAGTCCATTATAATTCACAGACACAGACTGAGAATTATGCAACATTTCAGAAAGATATCTCCATTCGTTTCCAAGTTGTTAATTTCGCGCCGCTAGATCAGTGATTTCGACCACTGTGCGTCGGACTAACTTTTCTTTCTTATTGTCATTCGTAGTTTATCCATCTTTTGGTGTTTTGCTGATGAATTGTGTCAGAACTGTTTTCACCGCTGACTACTCTTAATTGACTAACTACAATCTCCTGAATAGAGACTAGGAGGTCATCCTCGGGAGACTTGTCAGACTGCAACCGGTGGATTTTCTTTTGGGGTTTCAATGTTCCATGAACCATATTACGCAGTGACGCCTTTGTTCGCCAAATCTTTCTCAACCGGGCTTGGGAGAGACTACGCTATATCAGCAGAAGCTACAAAAAAGTTTATCGACCACGGAAACCACAAATTACTAAATTAGGTAAGAAAATGTATTTAAAATTTAAATTATGCGAATTACAAATGAAATAACTCGAGTTAAAAATAGAATAATTCGAATTACAAATGGAATAATTCTAATTTCAATAATTCGAAACTTCCGCACGAAAGTTGTGAACATATTTCCAGGTTTTGGTGTAGCCTTTATATAATGGTACCACCCGATTTCAGTTATTTTGAAGTCTTTATCTTAAATTTCAGTCTAAAACTGGCTGTAATTTGATTACCGTGTTCTCAGTGGTCAAAAAATGTGCATATTTAATAAAAACAAAATAATGGTAATACTATTAATTAAAAAATCAGTTATAGTGTTTAATTTATAATAGCACTGTGCAACATTTTTAAGGTGATCTTGCGCAAACAATTCGAACCGAGGATTTTTTGAAAGTACAGACCCAAACGACAAGAAACCCTAGTTGGGTTTTGTTGTGTCAGATCCAGCTCGGTTTTTATGGCCCCATCTAAACATGGTTAAATATTGAGTTTTTAAAGATATTCGGGGCTATATCTCTGAAACCAATGCGAATCTTCTTCTGACATCTGAAGCAAATTTGTAGATAAGGACAAGAATAAAATATCTGGAAAAATAATTAACTCGAAAAACTACATTTATTGCTTCAAATTTCAAAATATTTGCAAAAATTCCACATTTTTTTACATTTCGCACCGTATCTCCAAAACCGTTAATTTTTTCTAAATATTTTCTTTTGGAAAATATTCCCTGGAATGTAATACACAACTCTTCAGAACATGTCATTGTTGTAAAATGCCTCTATGCCGTTGTTTTCAGTAAATTTTTCAACGACGATTTAATAAAAATGTCAATAATGTAGTGAAATCCGAAATGCGAGAATAATACGTGTTGTAAAAGATATGATGCAAAATACCGCTGATACAACATGAAGTAAGCATTTTAGAGTTTCAGAATGTTCTAAAGAATTGTTGAGAGCTTTATTTGGAAGATTTTTGCAAAAGGTTACTTAGTTCAATAGTTTAGCCAATACTGACCAGAATTTCAGCAATTATGTAAAATTTTCTATATTTTATAGATTTTGATGCCCTAGATGGAGTTCTTCTTAGGTGGTTTTTTTTTCAAAAGATAAGTTCTACTAGTTTAGGGCTATAATATTGCTAAAGACAGCAAGGCCAAATTCCTATTCGTTTCTGAGATAAAGCCCTGATAAATGCAAAAAAGTGTAGATTTAGCCCGGTTTAGATGAGGCCATAAAATCCGAACTGGATCTGACAGGACAAAACCGTACTAGGATTTTTGTAGTCTAAATATGTACTTTCAAAAAATGCATACCAGATGTTGTTTGCATTTTCAGTGTTGCATAGTGTAGTACTAAAAACTATAAAATGATTTTTCTCATAGCCTCAATAAGTATATTCTCCTTCATGATGGGATCTCTTAAATAAAACGCTTGCATTTAAATTAAATATGGCAATAAACGGCAACCGATTTATTTGAGAGATCCCATCATGAAGAAGAATATACTTATTGAGGCCATGAGAAAAATTATTTTCTAGTTTTTAGAGCATTTATAAATAAAACACTGCGAATTATTTGTTATATTATTTCTTTTAGATTTTTTTTATGTTTTACTTCCAAAATATCGAATTTGGTCAATTTTTCTAAAAAAATCCTCTTAGACTGGTACACCCTTTCAAAATTTAAATAAGTCTTTATTTTTATATTGGAGAACTCAAAACTGGTGTTGATAGGTACATATGTGTGTGCCGACATGGTAAATGATGATGATGAGTATGATTTTGAATGTGTACTTTTTATTTTGGCTTGAAAGCGGAGAAGTTGTAAAACCCCCCGAAAAAAACGCAAGTGCGCGTATCATTGCCGGAGGGTGATATTAGCGCCTGCTTCGCAAATATGCAACACTTATAGACTCTCTTTGAATGCGCAGCAGTCCATACCAAAACCAAGAAAAATTATATTTGTATGCGCATGTGCAGACTGCCTAACAAAAGTTTCTTTCATATATACATATGTAGTTGTTGTTGTTGCAGTAGATGGAGTTTTTCATTGGCTGGAGTTCATATGGGGATGGATATTGCCATACACTTTGTATGCAATATGAACACTGTTTTGGTTGATGATAATGTTGTTGTTGGTGGTGTTGCTGATGCTTAACCATAACCAACAACGCATACATTTTTTTCCAATACTTTGTATGCTTTGTTGTAGTTTTTGTACAAAAACTGATATTTCTTTCGTTGTGAACAAGCGTTACTTATACGCTTACGGCTAACAAAAGAACAACAATTGATAATTGAGGCACATTTACACAATGTTTGTTTGCAGCACCAAGTCCGTGCGGTTTGTTTGGCCATACAGGTCTGTCGGCAAAAACAGAAATGATGGCCTACCCGATGCACTTTTTTCATATAAAATATTAATTATTTATGAAGTATTAGTGTAATTATTCAATTTGCATCAGTTACATTGTGGTGTACTTTTGTTGAATTGATGTTCGCTCATATTCAATCATTTGATCGTTTATATTTGGGAACAGGTTGTTATTGGAAAAATATATGATGTGATATTTATTAAGTGTTATTGATTATACATACTTTATAATGACTGAAATGCTACGAATATAACATAGGTTTTTGCAATGTCATTTGAAGCCGTACATAGGATAGAATTTCGAAAGTCTGAGTCTTCTGTGTTACTTACAAATCGTCCATAGATTTTTCGAAAAAGTTTTAATCTAAACACTCTCCTCTCGTCTGGCTTGCTGCTGTCCATAATAAATCTCAAACGGAGTAAATTTTGTACTTCGTAACGTCACCGCAGAAGCTTAACGCACTCATTTTAAGTGAGTTCAATGTTCCTTTTTGCTGCTTATTCTTTCTCTGGCTCCATCTCCAGGTCTAGGAATGAGGTTGCTTCTATTGGTTTTAACCGCAAAGCTACTGGAGCTAATTGAGTAGGTTTGGCAGGTTTTCTGATCTAGTGGTTTCTCTAGATCATGAATATCCCCCTGAGATTCCTTGGTGGGGAAGTAATATCTACCATACGGTGATTGGGATGAATCTCACGATAACACCCGAGCATGTACTGGAACGGGAGCATGCCATTATGTTGCGGTACTGATTCATGCTGATGGTCCACTGATGACATGAGGAGGCAACCTTTTGGAGTTCTCATGGGGTTCTGACAGGTTTGAATACTGTTCCATCGCTTTGCACCTATGTTCGCCAACCACACCTAACGATACATAGCTTGCCATAGACAGACTTAACGCGTTTATGTGGTCAACAAGATCTTTTGTCTTCATCCCAAGTGCTGCTGATACTCGAACATTCCTCGCGCGATAAAAGAGAGTTCGCGCACATAGGAGTTCCACCTTTCACAGATGATATCAGAAAAGGTATCCGACGCCAAGATCCTGTTTGTAAAAATTTCAATGCCGTCTGGATGTTGGGGAATACGGAAAAGGTAGGGGAGATATCATCCACCAGGCTTCGAATTCTTGCCTCCAAATTTCACGTACGACAGGCGTTCATACATGTAATTGATTATCCAACGTTTCAAACCTGGCTAGGATAAGCTTCTGATATGTTGTGATATTTATTAAGTGTTATTGCTTATACATACTTTATAATGACTGAAATGCTACGAATATAACTTAGGTTTTTGCAATGTCATTTGAAGCCGTACATAGGATAGAATTTCGAAAGTCTGAGTCTTCTGTGTTACTTACAAATCGTCCATAGATTTTTCGAAAAAGTTTTAATCTAAACACTCTCCTCTCGTCTGGCTTGCTGCTGTCCATAATAAATCTCAAACGGAGTAAATTTTGTACTTCGTAACGTCACCGCAGAAGCTTAACGCACTCATTTTAAGTGAGTTGAATGTTCCTTTTTGCTGCTTATTCTTTCTCTGGCTCCATCTCCAGGTCTAGGAATGTGGTTGCTTCTATTGGTTTTAACCGCAAAGCTACTGGAGCTAATTGAGTAGGTTTGGCAGGTTTTCTGATCTAGTGGTTTCTCTAGATCATGAATATCCCCCTGAGATTCCTTGGTGGGGAAGTAATATCTACCATACGGTGATTGGGATGAATCTCACGATAACACCCGAGCATGTACTGGAACGGGAGCATGCCATTATGTTGCGGTACTGATTCATGCTGATGGTCCACTGATGACATGAGGAGGCAACCTTTTGGAGTTCTCATGGGGTTCTGACAGGTTTGAATACTGTTCCATCGCTTTGCACCTATGTTCGCCAACCACACCTAACGATACATAGCTTGCCATAGACAGACTTAACGCGTTTATGTGGTCAACAAGATCTTTTGTCTTCATCCCAAGTGCTGCTGATACTCGCACATTCCTCGCGCGATAAAAGAGAGTTCGCGCACATAGGAGTTCCACCTTTCACAGATGATATCAGAAAAGGTATCCGACGCCAAGATCCTGTTTGTAAAAATTTCAATGCCGTCTGGATGTTGGGGAATACGGAAAAGGTAGGGGAGATATCATCCACCAGGCTTCGAATTCTTGCCTCCAAATTTCACGTACGACAGGCGTTCATACATGTAATTGATTATCCAACGTTTCAAACCTGGCTAGAATAAGCTTCTGATATGTTGAGCGCCACCAAAACTGTCCTATCGCACAAAACTGTCATTTTACGGGGCTTGGACTTCTCTTTGCTAAATTCCACGTATGACCACACAAATAGTTAATTATTTAACGTTTCAAACTAGGCCGGAGGGTTGGTTGTCTTCTCGATGTTCTAAAACAGTGTGGAGTGCTTGACAGTATCAAAGGCTTTTGATAAGTCAAGCGCCACCATCACTGTTCTATCACACGGTTTGCTCTGGTTAAATCCTCGACTAATATATGTGGAGATGGGTGCAGCGTCGTTGTCGAGCTGTGATGCTTACGAGGAGGACTTAAGCCTCAAGGGTCTTTACTACGGGCGAAAAAAGCGAAATCGGTCTTTACGATTCACCTTTACTGGTATCCTTGCCTGGCTTAAGTAGCGGACCATCCTGCCCATTTTCCAGACTTCGGGAATGATGTGGGTGGCTAGCGACAGGTTAAGAACTTTTGCGAGATACTCGACTCCTGGCTTATACAGCTGTTTTTGCATTACCTTGGAGATGCCATCAGGGCCCAACGCTTTGGATGATTTACCATTCCGGATGACATTCGCAACATCATCCATTTGTGGTGGTTCTTCCTCGGCAGGAAGAGATCTAATGCGACGTAGTACTCTTCACTTCGCCATGTCACTCACGTGGTTCGTCGAATTGTCGATTTAAATAACTTGCGCACCTCTTCGGATCAATCAGTGTAGCGTCGCCAAACGTGACAGAGGTCCTATGTTCTTTTTTCCAGGGGTCGATAGTGTCTTAAGCGATGTCCACTATTCACTTATTCCGGATCCTGTGTAGCAACTCTTCAGTGAGCACAAGCGGAACGAGGGGATAGATCAACTCGTTCCGCATGCTCTCACCGACCAACCTATTAACTTTCAGTGTCAGTTCCGGGGTCACTAGGATTGGCTCGACGATGCTCAACACGCTCATATGCTAGTTCCGCTAGACCTTTCTGAAGCGGTGATTGGGAAGCTCTCTGAAACTAGACCAATTAGTTTTTCGTTGAATGATGAAAGTGCAGCGTTCACAGGTGATGAAGTGGGGCGATCTGCTGATAGAGACGATTATAGAGAGATGGTCTGACCCAAGAGAAACGTGTATTGACGTTATTTGTCCAAATAAGTGACACGATGGGGAAATATGGCACCCTCCGATAATTCTGGTAGGGGCATCCTCATTGACCGTGCAAAAAGTGGAGCGATGAATCTGCTCAGCCATTACCTAGAACAGAATACCACAACTCATGATCGGCTATGTCGCTATGACCTTTCAAGACGGGCTATAATTCGGTGTAGAGATATTAATCGGAAAGATGCACATTTTAAGCAACTCAACCTCGGCAATTGAACACCTTAGTGCTACCCCCATAGAGGTAATTAAAACCAGGCTCAAGCGAGATACGTCAGTATTAAACACAACTGTAGTAAAATAACGGTAAAGCTAGTTCTCCACCTCCACTTCTGGTGCGGTCCTTCTCAGTACGTTGTTACCATCACAACGTTGTAAGCTGCAGTTGTTGTTGAGCTTGGTTTCCTGCACCACCGCGATCATAATAATTTTCGGACCCATAAAGTCCACTATTTCCTCGATCTTAGCTCGGAGTCCATGGTAATTAGCTGTGTGATGACGATGACTCAATGTGGGCTGTGTTCTCGCGGCATGCAGCGTAGTATCTCAGAATCCAGTCTAGAGCAACTACTGAAATGCACCCATTCCCGGCATCCATTGCATCTCACAAAAGTTTGAGTGCGCGGATGTGACAAACCTCCCGGCACGGTCCGGGATATGCTGCTTCCAACAAAGACAAACGATACACATACATGCATATGTACAGTGAGGAGGTAACCGTTGGCCGGAACGTTGATGTAGTGTAGTTCCGGGTCAATCAGGAGCCGAAGAATACGTCGCCGGAATCTTCCGGTAGTCAGAAGACATTATAGGGCCTTCTTCAGCCGATAGACTTTCTTCTGTAGAAAGTATTCCTCTTGTTGACTTCTATATTCTTCTATAGACTAAAATATCTCAAGGGGATTTGTGTTAGAAGACCCTATCTATCTAAAAAAGACATCAAGAGGTCTTAAGGTCTTCTGTATCTAAAAAAGACATCAAGAGGTCTTAAGGTCGGTCTTCTGTCTGTAGAAGACCTCAAAAGTTTGTTTACAAAATATAGGTCTTACTTGGATAAAGAACACTCTTTGGCTCTTCTACAAAGTGAAGATGTTTTCACGCTTTAAAGTCTACTATAGGCAGAATACCTGTTGAACAATTCTATATACAGAGTCCATTTTGGGGTATTTTAAAGACTTCAAAAAGCCTCCGCTCCACAGTGGATACACTCATTGGCCAAAAATAAAAAAAATTAATGTCAAAATTTTGGTACAACATCTGGCAACGCTGACAGCTATGACATGGACCTTTTTGAAAATACTATATAGTTTTTGTTTCATTCGAACGTGATTTTCTTAAGAATAGCTTCAAAAGTCGGAATATTTGACTAATATTTTTTGTTGTGAGTACAACCTACATTTTAAGTGCAAGTAAACATATTCAAAATATCGCGAAACTAATACGTATAGCAAAATATTATAGTGACTTTTGAAGGAGTAGGTAATAGCTTAATTCTCATTAAAAAATAGTGTTTTAGCGTGTTGTAGAATTCTAGTTAGCTGCATATTTTCTTAGTGTATTTTGTAATGCCAATTCGATCAAATATATAAATTTGACCTAAGGTTTTAGTCATGATGCCCACCAGTGCCCACCTCGGGAATAATTTTCCAAAGTAGGTCATGGGTTTAAGATTATTCAGTATTAAAATCAGCTGCCATCTAGTGCCAGACTATAAATGGTGGGTCGCTGACTAAAGCTGCCCTAGAATAGGGTTTCTGTGGATATATTAGCGTTTAACTCTGCTATATGACCACGTACATTAACATAATTGGCATCAGTGGCAAGATGAAGAAATCTTCTTCCAAATTTGTCTTACGTTGGCGGTACATGCCTTCCACGAAGAACGCTATAAGATCTATATTAAAAATTTTACCAATTTTCAGACAAAAATTTTGATTTTTTTAATCCGCTAAATTGTTGGATTATATGTTGTTTTGGAGATTGCTTTGTGTCCCCAAACCTATTTTTGCATCATAAGATAATCGGGACCGTTGTCCATGTCATTTTGTATTAACAGCATAAAACAATTCTTACCATATACCCCCTCCAGAGGGGAAGGGGGGGGGGGGGGGAGAATGTTACGCTCGTGGTTTCTTACAACACTCTTTGCAGCAGCACAAAGCTGTATCCGGCGCATTGCCTTGATTTTTACACTCTAAATATTTTTGCCCACTTTCTCCATACAAGTGGATCCACTGTGCGTTCTATAGAACACTTCAAGAAAACCATACACTTACACAATGACTCCCCCTAAAGCATGCAATAGAAAAATATGATGCCGATACCTGATCTAAAGTAAAATTTTATTATAGATAAATAGTTTCAAGTTCATTACATTGGCATTGTAAGCAAACATTTATGCAAGACAAAGTTTATTCCAATCATTGCATTCTGTCGGACTCATCTGCAATTGTGTGTTTTTAATGTACAGACTTGTATCTCAGGATTAATATGCAGAGGTGGTTGTAACTTATTTCATAATTTTTTAATTTATGCAAATTACTGCACATGCGTGTGAACTCAAGCATGTTTACTTTGAATCTCAATTTTGTTGTGATGTTCTCTCTGCTGTAGCCAAAATGTTGTTGCCACTGTAACAATTATGTTGTTTTCGGTTCGTTAAGATTTAATAATACCTTAGATGGAAATTATTTCGTTTATCGCATTTATAAGGGATTTTTAATAGGAGAGTACAGATGTATGTTTGTCGCTATAGTTGGGAGACTAAAATGTAGTGGATTTACTAAGTTGAGTACACTCCCACATTAGTACATTTTAATCTCTTACCACTATGAGGAATTAATTCATTTTATTCCTATCAAAACTCCCAACTAAATGTCACATAATAATAATTTGCCTCTGTCCTCAACACCAAATTTTTGGTGAACTAAAAATTTCACTTTTTTCAGCTTTTTTTATTGCAGATGCAATTTCAAAGAAGAGGCACATGGTCACCGCACAGTACATCTGCACTCAACAGTTTAGATTATCATTCTGGCAAAGAAAAAAATTTAAAAGAAACTTAAGAAAAATGCAAAAAGCCCCTGTGGCGTTGAAGACATTGGCGCCTCAGGCTGTGGTCACAAAAAAAAACAGCAGAAAAAGAAGTACCATGAGATAAACTTAACACATACTCACTCCCCAATAAGGGAGACTGCTTATTTTTGTGGCACTGCGTGAAATGTAATCAGCTTTTTTTCATGAGACCAATACCCAAATGCGCAAGTGTCCATTGCGGTGGCATTGGTCTACAACGTCCTTTACTGACCGCTGTTTGTGCGTGCGTTGTGTGTGTTTACAGAGCAAGGAAGATCAAACTGTTCTTCCACTTTAAATGAATCTGACGACAGGATGTACACAAATGATCAATGCCCAACATTTGTTTATGGAGACTCAATTATAAATTAAGCTCACAACCAGGTTCCTGGATCGATGTACAACTTAGCGAAGTCTTGCAGAAATTGAAATTATCTGTCCAACAGTGACCAGCTTATATTCTTGTGAGTTTTTGGGTTATTTACACATCTTTTCTTTAAGGATTGTCGCTGTTGTTGTTGGTTTTTTCTCATTCCCTCTGTCATTGGCGTTTTGTTTGTTATTTAATGCGACAAAATATTTTACAAACATAAATTTTCCAACAAATGTAACAAAATGCATACCAACCGCTGGGCCATAAGTGATGATATAAACGACTGAAGGGTTGTATCTTTTTCGAAGTGCGTGTCTGAGAACATTTGTGGCATCAACAATGGACTTAACAAAAAGGTGTGAACAAATTCACTTAATTCACAATTTAGGTCTAGAGTCGGATTCATGAAACTGTTGAATTGAATATGATTTACAACTGAAATGATAAATGTGAAAATATTTTGTATGGAACATTCATGTGCATTCGATGACGAGAAAAGTGAAATTTTATTAAGCAAAAGTTAGGTATAATATGACCGCAGAAAAACGATTATGTGCCTCAGAAGTAGGATTTCGAATTCGGAGTCTAAAAAAGTTTGGTGGTGTCGGAGCCGGAGTCGTGAAAAAACTTAGACTCCGAATCCGGGCAATTATTTGTTCTACATTTATATAATTGTTGTATGCCCCTTATATGATAATTATGATACTTGGGTCGACATCAGACTGATGCTGTTCCCGGCCCAAGAAATCCCAATGAAACCTCGTGCCACAGTTTGGTTACCCAGGATAAAATGCGACGGCCCAAAACTGCAGTAAGGTCTGGCGAAGATGATCTCACTCCAGTATCCGATAGACGACAAAACGAAATAGATAATTGGACAGTATGCCATTAGAAGACTTTCTTAGATCACAATTTAATACTTTTCAACATATATTTGAAAAATCAACGCTAATTAAATGTTACCTAATCCCAAAAGAACTAAATGACAGGAGTTCACTAGTGTGATACTACGGAAGATATACAAAAAGGCTCTATCCATTTTAGAGAAATGCTTTGGTAGATGATTCCCCCTGACACCCTCGACGAAACAATATCCACCATGAGGGATGTCCGAGCTCTCAAACCTACGTAAACAGTCAATAATAATTTTCAACACGAGCTACCAAAGCGGATCTTGGCAGCCACACAAGGTAACACTGAAAAAGTACAAAAAAGCTATAGTCAAAGCAATAAAACAATCCTTGATCGAATTTTGTGGGTCGTAAGATAGCACTAGGTAGAGTTTCCTTATGCGGACAATGTGGTAAATTTTCCGAACATTTTCAACCTTTCAAACTCTTCGAACTTAAACTAAGTTTGGACAAAATATTACGAAAGCCAAATTTTGGACAGAATCCGTTGGTCCGTTCGAGAGATATCGTGCGCTCCAGTCAGCCAGACAGACAGGCGGACATGGCTAAATCAACTCCAAATTGTCTGAAACAGATTTCGTCCAAACATACTTGGGGTCTAAAATCATTATTTCGATGAGGCATATTTCGCCCGTATGAAAGTGTATATGAAGAAAAGACAAAATTTTTTAGTTTTCCATAAAAAAAAAATTAAAAAATTTTTTTTAAGCTACATGAAAGATTTTTGGTGCATAGATTGGGAAAAAAATCCCATTCTTAAATCTGTTCGAGATACTAATTTTGGTTGTTGCGCGCAAAAGTTATGGCGGTTTCAATTCTGATAAAAAGAAAAAAATCTTTAAAAGGCTCTAATCATTATATTGAGAAACTCTCTTAATTAGGGGCTCCCTACATACTATATGTTTACTGAGGTCCCATAACTTTAGTGAAAAAGTTGTAAATTTTCGCGGAAATTAGGAAAGCATTCAAAACAATTGGTAGTTTACAACTTGTTCTAATAAAATTCAAGCCGTTTATGCATCTGAAAAATATATAAAAAATATGTACGTAATCTAAACATCGCGAAGATTCAAATGAAACCAAAACTATACAAATCCGTTTAGCGGTTTGCATATTATAGCAAAAAACAAAATATATATTGAGGAAATTTATAAAATTTTTGTAAGAGAAAATATTTATCAAAATTTATTTTGTGAGTTAGTTGAACAAAATGTAAGAAAAATAGGTCGGAGTTTTTCTTCTATTTTAGTTAAATTTCACGCAATAAATCACATTTTTTATTCTAATCACTTCTCGAAAACACGCTAACATCTAGCAGAAGATATGGATATCTTTCAAATAAATGTTGGGTTCCTTTAAATGGGGTATAATATTGAAATATAATTGTATCGGGTAATGTTCATTTTGAAAGGCGTGTAAATCGCGAAATACTCAAAATCACTTGATGCCCATGCGGTTTACCAATACAGCGAATTCTTCTCTTTTAATTTGTATACATTTGCCAGGATTTACTTTGGCCGCTAAGATGTAGCATCGTCTACAGTTTAGTGTGCAAAAAACTGTATAATGCTTATAATTTGCACAAAGTGCATACACTTTTTATGCGCATACGATTTCACTATCAACCGTATAAAAATACATCGATCTAAACATATTTCAATAAAATCCATCAAGAACCGTGGATGTAGCATCACACAGTATTTTTTGGATAAATCGGATACAGCTCCCATGCCAATAAATTTTTCAAACCGCTGTTTTCGCACAAACGCGAGTGATGATTCACTTTCTTCATTAAAATGGAAACGATCCACATAAAACGCGAATTAGTCAGCGATATTTTGAAAAACATTTTTCGCAAATTTTTCAATTTTTGCAGTAGCCATTTCCGCCGTTCTAGTAGATGGATTTTTACGATCTGTGATTCATATGATCCGGATCGTCGAAAAACTAAAATATCGCGGGGTACCAGCACACTCAAAACAATATTGTAAATACTGTACCCAAAAAATAGGTTTTTTAGAAAAAATATCGCACTAAATTTTGGCCTTGGGCAGTAGATTACTCTGCTGCTGTGTGGGCTACATAGCCAATATACATATCAAATTATGCGAAATCGCGAGTTCTTTAATCCTATAATTGGTTTTTCGAAATATCCGAATGCGCGTCCCACTTACATAAAAAATACAAAAAACGCCTGAAATCCGGCTTCAAAATGTTAGCATCCATAAAAGGTGGATGCAGTGGAAATTTTGGAAAGTGATACATTAGAAGTGTAATCTTCATTTTGCATTCTCCTACTTTTACTTTGGACAGATGTCCGTCATTTGAATGGTTTAATCAGAAATCGAATAGCAATGTAAAAAACCTGTTTAGCTTCAACGTGTTTTTACCTATGTTTTTTCCTTTACGCGGTCGTAACTACCACGTAAATTAAATTTTTTTGCTAAATTTTTGAGCTTTGTACAAAAACATCTAAATTAATCCAGCAATAGTCATAGTTACTGGTAAACTACAATAGTTCGCGTATTATAATAGTGCAAACCTTGGCTTCATGGAAACTAAAACATTTTGACTTTTCCTCATATACCCTCGTTAACATAAATGCTGAGGATATAATCAAGAGGCTAGTGGGGGAACATAAGCGGAAAAAGTGGCTAGACCACCTGAAGCAATGCAACATTGGTAAAGGATTAAATAATTTGTGGACAACGGTTAAATCACTCTCAGATCCGGGACAGAAGGTTGATAGAACAGCTGTTACTTTCAAGGGAGTGACAGTAATTGATCCGAAGAGGTGCGCTTTTTATTTTAGCCTGCATTTTCTAAAGCACACCGAGAATGACAGGGCGAAAAGAGGTGTGCCACGTCGTATAAAAAAGAGCCCTCCCAGCTGAAGAGATACCACTTCAATTTATGATGGGCAACAGGATGAACCCGTGGTTGAGTATTTAACAAGTGTCCTCAATCTATCGTTATATTCTACAGACACTGTTTATGATGAGAAGCCATTTCCCAGTTGCCCAACATAAGCAGGGATTCCAGAAAATATACAGCACAACCACAGCATTACACGCCATTTCCACACTTATCAGTCTAGGACTAAACCAGAACAGGCCATGCGACCGAACAGTTATGGTGGCTCTTGACTTATGGAAAGCTTTCGATACCGCCAAACATGCCAAGCTGTTCGAGGTTATAGACAAGACTTCCCTCTATCCTTGTTTGAAACGTTGGATAACACTGTGAACCGAAATTTTTGGGGGGGTGGAAAATTCCTTTTGTGGTTGTAAGCCCTTGATGAATATATACAGAACCAGAACTAATCGACATTGTCGCGTTTTCATCGTCCTTTTTGAGTTTGTGATATTTATCTTAACGGTTGTGGACGTTCCGCATAAATGCATACGTTTTGCTAATAAATTTAATTTAGATTAAAGCGCAGAGAGATAGTTACGCGCCTAGAAACCATTTTAGTTTGTCACCATAGCATTTAGAGCTTTGTCAGGAAGCATGGACTAGCCAACGAAAAATAGGATATCGCTGTGGCTGAAGATGTTGTCCACACAAATTGGACCTTGATGTACGTTTGGAAGTAATTTAAGATAATTGAAGGAGTGTACCGATATAACCCATATTAGGTTCGATCTACATATGTCTGAAATAAATATTGATATGTGCAAATCAAACCGATTACTTCTTTAAGAGTTATTTAAGAGTTATTATGCGCTCCAACTTGTCAGACAAACAGAGACACAGACGGACCGACTGTGCTAATTACTTCCAGCTTTTCTGAAACAAATTTCGTCCAAATGGAATCTTAAATCATTATTTCGAAGTGACACATTTATATCGTAATGAAAGTGTATAAAATCTCGTAACCCGAAAGGCTGAGGGTTCAATTATACTTGGTTGATGATAGGGAAAATTCAAGTGGGTAAACCTTAAAAAATCGAGATATACAGGAGCCAGAATGAAGTCCGAAAATTCTACCAAAGAGTGAAACATCAAACAGATGGCTTTGGTACAGGTACGTCCTCCTGTAGAGACCAGCAAGGTAATCTGGTAACAGATACAGATAGCGTGCTCTGGATATGGAAGGAACATTTCTCCAATCTGCTGGTATCCAATAATAGCGAAGACTATGATACCACAGATTCAATCCCAGAAGATGGTATAGAATGTATACCGCCCGACCAAGATGAGGTAAAAACAGCAATCAACCGGCTGAAGAATAATAAAGCAGCAGAAGCCGATGGCTTACCAGCCGAGCTGTTTAAAACCGGAGGCGACGCGCTGATAAGCTGTATGCATCAGCTAGTTAGCTCCATATGGCAGGAAGAACGCGTACCCGACGTTTAGAACCTGAGCATCCTGTGTCCCGTCCATAAGAAAGGAGATAAGACTGTATGCTCCAACTATAGGGGGATAAGTCTTCTCCCTATTGCCTATAAGATAGTGTCAGGGATATTGTGCGAGCGACTAAAGCCAATGGTCAACGAAATAATTGGACCATACCAATGTGGCTTTAGACCTGGCAAGTCCACCATTGCCCAGATATTTATCCTGCGGCAAATCCTGGAGAAGACCCAAGAGATGCAGATCGACACATATCACCTTTTTGTCGATTATAAAGCAGCATTCGGCAGTCCCCTCCGATCAAAAGTATTCCATGCAATGCACGATGGGGCCAATGACAGGTTTTCGAGGCAACAAATCACTGGGGCAAGCTAGACCTACCAAATTTTGTACAGATGTTTATAATGGGCTTAGAAACTAATATGCCAAATTTGGTTCATATCGGTTCATATATACATATAGCTGCCGTATATATGTTCGCCCGATTTCAAGCAATTGATGGACCAAACACGCAAATTCTGCCCAATTTGTATGCGATTTGGAAAATACCACGGAATTAGGACTACAAATAAGTTTGCCAAGTTATATTGAAATCGGTTCAGATTTTGATATTGCTCCCAAATATATTTTCGCCCGATTTTAGGTATTTGGTGCACCAATCCCGCTATGTATGTCCAATCTTGATGAAATTTGAAATGTGTGATGGATTTTGGTCTAGAAACATTTTTGGCAAATCATATTGAAATTCGTTCAGAATTGGATATAGCTCCCATATATATGTTCGCCCGATTTCAGGAAAATGATTTACCCAGCATGCAAATTCCATCAAATTACAATAAAATTTGGAAAATGTTACGGAATTCGAACTACAAATAAGTTTGTCAAGTTATATTGAAATCGGTTCAGATATAGAAATAGCTTCCCTATATAGATATGTTCAAATTTCATGGTTTGTTATAAGTTAATAAAAAAAGGTTC
This sequence comes from Musca autumnalis, assembly GCF_047663935.1. Taxonomy (NCBI): domain Eukaryota; kingdom Metazoa; phylum Arthropoda; class Insecta; order Diptera; family Muscidae; genus Musca; species Musca autumnalis. The sequence goes on along the minus strand of NW_027411866.1, from coordinate 110,062,049 downwards.
CAAATTTAGTAAAAATCGGCTAAGATTCCGCCACAAAAGCCAAAGTTTGCGATATCTTTGAAATTGTATATTTTTATTATATACGTCTATTAAATTTTTCCGAAATCCAATTGGTAACATTAATGGGTTTCCGATTATTCGCCAACCAAAACATAAAAATGTCCATATTTTTAAGTATTACGGCATCTAAAATCAGATTTTTATGAAAAGGCGCAGATAGGCGCAGCTAATTTTTTCACTAAATGATAGTACACATTAATACCTTTCACCACATATATATAATATCCTAGATCTACCTAGATCTCAAAAGTTATACTCCAGAGAACACATGGATAACAAAGCAAAATACTTCAAAAAAGACAGAACATCTTAACTCAAAATTACATTTACCACACATAACATTTTTATTATTTGTTAACACTATCTTATTTTACATACCCATTGAAGAGCTTTCCATGTTTAAAAAATATAGAAATGTTGAAATGTTCTTTTTGGCGCCTAAAACGCTTTCACTACTTATTTATAATGAATGTCGGAAAATTATGCATAAGAAAATATGTCACCATTGCCACCATTGAGATCAGTATGTCGCTATGTGATGTTAGCAGATTGATTTATTTTTTTATTTTTAGTGATTCAGAGTGTTGGCAATCGAAATCCGTTATCATTTTTTTCAAATTGTTCACTTCAAAAATTGACTTTTTGCCTCGAAAACCTGCTATTGGCCCCATCGTGCAATGTCTGAATTTGGTATCCCCGCAAAGCTCATCCGGCTTTGTAAGATTACTTTAGCTGATACTAGGCCCTCAGTTAAAATTGGAAAGAACTTCTCCGAACAGTTCAGTACCAAAAGAGTTTTCAGACAAGGAGACAGACTTTCGTGTGACCTATTCAACATTTTGCTGGAAAAGGTAATACGAGATGCAAATGTCAAAAGAAATGGCACAATTTACACCAATAGCCACATGTTACTTGCTTATGCTGATGACATTTATGAAGTTCGAAGCAAATCTGCGAAAGTGGGTCTGGCGGTAAACGGCGAAAAGACCAAATTGATGATGTCGACGCGCAAAGCGTCCATAGAGCTCGGACCAACTGTGGATGTTGGTACCTATAATTTTGAGGAAGTTAAAGACTTCGTCTACCTCGGCACTGCCATAAACACAACAAACAACATCAGTGGTGAAATAATAAGAAGAATTGGTTTAAGTAAGCAATTCAAAAACAAAGCCACATCTCGTCAAACAAAAATAACACTATACAAAACGCTGATACTACCCGTGCTAATGTATGGCTCCGAAGCATGGGTATTTGCGCAAGCAGATAAGGCAGTGCTTGGTGTGTTTGAGAGGGAATTTCTTCGAAAGATCTACGGGCCGATTTGCGTTGACGGTGAATATCGACGTCGTATGAACCACGAGCTATATAAGCTATACAAAGACATGAATATAGTTAAACGTATCGAGATGCAACGATTGCGTTGGCTAGGCCATATCATAAGAATGAGCGATGATGAACCCGCTATAAAGGCGTATGAATACATGCCACATGGCGGTGGACGCAGAATCGACAGGCTTATGCTTCGATGGAGCATACAAGTGGATGAAGAAATGAAATGGCGCGGTATTCCAGAAAGCGAAACGAAAAACAGAGAGAATTGGAGATCTTTTCTTAGTTCGGTCTATGGAACGAATGTTCTGTAATGGGCCAGCTAAGTAAGTAAGTAAGCCTTATGTAGCAGATTTTAGTAGCTTTTCATGTACAAAATTCCTTTCATTATTTTTTGCTACTGTTTAGCAACAAATTTGTCTGAAATAGATTAACAAAATTTTGGTGAAGACAGTGTAACAAATTTCCCGCAATACTAAAACGGTATTTTTTTTTATTTTTTGGACATTGCCTCGAGACTTCTATATACAAAGAATATGACATAACAAACATGAAGTATGTATATTCATTACGGAATTCGTATTTGATAGTGGAATGATATGGCATGAATAAGTAGTTCAGATTTCATGTGAAGTTTCTCTCAAAAAGAGTATACAAAAAATGTAAGATTATTTCTTATAAAATTTGTTAATGAAGCACGTTTTCCATACAGAAACTTCAGAAAGATATAAGCTTCCATTTTAAATGTCCAAACATGACAAAAATTATGAGGAAAAATGTTATAATTAATTACAGTAGCTTAACAAATTTTGTTCGATTTTGTTCGGGCCCAACATGAAGGTAATATATGAAGCCCCTGATAAACCCATAAATACCTTAAGTTTATTCAAAACTAATTTTCCTGCATTTCTTCCTGTAAATATTTCCCAAAGTGTGCCACAAAAAGTGATGAATTGGCAAACATTTCAACATTGATTATAAGACAATTTATCAAACAAAAGGCTCAACTAATGTCGTCCCATTTGAATACGGACACAAAAAAGAGCTCGGTGCCAAGTTAAGTATCAAACTGACATTAAATAGATGTGAAATTCAAAGGGAACAAATAAAACAAAACACCCTTTTGCATTCATGACAGTCTATTTTGTTTCTCTTTTTGGTCATAACAAATGGTTTGCACCTTTGCGTAAAGTGGAAGCAATCAATCTTAAATGTCCATTTCATATAAATAAATAAGGACAGAATGGATGAGCATACCTTTTGTTCAGTTTCGAATTGTGTTTTGCAAAAAAAAAAAAAACTCTTACGAGACAAATATCTGGTAATCCTTTATCAATACTCAAGAAAATACAATGACGAAAGGATCAGTGTAAGCACAGGATGCCAATATTTCTTCCCCATAATTCTTATGGTTGTAACAGAGGTAAGAAAATAAACAAACAAAAAAACAACAACAAACATGAGGGGTAAAACCTTTTTAAGAAAATTTGCTGAAGCGTTAAAACCAAAATGTCAAAAAGTTTTACAAACAATCTCTAAAAAGTCCAAGTTTTCTTTCCGGAAAACTTGTTACAATGAAAACCAGATTGAAAGAGGCAAAGAATATCCCTTGGCAAAAGGATATTTAAATTGACAGGCGTAAAAATTATTTGTGTACTTTGCTCTCACATGCTAAAGGGTGATGTCTGTTAGATAGACGTAACCTTAAAGTATATAGATTTATGGGAATTGATAGAATTTTTTGTCTTTAGGATATTTTGTTTTTTAATCCAATCTACCCACAACCAGCACACTTTGGAAATATGTACTTTGTATATGTATGTAATAGTTGAATGATTTGGTTAGGGGTAAATTTATATCTAATAGACCTAACAATGTCAAAAGCATGAACACACATGAATTCATTGAACATGTGGCATTATGACCCGTTGAAACATACATAGGTAAAGGGTTGTGATTTACATGAAAAGTTTCCATATTGGCATCTTTGGAAGTAATGTTAAGAAATCCTCTTAAAAGTTACTTCTACAGTTTCTTTCAGCAACAAATAGTTGGTGAGTAATAATGCGAAATACTGGGTACATTATTTCTTTTCGACCAAAGAAAAGATAACATAGCAAAAATATTTTCTAGATTGGCATTAGGGTTATGACTTTTTTACAACCTTGTATCCCTATATCATATTTTGATGAGTTTTTACCTAAGATTAGATAATATCTTAATAATAAGGTAATTTGTCAAAAAAGCTCTCGCGCAATTACATTTGATTTTTTTCTATATGAGATTTGTCGACAAACACTACGAGTATAAGCAGATATATACTGAAATTATGCCACGCGACATAACAAAACAAGTAAGAGATAGCTATAATCGGACGACCATGTTATACCCTACACAACTTCCCCTGTTCACTACTGAATTAATTTTATATGATTGCGATATACCAGAGATATAGCACATACATACATATATACACCGCCATTATTGGAAACGTTAGGTGTTTTCTTTCTTTATTTTATAATGGTAAAACTCAAAATTCCTTTGAAATTCCATTTGAAAAAAAATTAAAAATTTTTCTTTGCGACCACATTTTCGAATTTTGGTATAGAGGTTAAGGCAAAAAAATTATGCTTTCAAACCTTTCGCGTTCACAAAATTGACAGATGCGCGCAAAAGCTTTCTCTTATAAAGAACAATATTAAAAAAATATTATTTATTGTATTTAGAAAATGTATGCATATGTCAGTAACAGCATTTTATATCCATCCGTAGATGCAACACAATTTCTAAAATTTGTTTTTATTTTCGCGGAAAATCAAAAAATCTGGAAGCAAATTCAAATTATACTACATCAGAGTCAGTATAGACCCCTAAAAAATTAAAAATACGTACAGAATCTAGACAAGGCGTAAAAAATATGAAACTAAAATTATAAACATTGGCTTTATATATTGTATATTATAGCAACAACAAAAGAGAAAAAAATTATTGTTAAAATATTATTCGAGATATATTTTTTGGTTCGATTAGAAAAATTAGAAAAAAAAACAAGTAAGCCAAGGCTATAGTCGTACAGGCCGGTCATGTGATACCCTACACTACTACCCCTGGGAATTAGCTTTTGGACATTTGAACTTGCCGACAAAAATGTGGATTAGGATTAAAGTTCAAAGGTTTTGTGGAGGAGGGAATGGACCGACATAGTGCATTACGGAAGTGGTTCTTATTTTGAGACTCATATCTTTTCGATAGATATCGCGCCCACTAGTCATTTCAGTGGGTTAAGGTCTTCAAGTGAACTTATCCGAAATTTTTCCGAACATTTTTGAACTTTTGGTGGGGAGGTACCTGAAGGAGTGAACCGATGTGGCTTATCCTCGAACTTAAACTAAGTTTTGACAAAATGTTATCAAGGCCAAATTTTGGATCGAATCGGCAGCTCCGTTCGAGTATTATCCTGCGCTCCAACCACTACACACGGTGTAGTAGGAATTTTTGAACCTTTCAGGCTATTTTCTCAGGAAGTATGGTTTTGCCCCTGATGAAACTTGCACCGCCGTATGGGGGGCCGTGAATACAAGTTGTTACAATAAAAAATCAATCAGACAGACAGACGGACGGACATTGCCAAATCGACTCCAAATTGTCTGAAACACATTTCGTCCAAACATACTTGGGGTCTAAAACCATTATTTCGATGAGGCTCATTTTGCCCGAATGAAAGTGTATATACCCTCGTTAGCATAAATGCTGAGGGTATAAAAAGTATTTGTGAGTTCTTCAACTATTTCGCTAAAATCCCATACAATATTTAATGTATACTGCTAAAACTTCATCAAGAAATATGGTTTACCATAGCGAAAGTTTAGTTGCTTACTGTGATAACTTATAAGAATAGGAAATTAAGAGTAATATTGAAATTAACATCATTCAAACTATACGAAAAATAAAAAGTCGGTTAATCGCGAATTAATTGAAATCAGTAAAAGTCGCGTAATATGCATACGATTTTGATTCGCATCCGGTTTCAGTAGCACCCACCAAAAATACGTCAATATACACCCATTTCAAATTCTATTTTTGGTAGAAGACCCATATTATTCGCTTATCTCTGTAATTTATGACATGATTTTTCGCAAATATTATAATCGCGTGTAAAGGATTCCATTTATGTAAAAATTTTCAGGGAAAATCGTGGCTCAGTACGCGGATTTGCCAAAATACATTTTTGCAGATTTTCCCATTTTTAAGGTATCTATATCCACCGTTTTAGTGGATGGATTCGAACGCGGAACTCTCATTAGATTAGAAAAAAAAACTAAATTCACGCGGGGTTCAAAGAAAATTAAATGACACTTGTTTTCTACACGCAAAAAATAAGTTTTTTTAAGAAAATTCTCGCATGAAATTTTGTCCTTCGGACTGCAATTACTCGGATGCTGTACGGAACACATTCATAAGATATACATTAAACGATATAAAATCACGAGTTCTATAATCCTATTATGAGTTTTGAATATTATCTTGTTTCGAAATTCCGGCTTCAAAATGTCAGCAACAATTTTAGGTGGATATATCGACACCTCCAAATAATAGTATGCTAAGTCTAAAAAGTGAGTTTTGCAGGAGAAGCTCTCAAAGTTTGGAAATTTTTTTTGAACTTCAGTACTATGCTAAGTCAATATTTGTTTATAACTTCTGTTCGGCTTGACCGATCATTACCAAAATTAGACAGAATTTAAGTTAAAGGACGTTCGACACCTCCAAATAATAGTTTGCTAATTCTGAAAAGCGAGTTTTGCAGGACAAGCTCTTAAAGTTTGGAAATTTCTTTGACCTTCAGTACTATGCTAAGGAAATATTTGTTTATAACTTCTGTTCGGATTGTCCGATCATTACCAAAATTTGACAGAATTTAATTAAAAGGACGTTAAATATAAAAATGTAATGAACTTGAAAACATGCTAAGTCGACTTAGCATACTATTGTTTGGAGGCGTCGATATAGAAAAATCTTACACCAGTGTAGTATTCTTTGAATCTGTCTATGAACATAAGAGGCGAACATAAGAAAATTGTTGGCTTCAGCCCATTTTTACCCATTTTTCCAACTTGATGCCAACACAGCTTCCTAAGCACTTCATTTTAAAGAATTTCAGTGAAACTATATGGAATATGTTAACAGTTCGCGAATTCTGAAGGGGTGGAACTCGGATTCATCGATTGTAAAACATTTTTGGTTTTTACCATATACCTAGTTTCAAATATAATATAGGGCAGGTGATAAAAGTCTTCTTTATCTTCTCCAGATGATATTTCAGAGAAATGTACAATTGCGGAAATGCGCTTAACAAAGGACTTCAACTTAAATATTAACTTACATCCCGACTAAAAAAACTATAGTTATTATGATTTATTAACGGCCTATATTCTGAGTTTGTTGAACGAAAACAAAAAATAACTGCAATATTCCGTTGGTATTTTGTAACATTTTGTGATATATGGACGTATCAAATTACATTTCATGAAGTAATTTTTAGCAAACGGAACAAACTTCACAAACGAGCAACGTTGTCTCGTGTCAAAATGTTTCACAGAGCAGCAGCGCCAGCAACAACAACATAAAGGGAATTAAACATATTTTATGATCGTGTTTCATATTTCAACAGCCTGCTATAAAGGAAAGAAGATGATAACCGACATTGGTATCCAAACAACCAAACCTTTACTGCCCAACTAAATGACCCAAACTACCACCACGAGTACCATCATCGCCACATCCACCACCAACCACCATGGTAGATAGACTTCATCGGACAAGTGGGCGGACATTGAAGTCCAGCCAAGAATGAAGGCATCTCCCCTGGAGTTTTGTTTTCAACTCCAAACAAAACTTACAACAAAAAGTGTGTTATTGAATTGCGAAACGACCTACCGCATGTTGAGCGGAATACGCAATGCAATGAGCGGCAAAAAAGATGAAAATCGTATAGTACAACACAATCCATCCCATTCCCACAAACCAAACAAACACCAATGTGTGTTCAAAATCCAAACAGATGCAAAAAGAAACGGATCATACTTGTATTATCTACTGCCTCCTAAATGTATCGGCATCCTGAGTGGCAGAGGACAACGCACATTGTACGTCAAAGATACAGAAATTTTAATTGTTAACATTAATTGATTTAAAACTTACTAAATACATGGTAACAGACCATCATCGTCATCATCTATGTGTGTGTCTGTATTTTTTGTAAGCTGTAATGTAGTTTACCGATGAGAACTGTGCTAATCCAGTGATAGGGCATCGTCAGACGGTGTACGACTCTAACAAATAGATGTACAAGATTAGTTGTGTTATGGAGTTATGTTTTCCTTAATTGATTGGCGTTTCTTTGCAACATGTTCGATTAGAAGCTAATAATTCTAAACTGATTTCGAATATGATGGACATTTTGTTGAAGGAGTTGAAATAGCGTTAAAGTTCAGCCGAATTGATTCATTTGTTGCTGAAATAAAATACCTTATATGATATAAGAAAGTGTTGCTATCTAGAAAAATTTGATTGAATATCTGCTATGGACCATGTACAATCTACGTGCAATTTAGGTGCAATTTACGTGCTGGTGCATGCACTTCGTAGGGGTGACGTAGGGGAGGAATGATATCAAGCAACGGTTTTGACCGGCTTTAACATGGCAAAGCCCAGGATTTATCTTGGTCCCTCTTTCATCTCAAGTGGACACTGACCTCCCCGTGGTGTCACCTGGGGTGCTGCCTTTAACATCTGTTGATGGGGCGTTGGTTAGGGCATTGGGCTAGTAACTCACCCCGTCAAAACACCGCATACTATGAAAAAACAAAAAAAGAAGAAAAACAAACCCCTCTAAAGTTGACGAACCCCGCAAACGTTTTAAGGACCATGATCTGCGAATCTGCACCTGGAATGTCAGGACTCTCTACAGAGCAGGTGCAATTTGCGCACTGGCGGATGTACTTGACAAGTACAATGCTGATATTATCGCCTTACAGGAAGTACGGTGGAACCGGGCAGACTTAAAAATAACAAATGATTACGCACTGTATTATAGCTGCCATGAAACGAAACACTGTATTATAGCTGCCATGAAACGAAACATGAGCTAGGTGTTGGATTTATGGTAAATAGGAGGCTTAAAAGTCTCGTCTCCAGCTTCACTCCTGTTGATGAGAGAATTGCCACAATCCGAATAAAAGCAAAGTTTTTTAACATCAGTCTCATCTGCGCCCATGCCCCGACCAAAGAGAAAGATGAACAGACCAAGGATATATTCTACGAGCGCCTAGAGAGAGCATATGACCGCTGCCCTGGCCATGACATTAAGATTGTTCTAGGAGATTTTAATGCTAAAATTGGGAGAGAAAATATCTTTGGTCCCACGATCGGAAATTTCAGCCTTCATGAGGTAACATCCGACAACGGAATGAGGCTGATCGATTTTGCAGCGACAAAAAACATGGTAGTGAGCAGTACCAGATTCCAACACCTCAACATACACAAGGCCACGTGGATATCCCCAGATGGGACAACAAGAAACCAGATTGATCATGTTGTGATATACGGAAGACACTCGTCCAGTGTGTTAGATGTCCGATCGATTCGAGGAGCGAACATCAGAAGAAAAAAAAAAGAGCAAGAAACACGTGAGCGTGAGAAACTCGAGATGTTCAGGAGTCAGAATGAAGTACGCAAATTTTGCCAGAGTGTAAAACACCAGATTGAAGGGTATGGTGCGGGCACATTCTCCTGCAAAGATCATGAAGGGAATCTGGTAACTGATACAGATAGCGTACTGAGGATCTGGAAGCAGGATTTCATGAAGCTCTTAGTATCGAATATGGGCGGCGATGAAGATACACCAGAACCAATCGCAAACGACGACGTTGAATGTCTTCCATATAGCCAAAGCGAGGTCAGGACAGCAATTAATCGGCTGAAAAAAATGCAACAGGAGCTGATGGGCTGCCCGCCGAACTGTTCAAGACCGATGGCGAAATGTTGATAAGGAGTATGCATCAGTTAATTACCGAAATTTGGCAGGAGGAGAGCATACCCAACGATTGAAACCTCAGCCTCCTATGTCCCGTACACAAGAAAGGAGACAAGACGGTGTGTACACACTACAGAGGCATAAGTCTGCTCCCAATCGCATACAAAGTGCTGTCGAGTGTGCTGTGTGAACGTTTAAAACCCATGGTCAATAACATAATCGGGTCATACCAATGCGGTTTTAGACCTGGTAAATCGACAATTGACCAAATCTTCACACGGCGCCAAATACTGGAGAAGACCCACGAAAGACAGATCGACACATACCACCTGTTCGTCGACTATAAGGCCGCCTTCGACAGTCCAATTAGATCAAAGGTGTTTCAAGCCATGTCTGAGTTTGGTATCCCTGCAAAACTTATACGATTATGCAGGATGACATTGGCTAATACAAGATCAGCTGTTAAAGTAGGAAAGAACCTCTCGGAACCTTTTGAAACGAAACGAGGTTTCAGGCAAGGTGACAGCCTATCGTGTGACCTATTTAACATTCTATTGGAAAAGGTCATACGAGAATCGAATATATATACCGATAGAGATAAAAATAGCACTATATACAATAAGGATATAATGTTACTGGCCTACGCAGACGATATTGATATAATAGGTCGATCAACTCGATCCGTAACAGCCACCTTTGCGAAAATTGAAAAAGAGTCTGCCAAAGTGGGTCTGGCAGTCAACGGCGATAAGACAAAGTTTATGGTATCAACACGCAAGACGTCCAGTAGGCTCGGACCAACTGTTGATGTTCAGAACTACAATTTTGAGGTAGTAATTGACTTTATTTACTTCTGCACCGCCATAAATAAAACGAACAACATCAGTTTTGAAATCAAAAGAAGAATAATATTGGCCAACAGATGCTACTTTGGTCTAAGTAAACAGTTTAAAAGTAAAACCACCTCTCGTCAATCAAAACTTACGCTCTACCAGACACTGATACTACCCGTACTTATGTATGGATCTGAAGCATGGGTACTTGCGAAAGCAGATGAGACAGAACTTGGTGTGTTTGAGAGAAAAATTCTTCGAAAGATTTATGGACCAATACGCGTTAACGGTGAATACCGACGTCGTATGAACCACGAGCTATACCAGCCGACCGACATCGATATAGTAAAACGTATCAAACTACAACGATTGCGTTGGCTTGGCCATGTCAGCAGGATTTATAAAGATGCCCCCGTCAAAAAGACATTTGAATACGAGCCACTCGACGGTATACGCCCCAAGGGAAGGCCAAAACTCCGATGGAAGGACCAAGTTGAAGAAGATATCACAGAAAATGGCATCCAAAATTGGAGAAGTAAAGTAAAAGATCGGCGCGTTTGGAAATCTATTCTTAGTTCGGCTTATGGAACAAGACGTTCTGTTTAATAGAAAAGCCATCTTAGTAAGTAAGCATGCACTTCGAAGGTACTAGGGCAATATTACCGTTTCTCAGCAATTCTGATGACATGGGCAAGACTCCACAACACTAGCTCGCCTTATTTTAGATCTGTATTAGAAATTGGCGCGTGAATAAAAAAGTCGGCACGAACATGCACAAACACGGACCAAAATTTGTAAGCAGTTTCATACACAAACACGGCGTTCTGTGAGAAGACACGAACACGCACAGTCATGGCACGACACGCGGCCTCCTATAGTCTGCACCATAACCCAACAATTTTTACAAATTCTAACTGAATGTTAGGTTAGGTCACGTTAAAGGACGCGTAACTGTGGTTATTGACAGCCTCTCAACTCGGATACCTTATGGTTAACTTTCCTTACCCTGGACAATTAAGTTCGGCCTAGTCGAAGTTTTTATACCCTCCATCATAAAATATTCTTAACTAAAATGGAATAATTAGTTTCTTCCCAAAGTTTTAGGTGCAAACATTGTTTGACCACGGGTACCACAAATTACTTAATTATCTAATCTAAATAAGTAAAAAAAACGTTAAGTTGGCCGAACTTCGTATACCCTCCACTACAAAATATTAGTTAGTTTCCTGTCCCCAATAAAAGGTAGATAAATTTGTGATCCTGGGGTCTATATCAAAGTTTGGACCTATTTTGAAAAATTTTCGTGGAGAAGTTTTTTTGAACACTGGGAACATCTAATATCAAATTACATATAGTTCGGTCAACAAATGTAGCTAAACTCCTCAAAATACCTAGAATCGGGAGGTACCATCATACCAAAACATGGACGTACATATGTTGGAAATGTTTGGAGGAGAAGTTTTGTAACCACTGGGAACATTTAAATTACAGATGATTTGGTCAAAACACCTAACATCAGGGTTACCGTTATATTGACGAATTTCAGTGGAGAGCTGTTATGACCGTAAGGAACCTCAAATGCAAATTACTTATTCGGTTAAAAATTGTGTCTAAAATCACAAAATAACGGAAATGGAAAACCGTTATATGGGAGTTAAAGCAAACCATCGAACTATGTTGGCAATTTTAGGTGGAGAAGTTCTGTGACCGCTGGGAACCTCAAATGGCAAATTACCGCTAGTTCAGTCAAAAATGTAGTTAAAATCCTCAAAATACCGAAATTGGGAGGTGTCGTTATATGGATGCTATATAAAAATATTGATCTATATTGACGAATTTTGGTGAAGATGTTTTGTGATCTGCAAATTACGCTTATTCGGTTAAAAATTGTGTCTAAAATCACAAAATAACGAAAATCGGGAGGCACCGTTATAAGGGAGTTAAAGCAAACCATCGAACTATGTTGGCAATTTTAGGTGGAGAAGTTCTGTGACCGCTGGGAACATCAAATGGCAAATTACCGCTAGTTGAGTCAAAAATGTAGCTAAAATGCTCAAAATACCGAAAATCGGGAGGTTACCTTTATATGAAAAAGCTACCCAAAATGTGGAAAAGTTTCGTGAATGCTGGAAACCTCAAATGTCAAATTACTGGAAGTTCAGTCAAAAATGTAACATTAACCCTCAAAACCCAAAGTCGAGAGGTATCGTAATATGGGGGCTATACCAAAATGTGGACTGATGTAGCCCATCTTCGAACTTGAACTGTCTACTGAAAACAACGCTTGGGTGCAAACATATAGTGTGCGAGCTCAATTATTGTGGATTTATTACAAAAGACCGACAGATGCACAGTGGCCAATTTTACAAAAAACCTGGCCAAAACTCTAAAAATGAATGGGCTTATACAAAACCTTGGGTTATTATTTTGTTCGGGTTCATTTTTCATATTTGTTAACCCTCGGACGTACCAGAGAAATGAAATCTCTATTTGCATTACATACCATACCATTGAAATATCGGTATACATTTTGCTAAAAAAAACCAAGAAACTAAAATAGGGGTGAAAGATTCCACTTCTAAAGTTTTGAAAATATTTGAGTTAAGATTACTTGGAATCCTTGCACATTTGGTATATGGTGTCTTTGGCAGCTTTACTGAAAAGAAAGCGAGAAATACTTTTCTTAAAAAATAACCTTTTGGCCCCTTTTTCCACAAATCTTTAAAATATCCTATAATATGTGATAGTATCAGATCAAAATATTCTAGAAATTTGTTCGCCATAAAATTTTACAATCGGTCCTAGAATACATAAAAACTCTAAGTTTTACCTAAACGCCAGTAAGTTACCCTATACTATATTCTGACATTCTGAATCAACGAAAACGTGCAGAAATCTGCAAAACAAAATATCACATAAAAACCAAAAGTGCATATACGAGCATGATGTTTCGATTGAAATTGGTAAAAAACTCATCCCTTTTTATGAAATGATAAGGTACACAGCCCAACTCGATCTTACTCACAACTATTTTCATCATTTATTGCGAAAATTTGCCTTGAAATCAGCAAGTGCGGACATCACACTATCAGCAAGTGCGGACATCACACTGAACATTTGAAATTCGTTTCACATACCTTTCATTACAATTAAAAAATATTTAAAACCGCTGTTCGTTTTAATAAACAACTTAAATATTAAGAAAAACAAGTGAGAAAAGGCTATAGTCGGTACGGGGCCGACTATGTAATTTATTTATTTATTTATTTATTTATTTATTTATTTATTTATTTATTTATTTATTTATTTATTTATTTATTTATTTATTTATTTATTTATTTATTTATTTATTTATTTATTTATTTATTTATTTATTTATTTATTTATTTATTTATTTATTTATTTATTTATTTATTTATTTATTTATTTATTTATTTATTTATTTATTTATTTATTTATTTATTTATTTATTTATTTATTTATTTATTTATTTATTTATTTATTTATTTATTTATTTATTTATTTATTTATTTATTTATTTATTTATTTATTTATTTATTTATTTATTTATTTATTTATTTATTTATTTATTTATTTATTTATTTATTTATTTATTTATTTATTTATTTATTTATTTATTTATTTATTTATTTATTTATTTATTTATTTATTTATTTATTTATTTATTTATTTATTTATTTATTTATTTATTTATTTATTTATTTATTTATTTATTTATTTATTTATTTATTTATTTATTTATTTATTTATTTATTTATTTATTTATTTAATTATTTAATTATTTATTTATTTATTTATTTATTTATTTATTTATTTATTTAATTAATTATTTATTTATTTATTTATTTATTTATTTATTTATTTATTTATTTATTTATTTATTTATTTATTATTATTATAGTCAATGGTAATACCCTACACCACTACCTCTGTGAATAATCTTTTCACTCGAAAACATTTCTTTTATGGACATACGAAAGTTTTCACCTATCTGACTTTTATTCCAAATGACTTAAGGCGAACTGAACCAAAATAAATAATATTTAATTTTATATTTGACTAATGTCAACATCACCAACATCAATAGGCTTCTATCTCTGTGAGAAAATTTCGTGATGATCCGATCAAAATTCCGACCTGTAGTGTGATTGCAAAAAAAGTGGAAAAAAAGAATGCATTAACGACTATTGCGATATCTCTATTATTTGACTACCTACGCCAACCTACTTTGCATAATTTCAAAGATGGGATTTTCTACTTTCATAGTCAGGCTGTGCTTTTGGAAAGTCCCCAGCCAAAGCTGTGAAATTCGTCATTATAACTAAAATCGCAAACATGAAAATCTGGGTTTAATTTGCGACTATTGTGATATCTTCGTTGTTTGATCACCCACGAGAACCTACTTTACATCGTTAGAAAGGTGATATTTTCTACTTTCATTGTCAGGTTTTGCTTTTGGTATATCCCTTATAGAAGCTGAAATATTAGCTTTGGAAAAAAAATTGTCTTTTTATCCAAATAAGTTTTTTGTCCATTCCGACTTCTAAATATTATTCGACCCTCACCAAAATCAATAGGCTTCTTCCTCTTTGAGATCCCCATTAACTCTCAAAATTTCGTGACGATCCGATCAAAATTGCGGCCTGTAGCGTGATTTCCAAAAAAATGGAAAAATGGGATGAATTACCGACTATTGTGATATCTCCGCTATTTGGTCACCTACGACAACCTAGTTTGCATCATTGTAAAGGTGGAATTTTCTACTTTCATATTCAGGCTTTGCTTTTGGAAAGTCCCCAGCCAAAGCTGTGATATTCGTCATTATAACTAAATTCGAAAACATGAAAATTTGGGGTTTATTTGCGACTATTGTGATATCTTCGTTGTTTGATCACCTGCAAGAACCTACTTTACATCATTAGAAAGGTGATATTTTCTACTTTCATTGTCAGGTTTTGCTTTTGGTATACCCCATACAGAAGCTGAGATATTCGCTTTGGAAAAAAACGTTGTCTTTTATCCACATAAGTTTTTTGCCCATTCCGACCCCTAAATATTATCCGACCATCACCAAAATCAATAGGCTTCTTCTCCTTCGGGACCCCCATCAACACCCAAAATTTCGTGACGATCCGATCAAAATTGCGACCTGTAGCGTGATTACAAGGGTTAGATGGACAGACGGACAGACGGACGGACACACATAGCCATCGACTCAGCTCGTCGAGACATTCATTTTGATATATATAAGTATGGGTCTACGACCATTATTTCGATGCGTTACACACTTTTTGGCCAAAACCAACTTATAATACTTTCCCCACATAGTGGTGTAGGGTATAAAAATCCTAATAGGGTCACTTTGACCCACTTACTGAACAAGAAACGTATATATTTTATCATAACTACACGCAGTGGGATTCTATAAATAATATTTGATACTATTTATTGTAAATTGATACAATTGTTTTTTTTTTCGATTTCTGGCCAGATATTTGGGAAATTGTTGGGTATTGTGCCATCAATTCGGGTCTAATATGAATTGAGGCGTCTGCATCGTCCGGATTTTAACTGGACTAAAACCAATCGTGTTTGCCTTGGCAGCTGGCGTTCTTCTGCTGCGATGGATGAGTGGGGTAAGCTGGAACGCTAAACAAGTGCAGTTTGTCGTGTGGTCCCAATCTACATGCAGGGCCTGTGTTGAATATTGTACCATCAATTCGGGCCCAATATAAATTGAGGCGTCCGCATCGCGATGCGGTCAAACGGCCATTTTATTGGCCAAAAGTCTTAAAGTTAAAACAAGTATTTGGTTTAAGTTAATATAGCGTTTTTAGATTCAGGGAGAAAAATGGAACAACGTGGGCCAAAAAATTAACCCTTTGTGGACCAAATACACAACTGGTACCTTAACCATTTGGGGATAACAACTGGAAGGTCTGTTATTTGTCAACAGAATTGAAGGCATCGACGTCCGATAAGTTCCGAAACTTTTTTGTTGTGTTTCGTTTTAGTTTTAATGTGAATATGCGTTAAAATTATTGCCTTAAAAAGCCCACAATATGATGGGACATATTTTGACTATAACTGTATATATTTATAAAAGATTTGTTAATAATTTGACTTTAGAACACAGCAGAATGCTGTAGACTCCAATTTGGCTAACATTATTTGGTAAGAGGTTTAACCCTGACTTCAAAAAAATCAATATTATGGAAAATATGGTAACCTTAGAAAAGTTATATAATTCTTGTCGAGAAAATTTACGCAAAATCACATTAAATTTTCTGCATTCGGGACGAGTTAGTGAACCAATTTCAATTTTCACTTTCATTGCCGAACGTTGCCGAGTCTTTAAAAACGTACATAACCTCAAAATGTTCTACTTTCTTCGAAAATTCAAAGTTAACATTCATTTAATACCCAGCAAAATTTGACGGAAGGGGTTCTTTGCGATGACGTGATTTCATGTCATCTTTTGCATTGGTTCAAAGGAAGTCGTGGAAGATCCGATCTTTTCATTAGGATTTGAACCAATGCGAAGGAAGTCGTGAAAGATCCGATCTTTTCATCAGCATTTGTACCCATTCCATCGATCCAATAGAGATGATGTTTGTGTTTTTATTTACACACCTGTTTATTTTCATTTTGGTATGTTCCAGTACTGCAAAAATCTACTAATTTTTACTATTTTTTCCGGTAACATAAAGGAAAAATTGTTATCGTAGTAAAAATAAGTAGATTCTTGCAGTTTCTGGAACAGACCAAAGTTGTTAGAACTGTCGTCGCGATGTTGTCTTACATTTCCTGCATATCAAACAACTAAAACTTCTAACAATTGGTATTATATGAAGTCCCAACCATCGAGCTAAAAATAGAATCGGACTGCACACATTGCTATTTTAAAAGTTGCCTTGTCTGTTCTAAATCTGACATAGAATGAAATCAATCAAATCTCGCTTCTTGGAATTTGAAAAAAAGTCCGAAACGAAAAGGAACAAGAATCTGAAAATAAAAAAGAAACTACTTTTGGGAAGAAACAATTAAAAATAAATTAATTAAGCATAAATGGTATTTTCCATAAAAAGTCTCTCCTCCCCGTTCGTTACATTTTGTTCTTAAAGATCCCTAAAGCAAGCCGGGTTGTAGATCCCTACATATTTCCGTCACTAAACAAAAGAGTATAAATTACCAAAATGTTGTTATAAAATAACAAAATTATAAAATAAAAGTAATTTACGAAATAAAAATACTTAAAGGAGTGCATTTGGAGTCCATGTCGAAATCTGAACTGGTGATGGGAAGATAATTGAAAAAACCTTTTGTAAGATGAAAGAATATCAGTTGCGGAGAACGGAGGAAGTAATCTTTTGCGTTGCAGCGGTGGTGATTACATTGCAATTTTGGATGTAAACTTTTGAAAAACTAAACTGATAAATAAATTGTAGTTATTTCATGAATTCGTTTGAATTAATAAAGAGTTTTGTTTTTCGTGAAAACCACATTTCAATACAGCATTTCCATTTTCCAAACAATATGAAAATTTCATGCCAAGGGGTTGGTGAAAATGACGTGTCAAAGCATTGGTGAAAATGACATGTCAAATCATTGGTGGAAATGACATGCCAAAGCATTGGTGGAAATGACATGTCAACGCATTGGTTAAAATGACATGCTTAGGATCCAGAAAAGAACGTCATCTTTTGGGGTCCACGCTCATATAAAATTCATCGATGAAGATGCTAAAAAGATGACATGCTAGATCACTTGCACCCATGATTGAATGTCATCTTTGGCATCGAACATTTTGCTGGGTAACTATTTAGACACATAAATGATGATAGGAAGGCATTTTTGATAAATGGATATCGAATACTTTCTAATCAAATCGTTACTTATGCTAATATTGTGATTTTGTTTCACACTGAAGTTATACAAGTAAACATATTTCGTTAACAAGTTTTTAAAGATATTTGGATTATACATATTGCCAGCCTGCCATGTAACGGTATACTTTCTCATACAAAAACAAAATTTATTTTTATTATATTTGAAGTGTTTCTTACTAGAAAGTAAGTAACTGGACTAAAACCAATCGTGTTTGCCTTGACAGCTGCCGTTCTTCAGCTGCGATGGATGTTATGAATTTTATACAAGCCTGTCTAATATGATCGTTGATTTAGAGGTTCTCGTTTCTACCCATAGACCTCTCCCTCTCCATATCACGAAGATCTCTCTTGACGTGCCTAGGTGGGCGAAGTCTGTCCACCAGATCGTGGCAGGGATGCTAATAGCGGTAACACCCGAAGAGGTATTGCATCGACAACATCTTGTTGCGTTGAAGTACCGGTGAAATGTTCATCTCCTCGTGAAGATAGTCCACTGGTGTAATGAGGAGCCACCCTGTTGCAGTCTTCAGGGTGATATTCTTGCAGGTTTGAATATTCTTCTACTTTGTAGTACTAACATTTGCATACCGCACCCGCGCCGCATAGCTTACCCCTCACAGGCCAATTGCTTAATATGGGGTTTGTCAGCACCACAAGTCCTGCTGGCGAACGACTTGAGAATGTTGTTTCTTCTACTTGTTCCTAAACATGCTGTTGAACCTTACACTCAATATCTTGGGGTAGTTAGTAGTCGGAATCAGGGTACCATCGACCAATATTTCAGGGGAAGCCTTATTTCAGCAGTCCAGGTGGTGAATAGTGGTATAGTGGATTTAGTGTCGGATATTTTCATATTCTTCAGATGGAAGAACTGCGCTAAATCTGCTGTGTAGGTATTTATCCTATCACATATGTCAACGACGAAAAGACCCGACGCCAAGATCATATACTCATCTGCTTACATTACGATCTCTATGCCCTCTGGATGTTGTGGAATTTCAGAAAAGTGGAGGTTAATTAGCCCCGGAGATTTGCCTCGTCTTGTGGAAACCGCTGTTTCACTCTACAGATCTCCGACTACTTAGTTCTGAATTACACACATAAAGTTGATTATCCAACGCACAGAGGGGAAATTTGTGCTAAAAGTTGATCAAAAGCCCTAGTAAGCTCATTTATAGTCCGATTGATATAAAATTTTGCACAAAGCATATCTTCTGTACAAGGATTAATCCTATAGAAAATAATGAAAATCGGTCCAGATTTGGATGCAGCTTCCATATATATTCGCATCTGATATGAGATAAAAATGCACCAAAATCACTGAAATTTGACACATGCAACCTGAACTAGCCTAAAAAAACATTGAGCCAATTTTCAAACAAATCGGTACAGATGTATATATAGTCCCATATACATATATTTCATTCCAAATTTTATTTTTTGAAACTTACTTAAATTAAATTTTTGTCAATTCACATGAGAAAAGCCGTGAATGTTTCTGAATAATGCAAAAATATTTGATAGGTGTTGGTTTAGTCTGATAAATAAGAGCCCCGGTTATAAGGCGGAGCAAAATTTAGTGTGAGTAAACCTTGCAATTCCATATAAAAATATTTCATATTTTTGTAGAGAAAAATTAGATTTTTTCGGAATGGCGCAAATATGCGCAATTTTTTATGATTGAATCTGATATTTGAGACTCAAGCGCATAAAACATTAGAAGAAACTATGGTCGGGAAACGACGGGGAAATAGACTTTTTCACTATTGAAATTGTAGTAATCTTAAAAATTATCATAAAAAAATTTCATAAAGAGGATATGTATCACCATTATTAAAGAGCAAAGATGTAAAATCAATCTGAAAATTTTAAATGCAAATCTTGTTCGGAGACTGTACAAAAACAATAAATCATTCAAAAATATAAATTTTCGCGAAAATAATGTCATTTTAATGTTCACCTAATTTTTTAGTTTTCGAAAATTTACTTTTTGTTTTCAGTATGTTTGAGTTCAATCGACTGCTGCATTGGATTGGTTAATCGTACAAAGTCGAGGATGGTTATAGCAAATGTAGAAAAGAGTCTGGTTGCCGTTTATCAAAATTTTTTCATAAAAAAACCATTTTCATATGTTGAGTTTTGAGCAACTTTAGGCATATGTTTCCCCTCTGTGCAACGGCTCAAACAGGGCTGTTGGGAAGTCTTCTCTATTTCCTCGAACAGTTCGGTATCGAGAGTCATCATGACTGCTCGGTCGCACGGCCTCTTCTGGTTTAGTCTTCGACTGATAAGTATGCCCAGCAAAATTTAAAGGAAGGGGTTCCATGCGATGACTTGATTTCTTGAAAGATCCGATCTTTTCATCAGCATTTGAACTCATGCAAAGGAAGTCGTGAAATATCCGATATTTTCATCAGCATTTGAACTCATTCCATCGATCCAATAGAGATGAACTTTGTGTTTTTATATATACACATTTTCTAAATATATAAGATTAATTACACTGTGCTACAGTGAAAATTTGCAGGGGTTCTGATGTATTAATTCGGTATTGTGGGAGTCCATGGAAGACGAAAATATCCGATTTGATTGGCTTTTCTCATTTTGTAAAGCTAACTAAATTTCCTTCTTGATAAAAGTTAATAATTATGCAGTTTGGTGTCTCATACGCAGCCTAGAGCACGAGGAAAAGCATTTTCTTGTTTTTAATGTGTTTTTGTCACAGTTAAATCAATATAACTTAACCATTTGCTACCCCATTTTTAAAAATTATGGCTTGTTTGAAATGCATGATTTTCACCTTTTAAATAAAATATAAGCTGTAAAAGTCCGTTGTGGAAAAAGAAGTTATGTCTGTTTTAAGTTGAAAATCCAAGAACCCCGTTTTTCACTACATTTACCGTTATAAAATCGAAAAACGAAGTGACCCAAAGAAACCAAAGGTATTTTCGTCTTCCATGGACTCCCACAAAACTGAAAATATGCATCAGAACCCCTGCAAAAAAATTTGTCAACTTTTGTAGCACAACCAACGTTGCTAAAACTCTCGTTGTAATGATAATGTCATTGCATAGGTTTGGTGAATATTACGTGCCAAGGCATTGGTAGAAATGACATGTCAAAGCATTGGTGAAAATGACATGTCAAAGCATTGGTGTAAATGACATGCTTTGGATCGAAAAATGAATAGCATCTTTTGGGGTCCACGCTCATATAAAATTCATCGATGAAGATGCTAAAAAGATGACATGCCAGATCACTTGCATCCATGATTGAATGGCATCTTTGGCATCAAACATTTTGCTGGGTGGACATGGCGGTAATCCTGTCTTTATGTTTCCCATCTGTTGGCATCCTTGCCTGGCTTCGGTAGCGGAAACACTCTACCAACTTTCCAGGTGTCTGGCGCAATATGGGTGGCTAACGATAGATTTAGGAGTCTTGTTAAACACTCGACTCGGGATTCATCCAGTTGCTTAAGCATTGTCATTGATATTCCGTGTGGGCCCAACGCCTTGGATTATTTCGCGTTTCGGGTGACGTCTGCAGCATCGGCCTTCGTAAATTGTGGTAGTACTTCCTCGGCTGGGGAGCGGCGTAGCACACTCCTCTTCGCTCTGTCACTATCAACGTACTCTATAAACTATCGCTTAAAATTACAAGCGAATCGAATAAGTTACTGCTATACCTTTGAAATAACACCCGTTCTATCATCAATATTTTCCGGATTCGAGAATTGTTTACCCGTTGCCCACAATTTACTTAATCCTGTACCAGTGTTGCATTACTTCAGATGGTTTAGCCACTTTTTCCGCTTATGTTCCCCTACTAGCCTCATGAGTTTTAGAAAAAGTTCTCTAATTCTTATGTCTTCGGGCTTCGTACGACGCACAATCGAATCGATTTTCCTGGCCCAAAATCAAAATTTTGTTTTTTCAAAGATATTTAATTTCTATATGAGGTTCGATAGTATTGGAAGTTGTGGGCGTGGTGTGCCCCTAAAGACGCAAATTTTCCCCATTTTTGGGAAATACGTAATTTTTGCAAATTTCTAGAGAAAGACGTAGCTATTTCTCGAAAACTAAACAGATATTCCGTACATTGTTTTTTTGTAAGGTAGGTAGGATTGTGGCCTTTAAAAATCGTTTTATTGAATTACCGTAGCGTTTACACGACATGAGCTATTTTATTTTTCCTTAGGTACTAAATTTTATGAAATTCCAAATTTAGTGGACTAGAACTTTTGTGGAATAACATGGAACAAAGCTCTGTTTTCACAGAGAGATTCCGGAGAGTCTCTTTTTCAGCACATATATACTTTTGTACCCGTCCCGTTCCGTCCGTTTAACACTTTTTCAATTTATTGAAATTACATGGGTAAAAATGTGTGTGTTCTTCTATACTGTTTCCATATGAATTACAGCTTTTTGACACAAATTATAATTTTTTGAGTATATGAGTTTTTATACGAGTTATATAAATTTGTGAAATCCCAAGGAGTATTTTTTTAATTTTTGAAAAAATTAAAATTTTTTGTAAAATTTTTTTTTTACAATTGTTTGAAAAAAAAATTTTTTGACATTTTTCTTCGAATTTTTTTTTAGTTTTTTGGTAATTTTATTTTTTTATTTGTTGCTGTTTGACCATCTTTAATACATAGGAAGATATAAAAACCACAAAAGCACTCATATTTTGATGAAAAATGGTTAAAAATCGCAAAAGTTTAACTTTAACCATGAATTTCTCTGCAACTACCGGACCGAATTTGACCGCTTATAATTCGTCTGAAAGCTGATTGTGTTATCTGTCTAACAAAAAAAGACTTATGAAAATGTCTCTATCCGTTTAATAGTTACAGAATTTTGACCAGGAAAAAACGAATCCGAACCACTGTGCGACGAAGTTTATCACGCTCATTTGCTAGTCCCGTCGCTTCTGATTGGAAATGTACACACAGAAAAATGATGGAAATATGTTGGGACCGGTTGAAAACAAATATATATTAGGATCCAAACATATTATGTTTGAGTCCAAAACAATATATGTTTGCAACATTTTGTAACATATCTCAATTTTATTTGATTGAGTACGAATATATTTTTTATGTCAGATCATATTTTTTATGGGTGAATGGAAAATTTTTGTCAAAGAGTGTAACAGCAGGGCTCTCGCTTATTTCATAATAAAGTGCTGTATGCATGGTGCAATAGAGGAGGTTGAAGCTACTACGCACAGTGGGAAAAATTCAGATCTAGCGTGCAGAAAATAAAAGTCGATGTTTTATTATATGTATATCCATAATTTTGATAAGAATAGCAAATTAGAATTATTATATAAAGCCAACATTCTCCTCTTTAATATGACACCAACACCATCTTGCGATGAGTACAAGTATTTAAAATATGTTTCTGAAAAATTTTGTGCTTTGAAATTTGATTGTCCTTTAAAAGGTCAACAGGATGAGAAAACGAAAAGTTAAATGCCATTTTTCCTATAGTTTCAGTCGTATATAGTCCGGTTCATGTGTAATTTTGGCTGTCGGATGGTGTTATCATTTGATTTAAGATGCCGATTTCCCTTTGAAGATTTCAATTTTGAAGAGAATGTGTTTTATTTTACAACTGAGGAGAAGCGTTCAACGATGTTTCTATATTTTATAACTAATAGTTATACCCTATACCACAATGTGGAAAAGGGTATTATAAGTTTGATTTGGTAAAAATTCATGTAACACCGCGAAATATTCGTCGGAGACCCCCAATGTGGTATACCATTTTTCATATCTCGACGAGATAAAGCGATTTTGAGATGTGTGTCCGTCCGTCAGTCCATTATAAATTGTAAACACGCTCCAGTCCGCAATTATGGACCGATCGTCACGAAATTTTGTATGGAGGTCGGGTTCAGATCAGAACAGATCCCTATTCTTATTGGTGATGATCGTGAAATATTTAGCGGGTAAAATGGACCAAAAACATAATATTTATCCAATTTTCTAGCGGCTCTGTAGGTCTCAATAATAGTCCGATCAACGCGTAATTTTAAATAAGGTAAGAGTATGTCACAAAGGAGAAGCTTGCAATTTGAGATGGCGATCGGATAATATTTAGATGGTTAAATGGACCAAAACTTTTGTGTGCAAATTGTGAAAAATGTTAATATACAGCTTATATCTTAATTCCTGGAAGTGACATTCCGGACAAGTGAGATATACTTGAATGTGGAACGATTGACCTTTCAATTGATGCCAATTATGTTGGTGTGCATGATCAGATAACAGAGTTACAGCCTAACATATCCCGTTATTTGTTTGTAGTGTAATAATAAACTCGCTAGAAGTCGCAATTATACATCAATAGTCACGAAATTTTGAACCGGGTAAGAGTATAGGTCGAAAAAGATGCCTACAATTTTGAATGATGATCTTATATTCTTTAGCGGGTGAAATGGACCATTACTTTTGTATGAAAAATATAAAAATTTTATTTTTGGCCGATATTTTAATTTCTTGAGGACATATATATTTCGCAAAGTAGCCTACATATGGAAAAAACTACTGACCTTTCCTCTGATGTAAATTGCAATAAAGTGTTTGCTAGAAAACGGGCCTACTGCCTAATATAAAATGGGTTCTGTGTAGAGAACCACATTTTTATACCATGCTACATATTGTCTCTCCAAAAGTTTATGTAACACCACGAAATATTCGTCCTAGACCCCTTATTTGGTATGCCAAAATTCATATCTCGACATAAAGCGATAAGCGATAAAGATAAAGCGATTTAGCGATATGTGTTCGTCCATTAAAAATTGTAAACAAGCTTAAGGCCGCAATTATGGACCGATTGTAACAAATTTTTTAAGGAGATTGGGTTCGGGCCAGAATAGAAATGATTAGTTTTTGGTGATGATCGTGAAATGTTCAGGGGATGAAGTGGACCAAAAACAAAATTTTAACCAATTTTGTAGCGGCTCTGTAGTTCAAAATAATAACCCGCAAAATTTTAAACAAAGTTTGAGTTTATGATGAAGAAGAAGAGTACAAACCAACGTGAAGATCAGATAATACTTAGCGGGTTAAATGGACTGAAACTTTTGTGTGAAATTGGTAAAAATTTCAATAACGTAGCGGTTAAATCGTGAAATCGTGATCGTGAAATGTTCAGGGGATGAAGTGGACCAAAAACAAAATTTTAACCAATTTTGTAGCGGCTCTGTAGTTCAAAATAATAACCCGCAAAATTTTAAACAAAGTTTGAGTTTATGATGAAGAAGAAGAGTACAAACCAACGTGAAGATCAGATAATACTTAGCGGGTTAAATGGACTGAAACTTTTGTGTGAAATTGGTAAAAATTTCAATAACGTAGCGGTTAAACAACGGAAGTAGTACATAAGTGGGTTTCATTACATTTTAGTTTGTGTGAACTAAATTTTCCTTTCCTGCTACAAAAATGTCTTTGTCATGCTAGATAACTTTTTGGTTTTGGTCATAAGTATTATACATTACATCTCTGATATTTGATAATTAAATTTTCACAATCATTGAAAAGAAGTTCCGTGGAGAGCGATTGTCCAGGGATAGTGGTATAGGGTATCCCATGGTCGGCTCCGTCCGACTATAGACTTTTCTTACTTGTTTTTATCTGTTTTTCTTTCTAAAAGTGTGACACTATTTCTTGTATTTGGAATTTTGTATGTACCTACGCGTCTGTTGTTGCTTTTGTGTTTGCTATTTCTACACGCAGAGAAAAAATATTTTTCGCTTTTGTTGGAACAAAAATATATGTTTTGGTTCCAAAAATGTATTTGTTTTGTTCAAACATTGTTATCCAAATCCAAAAATACCATCTTTTGTTCCAAACATAGAAAACAAAAACAACTTTCGAATTTCCGCAATATTGTTAAAATCGTTAACAATACCGATTGTAGGAACTATCATAATCTAATTTTGTTTACAAAAAGTATTGTCAATACAGAAAACCAGCCCAGAAATTTTTGATTTGAGTGCATATACTTCTCATATACACTTTTCGCATAACTTGGATATAAATGTCGCGTATAATATTGCAATCATTGATGAACCCAATACATGGTTTGCTGCATTGGCTGACAACAAAGACAAACAAAAAGCCACAAGAACCCACCACAACATAAGGAATAATTAAACACCATAACAAACATGAAAAGGAAAGAAGAATGAAACAAAACAGAAACAAATAAAAACAAGAGTCTCATAAGTACATACACACAAAAACAAAGGTAAAGGCAGCATGTCATACAAACACACCACAACTCACCAAAATTGTTTTTTCAACACGGCATCGAATAGCGAGAGAAGAGAAACAAATTTTCGAAGAAAAGAGAGAAATATTGTTCAGTTGACACAAACTATTTTTGGATTTACAATACTACATGAGGAATCCAACAATATGTTAACAATACATATTTTGCTCTTGGAATATTGTTGGATCAAACATATCTTTTTCTCTGCGTGTATGAATTCAATAAAAGAAAAACCACCACTATTTATAAATGTGTGTATATATTTTTGCAATTTGGGGTTTGCATTTATTTCATCTAAGTCCATATCTACATTAGGCAATTTTCCTTGCGGCAACTGTCAGTTTGATTTAGTGAGTGGTGAGGCATATGGTAACCCTTTGCCTCTCAACAAGTGCCGCAATGAAAATTGCCAAATGTAGATATGGACTAAACAAATATTTGTTTGCACCCAAACATATATATGTTTGTACCCAACCATATATTTGTTTGCACCCAAACATATATTAGTTTGCACCCAAACAAATGTTATGTTTGGGACTGTTGCAAGCATATATATGTTTGCTGCAAAATATGTTTGGGACTGTTGCAAGCATATACATATATGTTTGCTGCAAATTATATTTGGGACATATGTTAGAGAGGCCTTTATTTCCTCCTTAAATTCTCTCAGCTTACCGAGGAGCTGTGGGAATGGACAACTCTCTGAAGCGGTGATTGGTAAATTTTCTAAACCCTTGTCAATCAGTTTTACCATGGTTAAGAAAGTACGAAGGTCAGAGATTATGAAGTCGGGTAGTCTGTTTACGGTCAGAGATTATGAAGTCGGGTCGGAAACGATGATCGGAAGATGGTCTAAGCAACGGAAATGACGGGATGTTAGGTGATGATCTCTATCAACTTTATCGGCCATCGCTGTACCCATCTGGTCATTGCCTAGGACGGAATGCCAAAGCTCATGATGATCATTGTAGTACCCTATCACCTGACGGTTACTTCCCTTCAATAACGGTATATACAGACACTATGCTAACTAACATTTTGCTTTTACTTTTTTGTTGCTGTAAATACTCATTCAGTTATTCACTAGCAAATGCAAGAAATTTTGCTGCACTAGATTGTAACAAAATTGTTGTGCATAGTTATATAGCAATACAATTTCAAAATGATTATTTTTCTTGTGTTTATACCCTCAGCATTTATGCTAACGAGGGTATATATGGTCTTAGACCCCAAGTATGTTAGGACGAAATTCGTTTCAGACAATATGGAGTTGATTTAGCCATGTTCGTCCGTCTGTCTGTCTAGCTTGCTGGAGCGCACGATAACTCTCGAACTGATCAACCGGTTCGGTCAAAAATTTGGCTTTCGTAATATTTTGTCCAAACTTAGTTTAAGTTCGACGATAAGCCATATCGGTCCACTCCTTCAGGTACCTCCCACACAAAAGTTCAAAAATGTTCGGAAAAATTGTGCGCACTATAACTCTTAATGGGAGCAACCGATTTGGTCCATACTTTACACATCCTAATATATCTACCAGATATAGATCACGTTTGAATAGGGACTATATTTGTCCACTCCCTCGGGTACCTCCCACACAAAATTTCTTATAAGTTCACTTTAAGACCTGCTCTCGAAGTAGCTTTAACAAAAATCGAAGTGGATTTTTGTTAAAGCTACTTGCATTCACTGCCTCAATTACGACGGTAAAATTTTTTCAGGGGAAAGTCCATACTTTTTGAAAAAACTGTCCGAATGGTGTAAGAAACCCCTATGGCACCATATGTAATGGCTGGAGAGCACGATAACTCTCGAACATTTCTTTAAGTAATTCCTTCGCAACACATTTGAACTTTAATCCTAATCCACATTTTTGTCGGCAAGATCAAATGTCCAAAAAAGGGCCACACATTTATGAAAATACCCTAAATACATTCGATCTGTCCATCGATGAAAGCTTAAATTCACATAGGCTGAGGGTATATACATATATGTCGGCAAAGTCGGCTGATAATTTTTTACTTGTTTTTATATACTTTTCTTGAATGGAGCGTAACTACAAATGTTGTCTAATGTCCTGTGATTTTTTTTACGAATTCAATTGGACTTCCTTCATTCCGAATAATCAAGCTTTGGCTGCAATTCACCTCATCTGGTCTGAAAATGTGTACAAAATCCTCAATATACCGAGTATTGCGTGGTACCAATATATGGGGGCTATATCAAATCGCAGACCGATTTCCAGAATTTTTTGTGGAGATTGTCTGTCTCTACTGGGAACCCCAAATAGCAAATTACACCTAATTTGGTCAGAAAATGTAGCTTTAAGCCCCCCAAAATACTGAAAATGGGGAGGTACCTAAAGAGGGGCCTATACCTAAACGTGGACCTATGTCCACAATTTTTTGGTGGAAAAGATTAGTGGCCACTAGAAACCCTAAGTACCAAATTTGGAAGGAAAGGGTGGCTTAAATTCTCAAAACACCGAATATCAGGAAGTACCGTTATTTGGGGGCTATACAAAAATATTGGCCGATGTTGTTGCATTATTACCGACGAACACATACTGATTTTGTTAAAGTTTTCAGAAAGATATCTTCATTTTTTGCAAATTATTAATTTCGCGCCGCTAGATCAGTGATTTCGACCACTGTGCGATGGTGAGCTTTGTTTCCTGGATTCCGGCGACCATATTCTTCTCCAACTCATAATGTCTACAATTTCACTTAATTTTTTGCGGATTACATGAACGATGCATTTCCGGGGTGCTGAACAAAAACATGTGTTGTAAGATGCTGCGTTTTTTGTTGTTGGGAGACTGTAGGTGTGTATCGCATTTCGATGACGACTATGAACCCTACTGGTGAGTTAAGACGTACTGGAAGATGTTTTGGCTCAGCAAGCAGCAACATAACTCCTATCACAGTAGTCACGGAGGTGACTATGACCAGACTTTAAAGAATTTCGAATTATTTTAAAAAACTTTGTCATACCTTTTCCGTCCCGATTATACTCTTTACTTACTTGTTTTATACAATGTTGCAACATATTCTCCTAGAATACTTTGAAGTTATGTTACAATATATTACAACTTACATATGATAATTTTCTATCGCACATCACCTGCTCCAACAACAACCATTCACTCCCTTCAGATTTTCGTCTTTAAATATTAATTCCCAACATTGCATCGATAAATCTATACTGGGCTAACAATAACATGACATTAATCATTGTGATTACATACGCATGACCCCTGCAAACCTTCTCATATCAATTCAATACCAGTAATCAAAGAACCGTCCTACACAGGGTGCAAAAGTCTGCTGCTGTGTTTCGATTTTGTAACATTTTGTTGCCTTTTCATTGCCCAATCGGTCGATTGAGATAAGCGA
Source organism: Musca autumnalis (assembly GCF_047663935.1). Taxonomy (NCBI): domain Eukaryota; kingdom Metazoa; phylum Arthropoda; class Insecta; order Diptera; family Muscidae; genus Musca; species Musca autumnalis. The sequence goes on along the minus strand of NW_027411866.1, from coordinate 110,032,205 downwards.
GGAGGCAAGTGTGCCAATTGTGATGTCCTGTTGTTGGGATAATGATTTTTTAGTGATGACCAGCCAACGTTTTGTCAATTGATGTATATTCGTTCGTTTGTTGTTGCCCCTTTGAGTTCGTTTTTATTTCATTAGGACAAGTAGTTGGATTGATATTTGTGTTGTATTCTCGGCATGGGAGTTATGATTGTTCGATTTGTTTTTCATGTGACTTTCGGATTTTTGATTTTCCCTATTAAGAAATTTATAAATTGCTGTCAGTTGACCAACATCATTAATTTCATTCCATGTTGTCATATTGAGAACAATTGACTTGAACGATTCAGAGATAAACAAATATCAGAGTGCGTTTTAAAGTGATTAATTATTTTTTCAGTTTCATAAAATATTTGATGATGAAAAATTTTGTATGTTATCAGATTTAGTTTGTATTATATTATGAAGGAAGGGGAGAGGGGTGATTAGAATTTAAACATGCATGCGTATATATTAGATATGTTACTTGTGTAGTGTTAAATTTACTTTGTTATATTTTATATTGTAAAAACCAAATTTCTTTTACATCTACGATTTTTGGTATAGAGATTAAGAAAAAAATTTGGTTTCAAATCCGGTCGCGTTCACAAAATCGGCCGATGCTCGCAAAAGTTACAGCGGTTTTTATTCTCATTTAAAGAAAAATATTTAAAAATTTCTTATTTATTTTTATGAGTAAATTAATGCACAAATCGCTTACAGCATTCCATATCTATTTGTAGATGTTTAAATATTTACAAAATTTATTTTTATTTTCCTGGAAAATCAAGAAATAATAAAAAAAATCTTGAAGTAAATCCAAATTATCCAGCACCAGAGACCGTACAAACCCTAAAAAATAAATAAAAGATATCTACAGAATCCAGACAATGAGTAGAAAAATATGAAACCAAATTTGTAGAGATTGGGTACATTAATTGCATATTATAGCCAGAACAAAAGAGAAAAACTTATTGTTGAAACATTATTCCAAATATATTTTTTGTTCGATTAGAAAAATTAGAAAAAAAATATTTGGGAGTTCTTCAACTATTTCGCTAAAATCCCATACAATAATTAGTGTATATTTCTAAAACTACATCAAAAAATGTGGTTTACCATCGCGAAAGCTTAACTGCTTAACTGTGATACTTTATAAGGATAGGAAATTAAGAATAATATTCAACTTACAATCATTCAAAAATGTGAAAATTAAAAAGTCTGTTATTCGCGAATTAGTTAAAATCTGTTCATGCGCATCCGCTTTTGGATACAGCGAATCAATCTATTTCAATATTTTTGCATATTACGATGTGCACCCGATTTTAGTAGCTCCCATCAATACACATATTTCAAAAAGATTCCTCAAGAACCGCGGATGTGCCTCCACATTATATTTTTGGTAAAGCCCATATTACTTGCGTATCTCTGTAATTTATGACCCCGGCAAAATTCTAAGGAAGGGGTTCTATGCGAGGATGTGATTTCATGTCATCTTTTGCATTGGTTATAACGAAGTCGTGAAAGATTCGATCTTTTTATCGGTATTTGAACCCATGCAAAGGAAGTCGTGAAAAATCCGATCTTTTTATCAGCAGTGGAATCCTTTCCATGGATCCAATAAAGATGATGTATGTGGTTTTTATTTACACCCCCTTTATATTTTCGTTTATTTATCTAAATATGTTTAGAAAGAAATAACGACTTTTGGAAAGAAAATGTTATAACTTAACAAGTAAAAAAGCGTTAAGTTCGGCCGGGCCAAACTTTTTATACCCTCCACCATAAAATATTCTGAACTAAAACGGAATAATTATTTTCTATTCTGTCCACAATTTGATGCGGAGGTATTCTGTGACCACTAATACCTAAAAAAAGTAAAAGTCAAAATTTGTAGCTAAAATCCCCAAAATACCGAAAATGGGGAGGTACCGTTATATGGGGGCTATACCAAAACATGGACCTATATTGATAATTTTTAGTGGAGAAATTTTGTGACCACTGCACGATGTGGCCGATGATATGTTTTTGAGGCAAAAAATCACAGGGGCAAGCTAGACCTTCAAAATTTCGTGCAGATGTTTATAATCGGCCTAGAAGCTAATCTGTTAAATTTGGTTGATATCGGTTCATATATAGATACAGCTCTCATATATATGTTCGCCCGATTTCGAGTAATTGATGGACCAAACACGAAAATTCTGTCCAATTATGATGATATTTGGAATATGTGGCGGAATTCGGACTGGAAATAAGTTTGCCAAGTTATTTTTAAATCGGTTCAGATTTGGATATAGCTCCCTTATATATTTTCGCCCGATTTGAGGTATTCGGTGCAACAAACACGCAATTTCTGTCCAATTTCGAAGAAATTTGAAACGTGGTCTAGAAATATGTTTGCTAAATTATATTGAAATCGGTTCAGATGTGGATATAGCACCCATATATATTTTCACCCGATTTTAGGTATTTGGTGCAACAAACACGCAAATTCTGTCCAATTTCGATGAAATTTAAAATGTGTGACGAAATTACGTCTAGAAAAAAAGTGTGCCAAATTATATCGAAATCGGTTCAGATTTGGATATAGCTCCCATATATATTTTCACCCGATTTTAGGTATTTCGTGCAGCAATCACGCTATATATGTCCAATTGTGATGAAATTAAAAGTGTGTGACGGAATTTGGTCTAGAAAACATTATTGAGACATCATATTGAAATCTGTTCAGATTTGGATATATCGTTCATAAATTTTCTCTGTCGAGGTTAATTGTTTTCTCAATTTAGTTGGTTGATTCCGAACTTCCTTGAGAACATAGGTTAAATATTTTTCTTTTGACACGACTTTTTGACCTCCAATTTTTTATCCATTTTTTGGTTAAGGCGTGCACAAATATTATAAATTTGCTTTTTAACTTCCGTCATGAAGTTGTCTTTGACACCTCGATTAAATTTTGCAGAAATCCATTCTATAAGGTGTTTAGGTTTTCGCTGATTTATCCAGATATCCAAATTTTTAAGTTTTACGAAATCTGGAAGTTGATAATTTTTTTATTCGCAAGTATACGCAAAAATTCTTTTCAAAATCTATTAGCCGACATTGTCACCTTTCACCAGATACATATTTTTACGAGAATGCACCCTGAAGCCCAAAGTTTTACTCCAAAGAACACATGGACGATACCACAGCCTACATCAAAAAGCATCACTTACGGACACAACAAATTATTGACCACATCTAATATTACATTTACACTTTTAATAATAATCTTAATTTACATACCATTACCCGTATTTGCATTTTTAAAAAATAGATAATATCAACCGATCAGGTGGCGCCAAAATACTTAAATTGTTTAATTACGACTGAATGTCAGAAATAAACGCAATCATAATTATGACATCTTTGACAGCTTGGCATGTCGCCGTGGGTCGTTGCCAGATTGTAATTTTTTTGTTTTGGAGGTTTGAAAGTGTTAGGAATATAATTCCGTTATTATTTGATTTCAATCGCTGACTTGAAAAAATGACATTTTGCCTCAAAAACCTGCCATTGGCCCCATCGTGCGGTCATAAAATGTAGCTAAAATCTGCAAAATACCGAAAATCGGGAGGTTATATGGGGCTATAACAAAACGTGGACCTATGTTAATAATTTTTGGAGGAAATGTTTTGTGATAACTGGGAACCATAAATGTTAAATTACAGATAGTTCGGTCAAAAATGTAGCTTAAATCCTCAAAATACCGAAAATCGGGAGGTTCTTTATATGGGAACTGTACCAAAATGTCGACCTATGTTGACAATTTTTGATGGAGTAGCTTTGTGACCACTGGGAAGTCTAAACGTCAATTCACAGGTAGTTAGGTTAACAATTGTAGGTAAAATCCTCAAAATACCGAAAATCGGGAAGTACCGTTATATGGGGGATATACCAAAACATGGACATATGTTGACAATTTATGGTGGAGAAGTTTTGTGACCACTGGGAACCTTATGTTAATTACAGGTAGTTCGGTTGAAAATTGTAGTTGAAATCTTCAAAATATCGAAAATCGGGAGGTACCGTTATATGGGGGCTATACCAAAACATTGACTGGAAACCTTAAACGTCAAATTACAGGTAGTTCGGGTTAAACATTATAGCTGAAATCCTCAAAATACCGATAATCGGGAGGTACCGTTATTTGGGGGCTATACCAGAACATGGACCTATGTTGAAAATTTTTGGTGGAGAAGTTTTGTGACCACTGGGAACCTTAAACGTCAAATTACAGGTAGTTCGGGTTAAACATTGTAGCTAAAATGCTCAAAATACCAGAAATCGGTAGGTACCGATATATGGGCGCTGTACCAAAATGTGGACCTATGTTGACAGTTTACAGTGAAGATGTTTTATGACCACTGGGAACCTCAAATGTCTAGTTACAAATTGTTCGGTTAAAAATTGTTGCTAAAATCCTCAAAATACCGAAAATCGGAAGGTAACGTTGGATAAGTTTTGAGACCACTGGGAACCTTAATTTTTAAATTACAGGTAGTTCAGTCAAAAATGTAGCTAAAATCCTAAATGCCGAAAATCGGGAGGTACCGTTATATGGGGGCTATACCAAAACATGGACCTATGTTGACAAGTTTTAATAGAGAAGTTTTGTGACCACTGGGAACTTCAAACGGCAAATAACAGGTAGTTCGGTTAAAAATGTAGCTACAACCCTCAAAATACCGAAAATCGGGAGGACCGTTATTTGGGGGTTTTACCAAAACATGGACCTATGTTGACAGTTTTCGGTGTAGATGTCTTGTGACCACTGGGAATTTTAAACGTCATATTGCAGGTAGTTCGTTTAAAAATTGTAGCTAAAATCCTCAAAATACTGGAGATGAGGAGGTACCTTTATAAACGTGGACCTATGTTGACAGGTTTCGGTGAAGATATTTTGTGACCACTGGGAACCTTAAACGTCAAATTACAGGTAGTTCGGGTTAAACATTGTAGCTAAAATCCTCAAAATACCAGAAATCGGGAGGTACCGTTATATGGGGCCTGTACCAAAACGTGGACCTATGTTGACCGTTTTCGTGGTGATATTTTGTGACCACTGGGAACCTCAACGTCAAATTAGAGTTCAGTTAAACATTTTAGATAAAATCCTCAAAATACTGAAAATCGGGAGGTACCGATATATAGGGCTGTACTAAAATATGGACCTATGTTTTTGGTGGAGATGTTTTGTGACCACTGGGAATCCCAAACGTGCAATTACAAGTAGTTTCGTCAAAAAATGTAGCTAAATCCCTAAAAGTTTTTTTCTGAACAAAAACAGAATCTGAAAAAGGACATGAAAGGAAGCGAGTTAGAATGTTGAAATGTTCTACGAAAAAGTCATGAAGACATGTCATCTTAAAAATAAGCTAAAATAATTGCGAACAAAGATATACCGCTAGTTTTTGATGGCTTATAGGGTCTCCAGTGAAAAATTCATCACGCCATAACTCACAAGTTCGACTCACGGCGGATCTGCCCTTTGGGGTTTTGAATATACTCATCAAAGGCTTTCACCCCAAAAGGAATTTTCCACCCCCAGACCACGAGCTCCATTTTGGTGCACAGTGCAATAATGTAGTGTCATACTTTTAAAAAGAAGAAAACAAAAATATAGAAACGTCCTTGTACACTTCTCTTCAGTTGTGCAATAAAACACATTCTCCTGTCAAAGTTAAACTCATCAGCGGTAAATCGTATGTATATGAAAAATGTATAGATGTTACTACCAATATTAAATGCGATTTCTTCTTTGTCTCACAGCATATTTCCATTCACCTTTTTGGATTAAATTATAAAATTTCCAATTATAAAATATATTAGGTTTTAACTTACTAAAAAGCTACATGAAGGCGTGGATCCATACCGACAAATTTCTGGGGGAAAGTTGTAAATACCAAATTTCAGCAATCTCGATGGGCTATTGTAGGCACAACATTCAAAATACCGATAATTGGGAGGTATCGTTCTATGGGGGCTATAAGAAGGCGTGGACCTATACCGACAAATTTAGGAAAAACAAAGACTAAATATCAACTTTTAACCATTTCGATAACCTTAAAAATACGAAAATCGGGAGGTACTGTTCTATGGGAGCTGTACAGAGAAATTTCTGTATACCCCCAACAAACACTAAATACCAAATTTCAGCCATTTCAATGGGTTATTGTAGCCATAACCTTCAAAGTACCGAAATAAGGGGGATATATGAAGGCGTGGACCTGCACCGACATATTTCTGGCGAAAAGTTTTATACCCCCATTGAAGACTAAGTACCAATTGTCAGCCATTTCGGTGTGATAATGAGGCTAAAACCTTCAAAATACCGAAAATCAGGTGGTAACGTTCTATGGGAGATATATCAAAACGTGGACTGAAATAGCATATTTGCAATACCAAACATCCTAGGAGTAGTAGAAACCTCTATACCAAATTACAAACTCAATCTTCAATATTTTGGACAGACAGACATGCTTATATCGATTAAGAAGTTTACACTGATCATGAATATATTTACTTTATAGGGTCTCCGATGAATATTTCGATGTGTTGCAAACGGAATGACAAATTTTTTGTCTTTGCACCGCCCTAATTTACATATAATAGTGTGACTTTTAGAAGTGCGGTGTGATTTACATTGAATCTAAATAAGGTTATTATGGAGAGCTTTAAACGAAGCACTTTAATACTATTGAGGAACAATAACACAATCACTAAAACTAAAATACAAGCGCTAGAAAAAGCAAATAATTATTGTTTATTCTCCAAAGTTAGTTAGTTTAACTTTCACAAATATCATGTTTGATGGTAATTACTGATAACTAAACGTTACACAACTTCTAACTTCAAAGCGAAAATTTGAAATGATGTTCAAGATCCCAAACATACAACATACATATAAATACGTAGTTAGTTTTATGTTTTAAGTGTGTCGCACTGAAGATAAATGACGTAGTTTATCTTCATTGGGGGAAAACAACAAAACATGCATGGCATTCTTGATAATAATCAAAAATGACATTTGTGGGCATTAAGTTTACAATATGATTTTGCTGGAAGATGACTACCATAAATCACACCAGTGGCACTACTAAAGAAATACCCATAACTGTGACAAAGAATTCCGTTTCTAAAGAAAATCGTGAGCCTTATGAGCATCCCAAAATAATCGGCTTAAAACTACTAAAGAGCTTCTGGACACACTTAAAAATACCAAACAAAAAACTCTAGAATATTTATGAAATGATGTTCATCACTAACAAGAAAACAACAAAACACCAACAGTTCAGCTTCCTATGTTGTTGACCATTACCTAAACTCATCCCAAATATAAAATGTAATCAATCAAAATTATTTGTCACTTAACAGTAGTAAAGTGTTATGACAAAATGTTCAAAGACCCGAATGACGAAAATGTATGCCAGCGCTGGGCTAAGACAAAAAAGATCTGTATTATAAGCCGAAACTGAAAGTTTTTGTTTACCGGCATATCAGAGCTCTGTGAACATATCAACAAACACAACTATGACAGTTCAAAGTCATTAATACTGAGTTGAGATGACAAAGCGACAATAGAGAATTAAACAATAACTGGAAGTCATTAGAATTAGACATGGCTTTTTTATTAAAATATAAGAAAAATACCAAAACAAAACCCATTTGAGATTTCCGAGTACTTGACAATTGAACTAGCCATGACAAATGTCAATAACAATACCAACATTTGATGCGATAACTAAAATATCATTTAATGTATTTAAGAAATGACATAGTGTGAAGTTCTAAGATACAGTGTCAGTGAAATAAACGTTATTAAATTTTCATTATACCACTCTGAATGGGAAAAATAAGTTTTTTATGTTTAGGTTTGCAGTCACAATCCATGTCTATGAGAAATCAGCAATGCCAAGTTTTGTATGACGAAGCGGGCTTCTGTTGACTATAGAAAACCTTAAGAAGTCTTCTGTTGTCTGTAGAAGCCATCAAGAGTTTCTCTGTAGTCTTTTGAAGACTTTAAGAAGTCTTCAGTTGACTACTGGAAACCTCAAGAGGACTTCTGTTTCCTATCCAATTGAGATTGATTTTATAAGGAGACGATACAGTCAGTGAATTGTCCCAATTTGAACTTTTATACCTCAAAAACGGCAATACATACGAAAATATCATAAAAGACAGCATTGCAGAGAATTTTCACTGCTACAGCATTTTCTTTAGTTTCAGTTTGATAGGTCTGACGATTTCCCAGTAAAACCGTGAAAACCTACAAAAAAAACTAAAAATATGAACTTTGACCGCGATTTATTTAAAAAGCGCTTCGGCGGTTTTTTTTTTTATTGTAGTTTCAGAATCCGCAAAAACTTTCAAGATGTAAGATCCTTTCATTCAAAGTTGGTTCAAGAGCACCGTTAGCAGTAATATGCCAAGAAAAGTCGAAGGAGTTGTGATTTGTGTGTGGTACCTTAAAAACGTAAAATACATCCGCAAAGCATTCGTAGTTTATGAGTAAACTTATAAAAAATTGAAGAGATAGATGTACAATTTTCAGAAATATTTATGTTGGAGTTTATCAACGAACATATTGAAAACAACGAAATTCTAAGGTATTTTCAATTCGGATTCAGGAAAAAATTATCGACAACCCAAGCTTTTGTTAGCCTTATCCAATAAAGTTGCCAATGGGCTAAATAACCGAAGCCTAGACTTTGAAAAGTCATTTGATACCGTGTGGCACTCCGAACTGATAGAAAAAATTACAGAAAAATTTGGATTTAATGAATCTATAATTAGAATAATTAAAAATTATTTAGAAAATAGATCATTTTCAGTATTTGTTGAAAATGAAAAATCATTACCACACCCAATAAAAGCAGGAGTTCCACAAGTCTCGGTCCTTGGTCCGGTCCTCTACAATTTGTATCTCGCAGACCTTCCTCAGGCAGAAAATGGCCTACTGGTTCTTACGTTTGCGGATGATATCCTCATAGCGGCCACTCACCCTAAAGCTAAATTAGCGCAGAATTCTTTAAAAGAGTACCTTACGGTACTTAATAATTACTTTAACAAATGGAAACTTACACTCAATACAAGCAAGTGCAAGTCTATAATTATAAAAGGAAAAAAATGTCAAATCTTTATAAGAATGGTCGAATGTTTGCACCTTCTCTCAGCATAAATGGACAACTAATAGAAAATGTAACAGAATTGAAATATTTAGGAGTCATAATTGACGAAAAATTATCTTTTATAAAACATGTTGACTACATTTTGAGGAAATCAAAAGCTAGTCTTCATATCATAAAAAATGTTATTAACCGAAAAAATGGGCTAAGTAGTCACATAAAACTTTGCATATATAAACAACTAATACGTCCTATATTATCTTACGCATTTCCCATTTGGTTTGGCATTTCGTCTTGCCAAATGGAAAGAATACACATCTTCGAAGGAGGATGCTTTCTTATTGCCTTGGAATGAAAACTATAAGAATTCCAGATGGCAGATATTTATCTCCATCTAGAAAGGTACTATACGAAAATAGTAAGCTCATTAGAATAGACAATTTCATGATAAAATCAGCCTTAAAATTAATAGATGGATGCATAAACCACGATAACGAACTACTACAAAGTGGTATTAAAAGTGAAGAAACTTTTTTAAGATACTTAGAAAGTGATGGACATTTGTCACTCATGTGTCTACCTCACCTAAATAACCATGACATGTTATTTGATAGCAATGGAAAAACTAAATTTTTATAATAGAAGGTATGAAACTTTCAATTTTGAAGATCTTGTGTATAGCACAGAACAATACTAAATTATCTTTATATTAATCAACCTTGTATATAGTGTAAATAGTAGTTATACGTTTTTTCTTTTATTTGTGTAAATAGTAGTTATACGTTTTCTCTTGTACTGAATTGGTATACTATTTTAGTTTAGAAAGAAAATACAAAATGCATAGCAAGTTTTTATTCCATTTTCTTGCAAAATCTACTAATAAAATGAATGACAAAGTCAAAATTAAAATCAAAATGTCAAATGGTCTGGCCTTCCCTCTATCTTTTAAACATAAAATTTTATATTACTAGAAAAAGAATTCATTCTGTTAGGATAAGTTACTATAATACAATTTTCAAAATTAAAATGATTGTAGATGAAATTGATAATGTTTTTACGAAAAAACGTGTTCATATTTCGTTTTCTAACTTCCCTAAAATATAGTCTTTGTAAATGACTTTTTCTGGTATTTTTAATATCATTACTATTAAATCATGTTGAGTTTTACTAATGGTGTGAGTATTTGTAAGTCTCGATTTTTTAAATACAGGGGAAAGTCTCTAGTTTACGGTTGCAAGGAGGTGTTTTGTTTACTCATAACTCAAAATACATAACTACAACCAAATCGGTTGGAAAATTTGGCTAAAATCGTCAAAATACCGAAAATCGGGCGGAACCTTTATATACGGACCTATATCCTTCAAAATTTGTTTTCTATCTTCTTGCATCGTTAAAAAATCTGTTTGAAATTTGGAGGCGATAGCTCGATTATAACTATTTTGGGCCCTCTATTCCATACAAATGGGACCACTGTGTATTGGGGTCTTCTATACACAACAGAAGACCTTTTAAGGCTTTCAATATTCAACTGAATACCTCTTGAGGTCTTCTGTAGCCAACATAAGACATTTTCCGGTCTTCCATAGATAACAGGAGACTTCTTGAAATCCCCTATAGACAATGGAAGACGGCTTCTGGTCTGTTACGGACATCCGAAGGCCTCTTGAGGTATTCTGTTAATAAAAAGTACCTCTTGCGGTCTTCTATAGACAGCAGAAGTCTTCTTTAGGTCTTCTATAGGCAACAAACTACCCTTTTAAGTCTATCAATGGTCACCTAAAGACCTATAACGGTTCCCTATAGACAACAGAAGAACTCTTGACGTCAGGAGACATCTTGGGGTCTTCCACAAACAGCGGAAGACCTCTTGAGGTTCCCTATAAACTTCAAAAGAGCTGTTAAAGTTTTCTTTAGACAACGGAAGACCTATTGAGGTTTTCTTTAGACAAACAAAGATCACTTGAAGTCTTATATAAGCAAGGGAAGACGTCTTGAGGTCTTCTATAGAAAATTGAAGACAAATTGAGAACTTATAAAGTATACTAAAGCCAGCAGAAGGTCTTCGTGAGGCCTTCAATAGCAAGGATAGCCGTCTTGAGGCCTACTGTAGATAACAGCATTGGCAGAAGAAAACGTCTTGAGGTCTACTATAGACAACAGGCAACCTCTTGTGGTTTTCTATAGACAACAGAAGATCTCTCGTGGTCTACAAGAGACAACAGAAGACCTTTTGTGGTATACTATAGACAAGAGAAGACTTCTTGAGGTCTACTATAGACAACAGGAAAAATTTAGTCGTCTTGTGAAGACAACATTAGACTTTTACTGCCCTTCTATTGACAACAGAAAATTAAAGACAATTTGAGACCTTCTAAAGACAACAGAGAGTTTCTTGAGGTCTTTTATAGACAGCAGAAGATCCCTATTAACCTCCTATAGACAACAGGATACTTCTTGTGGCATTCTATAGACAACAGGGGGGCTTCTATAGACAAACGAAGATCTCTGTTGAAGTATTTTATAGACAAAAGAAGACGACTTGAGGTTTTCTCTGGAGAACAGAAAACCTTGTGCGGTCTTCTATAGCCAACAGGTCTTCTGTAGACAACAGAAAACGTATTGAGGTCCTCCACAAAGAGCGGAAGACCTCTTAAGGTCGCCTATAAACAACAGAAAACCTTTTAAGGTTTCATTTAGACAACCGAAGATCTCTTGGAGCATTATATAGACAATGGACTCTGTCTTGAGGTCTTCTACAGAAAATGGAAGACAACTTGCAACCTTCTATAGACAACAGAAACCCCTTAAGGTCTTCAGACAACAGAAGACTCCCATTAATCTTCTATTGGCAACAGAAGACGTTTTGAGGTCGACAATAGACAGCAGAAGATCTCTCGAGTTCTACTATAAACAACAGAAGACATATCGGAGTCTTCTATAGGTAGCAGAAGACATCTCGGAGCCTTCTATAGGTAACAGAAGACGTCCTGAGGTCTTCTGTGGACAAAAGAAGACATCTGGAGGTCTTCTATAGACAATAGACGTCATCTCAGGATCTCTTCAGGTTTTGTTGAATTTTCTATATACAACACAAGTCCTTATCATATCTTAAAGATATATCAACAGGAGCAGTTTTGAGGTCATATGCGGTTTTTTGTAAGCTTTAGATAACATATATTTTATATAAAATTTAATTTGTTCCCCAGTTTAACGAAAATTCAATTTAATTTTCGTGTTTCTTTTATTTTCTACAGAACAGAAAACCTCTTGAGGTATTTTATAGGCAGCTGAAGACTACTTCAGGTCTCCTGTATACTACAGAAGACGGCTCATGGTCTTTAACAGACAACAGAGGACCTCTTGAGGGTTTCCATAAATAAAAAACACTTCCTGCTGTCCTCAATAGACAGATGAAGACTTCTTGAAACCCATTGGGGTCTTCTATACACAACAGAAGACCTCTTCAGGCTTTCAATATCCAACTGAATATCTAGAGAACAGAAGGCTTCTTGATGGTCGGTCTACTATAGACATCAGAAGACCTCTTTGGTCCTTAATCTTGAGGTCTTCTGTAGACAACAGAGGATTTGTTGAGGTCTTCTATAGGCAACAGAAGAAGTCTTAAGGTCTTACGAAGACAGCAAAAGACCTTTTGGGGTCTTCTGTAGACAACAGAAGACATCTTGAGGTCTTCTGTGGGCAAAAGAAGACATCTTGAGGTCTTCTGTGTCTATAGACAATAGACGTCATCTCAGGGTCTCTTCGGTTTTTTTTTAATTTTCTATATACAACAGAAGTCCTTATCATATCCTACAGATATATCAACAGGAGCAGTTTTAAGGTCATATGCGGTTTTCTGTACGCTTTAGATAACATATATTTTATATAAAATTAAATTTGTTCCCCAGTTTAACGAAATTTCAATTTAATTTTCGTGTTTATTTGTTTTTTGGTAATACGACCCTTTTGTGCTAAGATGTTTAGTATTTTTGTATGCCGCACATTTGCTTAAGTTCAGGCATTACGGTTCGAGCAACTTTTTAGTCAAATATACAATTCGCCACACTCATAACACTCATCATTTATGCTAACGAGGGTATATACACTTTCATACGCGCAAAATGTACATCATCGAAATAATGGACCAAATACGTTTCAGACAATTTGGAGTCGATTTAGCCATGTCCATCTGTCTGGCTGGTTGGTGCGCACGATAACTCTCGAAGGGATGAACAGATTTGATCCGAAATTTGGCGTTAGTACTATTTTGTCCAAACTTACTTTAAGTTCGAAGATGAGCTATATCGGTCCACTCCATCGAGTGCAGTTTAAAGCCTTGTCTCGAATCGTTTTGCTTTTTTTTTTGTAACAACTCTTTCGCTGCCCCCATTACGGCAGTACACTTTTTTTCAGGGGCAAGTCCAAACTTCTTGAGAAAATGGTCCGAAAGCTGTGAAAAAAATCCTATGGCATCAATGCAGTGGTTGGAGCGCAAGATAACTCTCGAACGGATCAGCAGAATCAGTCCAAAATTTGGCCTTCGAATCCTTTTTTATTGTAACAATTTGTATTCGCTTTCTACATTGCGACGGTATATGTTTTTTCAGTGGCAAGTCCTCTCTACTTGAGATAATTATCCAAAAGCTTCAAAAAAAACCTGCCGGCATCAACTCAACTGGGTAGTACGCAAGATAGCCCTCTAAGGGAGAAGCCGATTTGGTCCAAACGTTGCACATCGTATTATATAGATGTCAGAAATATTGTGTGTTATTTCTTTTCATTAGGTCCAAGACTGAGTGTATATCTCTGTTGGCCAAGCCGACTTTTTTATTTGTTTTCATACATACATACATACATACATACATACATACATTCATAATATAATTGATGTCTCACCTAATCCATATGTAGTTTTGTAAAATATCAACACATTTGTAAAGTGTAACTGGAGGTCTCTTACCACTCAAATGATTTATTATATCAAATGTCAAATAAAAATATTTTTCTTTGATTTTACATAAGAACCGAGTCTTTGTCTTGCAAAAAGGTTTTGTAGTTGTCGTTCCTCCAAAAATATGATATACGATTGAATTTTTGTTCAGATTTCATCAGTTTTGTAAGCGTGGGTATTGTTTGATTTTTTAGTGTGAAAAAACATTAATCATTGACCACCGTTGTTGATGTTGTAAAATGATTGATTTCTTTTGATTTCAGTTTCATATTTTTGTGTTTGTTTTTATCTCAAAAATAAAAAAATGTCAATAGATTTTCTATGGTCGGTATTTGGGTATTGTTGTTTGGAAAATCGTATTTAATGATGTTCAATAACCAAAGTGTCAACAAGGGGGTTTCTTTCGAGGAGGGTGTGGGAACGAGATTTGGGTTTAAAGATTATGAAAAATGTGTATCTGAAGGCTTGAAGCTTTGATATATTTAAAAAGTATATTCTTCACATTTAAAAAGTCAATTAGTATGGTCAGTAATGGTGCAGTAGATTCCAATTTTCTATGTGTTACCCTCTCGCTTTTTTTGATTAAAAACTGAGCTTTTGTCTCAATTCTGTGGGAACATATACAATGCCCACCAAGTAATATATTATGCAAGAATATAATTCCATCTAAAATAAATAAACAAATAAACTCCTTAAAATAAATCAATACTAATATCCTAACGCCTTCTATAATCTGTATCCACTATGGTTTTAATCCAAAGGTTTGTCCGAAAATTAACAAACAATCAAACTAATTAAGGCAACACCAGCCTCACAATGCCTTCTTAAAATATACCTTAAAATCTCACATCGGTTTTTAGCCTTTTGTATTGTATTTTTTCATTGAACCTTCCCTTCACGGTCTATAAAGAATTTAAAACAAATTGAAATCGAAAGCCTTGTAAAGAAAGACATTTATTAAAATGACAGCCACAAATCGAAACAAATCAAATGCCCTATAACTACGCTTAACCATTGTGCCGAATAAAAATGATAAATTAGAAGACATTTTTTTTCAAATCAATTTAAATGTACAAACATTTTAAACACTACATCTGTTTGCCTGCGTTTGGTGTTTTGTTTTGTGACTGGTCATCGATCGCAGAAAATGGATGTCCATAGTTGTGATGTGCCTGCGGACTGACATTGTATATCAAATACATAGAAATATCCATCATCAACAACAATATAACATAATTTCGAACATGTTCAATTTGAGTCTTTCTAATTATGCCATTACATTCATATATACCTTAGGGTTTGTGATTTTGGACAAAACAAAGTCCCATGCAAAACCCAAAAAGTTTTTAACATAGAGGTATTTGTTGAAGAAGTGGGTTAACTGAAAAAGGATATAAGAAAAATGTTGATATCTGAGAGCATCGTTTCATAAAAGAGGTAAATAAAAGAATCTCCAGGAATACATTCATAGAACACTGTGCTCTTGAACCAACTTTCAATGAAAAGAGTTTACACATGAAAGTTTTTTGCGGATTCTGAAACTACAATGTTGGAAGATGAAAAAAATCAAAGACAAAAAAAAGCAAGTAAGAACGGAGTTAAGTTCGACCGGGCCGAACTTGTTATACTCTCCACCGCGAATTGTATTGAAGTAAAGTGAAACAATTAAATAGTTTCCTTTCGTTACTGAAGAAGACTAACTACCAAATTTCAGCAAATTTCGTCAATCTATACCGACAAATTCCTGTTTTTAGATTCAAAGAAAACTAATTACCAAATTTTCGATATTTCAGTGAGATAATGTGGCTAAAACTTAAGAAAATTTAAAAATCAAGAGGTATGCTTCTATGAGGAATAAAGGAAGCCGTGAACCTATACTAATAATTCTTTTCAGGAATACTTTACAATCCCCTGGAAGACTAAATAACGAAATTCAGCATTTCGGTGTGATATTGAAGTTACAGCATTAGGAAAAGGCGTGGACCTATACCGACAAATTTCATATGGAAAGTTTTATACCCCAAATGAAGACTAAAAACCAAAATTCAGCCAATTCGGTGGAATATTGACGCAACAACTTTCAAAATACCGAAAATCGGGAGGTACGGTTCAAGACGTGAACCTATATGAAGGCGTGGACCTACACCGACAAAATGAAAAGGGAAAGTTGAATACCCCCAACGAACACTAAATACTAAATTTCAGCCACTTCAATGGATTATTTTGGCCATCACATTCAAAATACCGAAATTCGGGAGGTACCGTTCTATGGGGTTATCTTAATGCGTGGACCTGTACCGACAAATTTCTGGGGGAAAGTTTTATACCAACAACAAAGACTAAGTACAAAATTTCAGCCATTTCGGAGAAATATTGAGACCACAACATTCAAAATACCAAAAATCGGGAGTTACCCGTCTATGGGGACTATATAGAGGCGTGTACCTATACCGACAAATTTCATATGGGAAGTTTTATACCACAAATGATGACTAAGCACCAAATTTCAGCCAATTCGGAGGAATATTGAGGCAACAACCTTCGTGGACCTGTACCAACATAATTCTGGGGGAAAGTAAATTTTAGCCATTTCGGAGAAATATTTAGGCCAAAACCTTCAAAATACGGAAAATCGGGTGGTACCGTTCTATGGGGGCTATATGAAGGCGTGGACCTATACTGACAAAATTCTGGGGGAAGTTTTATACCTATAGCGAAGACTAAATACCAGACTTTAGCAATTTCGGAGGAATATTGAGGCCACAACCTTCAAAATACTGAAGATCGGGAGGTATCGTTCTATGGGGGGTATATAAGGCATGGACCTATACCGACAAAATTCTGGGGGGAAAGTTGTATACCCCCAACGAAGACTAAATACCAAATTTCAGTCATTTCGGTGTGACAATGAAGCTAAAACCTTAAAAATACCGAAAATTGGGTGGTACCGTTATATGGGGGCAATATGAAGGACCTGTAAAAACAAATTTCATATGGAAGGTTTTATACCTCAAATGAAGACTAAATACCAAATTTCAGCTAGTTCGGTGGGTTATTGTGGTCACAACCTTCAAAATAACGAAAATCGGGAGGTAACATTCTATGGGGGCTATATTAAGGCGTGGACCTGCACCGACAAATTTCTGAGGAATATTTTATATCATCAACGAAGACTAAATATCAAATTTCAGCCAGTTCGGTGGGTTATAGTGGCCCAACCTGGGAGGTAATGTTCTATGGGGTCTATATGAACAACGAAGACTAAATACCAAATTTCAACGAATATTGAGGCCACAACCTTCAAAATACCGAAAATCAGGTGGTACCGTTCTATGGGCACTATAAAAACAAATTTCATATGGAAAGTTTTATACCTAAAATAAAGACTAAATACCAAATTTCAGCCCTTTCGGTGTGACAATGAAGCTAAAACCTTAAAAATACCGAAAATTGGGTGGTACCGTTATATGGGGGCTATATCAAAACGTCGACCGATGTAGCCCATTTGCAATACCAAACATCCTAGGAGTAATAGAAACTTCTATACCAAATTACAAAGCTCTATTTAAAAAATTGAGAGCTGTATCTTGACTTCAACAGACGGACGGACGGACAGATGGACATGGTTATATCTCCTTAGAATTTTACCCTGATCAAGAATATATATACTTTATGTTGTCTTTGATGAATATTTCGATGTTTTACAAACGGAATGACAAATTTAATTATACCCTCCATATTATGGTGGAGGGTCGCTTTTTAAATAAATCGCGATCATTTTTAGGGTTTTTATATTTTTTCACGATTTTGCTTGGAAACCGCAATTCCTATCGAAGTGTGATTAGAGATAATATTGTAGCTGTGAAAATTCCCTACCAGATTGACCCCAATTATATTTTTTAAGGTTTTACCACTTTTGAGGTATAGAAATTCTAATTGGAACACTGCACTGACTGTATCGCCTACTTATAAAAGAATAAACTTACTTTAAGTAAAAACCGCTTACACTTCGGAAGTTTTGGTGGATTCTGAAACAGAAAAATCCAAAAACAAGAAAAAAATCAATTAAATAAATTGCAAAGTTCACATTTTTAGGTTTTTGCCGTAAGTCCTCTCGAAATGGGGCTATAGAAAATGTTGTAGCTGTGAAAATTCTCCAGAGGATAGGCCGTTATGATTTGTTCCTAGGTTTTACCATTTTTGAGATATAGAAGTTCAGGTCACATTTTTAGTTGTTTTTGTTAGGGTTTTACGATTTGCTTGAAAACGGTAAGTTTTATCGAAATGGGATTGGGGAAAATCTTATAGCTGTGAAAATTCTCTACAAGATTGGCTGTCGTAATTTTTCATAGGGTGTAGCATTTTTGAGATATTTAAGTTTAAGTTGGGAAATTGCAGTCATGACATTGTTTTATAAGGAGACGATACAGTCAGTGAATTGTCCCAATTTTAACTTCCATATCTCAAAAATGGTAAAACCTACGAAAACATCATAAAGGTCAATCTTGTAGAGAATTTTCACAGCTACAACATTTTTTCTAAATCCATTTCGATATGACTTGCGGTTTACAAGCAAAGTCTTTAAAACCGAAAAAACCCCTAAAAATTTAAACTTTGGCTGCGATTTATTCAAAAAGAGCTCCGGCGATTTTTTTATACCCTCCACCTTTGTTTTTCTGCTTGTAACACATCGAACTAATCATCAGCGACCATATAAAGTATATATATTCTTGATCAGTATAAAATTCTAAGACGATCTAGTCGTGTCCGTCTGTCTGCCTGTTTAAAACACTCTAGCGTTCGCAATAATTGGGCTTCAGCGCTATATTTTTGCACCTGAGTGTCTTTTTTTGATAGGCAGGTCAAGTTCGAAGATGGGCTATATCGGACCACTTTTTGGTGTAGCCCCCATATAACGGTACCTCCCGATTTTCGGTATTTTGCGGATTTTAGCTACATTTTTTGACCGAACTACCTGTAATTTCACGTTTGGGGTTTCCAGTGGTCACACAATATCTCCACTATAACCCATCAATCCATGTTTTGGAATAGCCCCCATATAACGGTACCTCCCGATTTTCGGTATTTTGAGGATTTTAGCTAAAATTTTTGACAAAACTACCTTAATTTGGCAGTTGAGGTTCCTAGTAATCACAAAATATTTCCACTAAAAACCGTCAACATAGGTCCATGTTTTGATATAGCCCGGTATTTTGTGGATTTTTGCTACAATTTTTGACCGAACTACCTGTAATTTGACAGTTGAGGTTCCTAGTAATCACAAAACATCTCCACCTAAAATTATGAACAGACATATGTCTATATTTTGGTATAACCCCCCTATAACGGTACCTCCCGATTTTCGATATTTTGAGAATTTTAACAAATAGTTTTGACCGAACTACCTGTAATTTGACAGTTCCTAGTGATCACAAAATATCACCTTCAAAAACTGTAAAAAGAGGTCCACGTTTTGGAACAGCCCCCATATAACGTTACCTCCCTATTTTCGGTATTTTGAGGATTGTAGCTACATTTTGCGACCGAACTGCCTGTAATTTCACAAAACATCTCAACAAAAACTGTCAATATAGGTCCATATTTTGGTATAGCCCCCAAGTAACGTTATCTTCAGATTTTAGGTATTTTGAAGATTTTAGCTTCAAATTTCGACCGAACTATTTGTAAGTCGACATTTGAGGTTCCCAGTGGTCACACAACATCTCCACCAAAAACTGCCAATTCGAAAAACTCTCCACATAGATGCATGTGTTGGTAGAGCCGCCATACAACGGTATCTCCCGATTTTCGGTTTTTTGGGTTTTTGACTATAATTTTTGATCCAAGTATCTGCAATTAGACATTTGAGTTTCCCAGTGGTTGGAACACTTCTCCACCAAAACATAACTCCACACTTTGATTTAGTCCCATATAAGGTTCCCGACCGATTGAATACATTTTTTATGATTTGTTAACCTTATTTAGGTATAAGTGGTCACAGAATATCTCCTACTAAAATTGTGGACAGAGAATAAAATAATTATTCCGTTTTACTTCAGAATATTTTTTACTTGTTGTTTTTTGATTTTTCTCATCTATGAACATTGTAGTTTCAGAACCCGCAAAAATTTGCCAGATGTAAGCATCTTCAATTTAAAGTGGTTTCAAGCGCACCGTATAGCTACAGCAAAATCAACTTAATATACCCAATTACTTTATAAAATCTGTTTCCCTTTCAATCAACCAAAAATACGTACTTGGTTCATAGAAACCTCGGCAAAGTACTTAATGACCAACGACCAAGTTCATGTTGAGGCTATTGAAAGTACGATGTTTAAATAATTGTTCCCCAAACATGCCAGAATGGACAAAGGAGACTTCTCTCATATCACTGAGTGCACACTGATATTATATCAATGATATGTGACATACTGTTTATCGCCGAGTCCGGACGACAGGACACCACTTGCAGAAAAGATTTAGCACTGTATAAAAAATAAGATATTGCAGACTTTCCTAATTACATTTGGACCAACAAAGGACGGACAAGACTCCCATGCACCGGTATTCAAAATGTTTTAAATGCAATCATGCAACAACAGTCAAAAATAAATTAACAAATATACACAGTTGATTTTTTTTTTTTTTTTGTTTGAGTACTCTACGCTAAATTTTCTTTTGTGTCATTTTATGATAAATGTTTGTCAATAAACCACAAAACTAAACGAATGTCATGACATGCCAGAATGTACAGAAATTTCGCAAAGAATTCCAACATAATGTTAAAGCACAGTAATCACCTGTTTCTTTATGATGTGGGCAAAAACAAAACATCTTCCCGCATATAATCAGTTATGCATGGTCCACAAATGCTGCACTTCCTCTCGCCGCCTATTGTGTTGTTAAGTTCGCATTCTCATTTGTGGTCAAAAACATAAAGATGATGACTTTAATACAATATTTTGCTGTCTTAAAGATGTTTCTCGTTTTGTTTTAAGTGTGTAAATTTAAGCCATATTCGTCTGGAGGAAGAACAAGAAGAAGAAAACGAAGTTTCAGCTAATTCATCTTATGCAGTGCTTAAACTTAATGACACAATGGTCTGAGACAGAAATAATGTGCAAAAGTTTAGTTGATTGTCTGCTAACGAAGTGTAGCAAAAATAATGCGATTTTTTTCTGTTGTTGTCGTGTTCCTGTTACCGCTCCTCAGCGTTGATGAAATATCCAGGCGGTGACGGTGAAACGCAATGCGTATGAAATTCTTTTTGCAAAATGGTTGTGTGGTCCGTAAATTAACTCACTAAGAAGGAGAAGAATGAGAAGAAGAAGAAATTGTGATGGATATTCAGCCATAGGATTATCTGCCAGAGTTCAGCGCCGAAGTAAGAACGAAGAGTTACAATTCAAGATGACATACAAGAAATAAATCAGTACAGAAAACTAGTTTTAAAATAATTCCATGGGGAGTGATTTTCGTCAAACAAATTGTTTGAGGTGTGGGTTGCCAACATATCAGAATATAACTGTTCCCCAAACATCCCAGAGAGGACAAGGAAGACTTCTCTTATATGAATGCCTGCCCCGAATCAAAATAGCTCAATGATATGGGGCAGTAATCAGCATGCTTGACTGTTGTAGGGCATTAATATAGGCCTTTAATGTGAATTCAAGAGGCTGCGTGCCTTGGCATCTGGCGTTCTTCTGCTGCGATGGATGGACGGATGGTTTTCGATTGCGGCCTCTGTACTGCCTTCGCAACTGCATCAATATGAATGCTATTAAAGCCTGTCTGATAGGCTCGTTTATCTAGAGGTCTCACTTATACCTTAAGACCACTCTATCCAGATCAAGTCGCGTGGGGGAAGCCTGTCCACTATATCGTGACAGGAATGCTCACGACTGTAACACCTAAACACCTACTGCATCGACAAGATGTTGTTGTGTTGATGCACTGGTAAAATGTTCGCCTCCTCATGAAGATTGTTCACTGGTGTCATGAGAGAACACCCTGTTACAGTCATCGGCGCAGCATTCTGACAAGTTTGGATAACCTTCCATAGTGTAGTCCTTACCTTTGCATACCCCAGACCGAGCTATTGCTTTATAAGGGGTTAACAAGGTTTTTAAGCACCCCAAGTGCTGCCAAATATCGACATGAGAACCTTGTTCCTACTTCTGATCTTATCGCAAATAGCTGTGGTTTGCGCGGGCGACTTAAACATGCTATTAAACGTTACACCCAATATTTTGGGTAGTTAGCTGTCACAATCAGTACACCATCGACCAATATGTCCAGTGGAGCCTAATTTCAGCCGTCCGGGCGGTGAATAGTGTGGTAGTGGATTTAGCGGCTGATATTGTCATATTCTTCAGATGGAAGAACTGCAATAGGTCAGATGTGTAGAAATTTAGAAAGGTAGTGGTTAAACAGTTCCGGAGGTATCACCCAGCCTTAGGGAACTCCCTGTTTCACTCTACGGGTTTTGGACTTCTTGTTTCTGAATTCCACAAACGACTGGCGTCCGCACATATAGTTGATTATACAACGTTTAAAACACGGCTGGAGAGGGGTCTTCTCTATATCTTTGAACAGCTTGGAATGGTTAACGGTATGGAAGGCTTTCGATAGGTCAAGGGCAACTATAAAGCTTTGGTTTTGCAGCCTGCAGTCTTCAACTGATTTATGTGGATATATCGTGTTCTGGAGCAATATGGGTGGCTAACGATAGTTTGAGGATACTTGTTGAATACTCTACTTCGGGTTCATGCAGATGCTTACGCATTACCATTGAGATTACGTGTGAGCCCAACGCTTATCGTAAATGGTGGTGGTACCTCCTCGACTGGGAGGGCTCTTATACGGCGCAGCACACTCCTTTTCGCACTTATGGGGTGCTCTATAAACTGCTGCTTAAAATAACAGGCTCACCCCTTCGGAAATTTTACTATCACGCAGTTGAATGCAACAGCCGTACTTTCATCCTTCTTGCCCGGGTTTTCTTATGTTCCATTGCTTCAGGTGGTCTAGCCACCTTTTCCGCCTATGTTCGCCTACTAGTCTGTTGACTTGTTGACTTCAAGAGTAAGTTCTCTAACTCTTGGGTCTTCAGATTTCATACGACGAAGCTAATCACGCTAATCTCGTCGCATATGACGGTCTGAATGAGGGTTTCGACCAGCAAGTATGTAGCGAGAGCTTGCAGCATTGATGATGTTCCGAAATATTCTACCAGCTACCCGAGGATCTGAGGGAATGTGCAGCTATCAGAAACAGCGATTGGTAAATTCTCTGAATCCTTGCCAATCAGCTTTTCCATGGTGCAGAAAAGTACGGTGGCCAGAGGTTATGAACTGAGCTAAGGGGAATAACGGGTTGCGGGACTTGTCATTTATCAGACCGGGTGCAACAATGGTTATGTCTGATGAGCTGTGATAATCTTATATTATGCTAGTTGTTGTTGTAGCAGTGTTTATTATTGTATGTATGCGTGTTCGTTCTTCTGCTCAATCTGGCTCTGGATCTATCTCCAGTTCCAGGAAAGAGGCTGCTTTGATGGGATGTAACCACAGATCCACTGGAGTTAGATGAGTAGATTTGGCAGAGCAGTTGAAAAGGTGCAGTGTGTCATGCCGCATACCGGGCAGATGTTTTGCACGGCGTGACCAATATCCGCCCAATAAGAATTTAGCCGACTCTGGTTTGTCGTGCAAGCTGACGCTCCTCAGCTACGATAGATGGGGGATGTACTCCAAAGACTTTATTCACAATGTATTTGATTATAGCCTTAGCAACTGCGTCAGTGTGAATGCTATTCAGACCTGCCTGATATGTCTGTTGAACTTGGGGTCTCTCCTATATTGTTGGACCTCATTCTCTAGAGCATGAATATCCTTCCTGATATGCCTAGGTGTGTCGGGCCAAGCAGCATATGGTAATTGGAATGGCTCTCATGGTAACACCGTAGCAAGTACAGCAACAAAAGCATCTCATTGTGTTGCTGTACTGGAAGAATCTTTGCATCCTCATGTAGATGGTCCACTGAAGACTTGATGAGGCACCCTGTTGCTGTTCTCAGGGCGCCATTCTGACTAGTTTGAATGTATTTCCAATGCGTATCAACTAATTTAGGGGACCAAACTAGCGCTGCATAGCTTACCAAAGACCGACCTATCGCATTATATGTGGTCAAAAAGGTTTCTTTATCTGCAGACCTAGTGCTGCCGCCTAGGGACTTGAGGACCTAGTTCCTGCATTTCAGTTTGTCGCAGATAGTTGAGGCATGCGTGGACGACGTGAACGTTGTGTCGAAAGTGACCCCAAGAATTTTGGGGCAGATTTAGTGGCGGATATCTGCATATTCCTAGCGTGGAAAAAGTGGTAAGATCGGCTAAATAGGAGTTCAGTCTCTCACTGATATCTTCAGGGTAGGTACCTGACGCCAGGATCGTACAGTCATCCGCATACGTGACGATTTCAATGCCGTCTGAAGGAGGCGTAATATAGGAAAGGTAGAGGTTAAACAGTTCCAGAGATATGGGAGGTAGCTTATCCTGGTAGGAGCGTCTTTATTCAACTTGCACAATGAGGAGCTTTTAATTTCCTCGGCCATCGCTGTGCACCTCTGGTCATTACCTAGTATGTAATGTCAAAGCTCATGTTGTACAATGATGTCCCCTAGCACCAGATGCTTATTGCCTAAAAGCGAAGTAATGTCGGACATGTAACGCAAGGCACAGCTATTCATCGGCGATACGTACTTCGTATACGGCGACACTATACGGCTACCCCCATACATCCCAAGTATGAGTCACTAGAGTCAAGCTCAAGCCAGAAAGGTAACGCTGGACAGACATGTGTATAAGGAAGGCAAGTTCTTCTCCTCCGCTACGTATACGATCTTTCGGCAATGTTGCAGACGACAGGTGATGGTGAGTTTCGTTTACTGGATCACGGCGACCATAATGTACCTCCGATTCCTAAAGTTTACTTGAATTGCAAGACTGATGCATTTTTGGGACGCTGAACTATATCATGTTGTGCTAGATGATACGTTTGTTGTTGTTTTTGTTGCGGATACTGCGGGGATGACTCGTATTCCGACAAGAAGGATGATTGCGACCACAAACTTGGAGACATGCTGGGAAATGCTCTGGCGCTGCAAGCAGCCCCATAACTCCTATCACAATAGTCCTGGAGGCGAATAAGGCCAGAAAAGCCTCGGAAGTGCAACCACGCCGAAGTATTTATATGGCAGATTCAGATCTGGCAAAGGGAACAAATCCATAACCCAGCCTTCTTTTCTATCCCGACAAGGGCTAAAAGAGCCAGGAGGTGGTATTCCGGGATATATTGCCGCTCCCATGTTGAATAAAATATATACAAACACAAACACATAGTTGTTGAAGTGAGGGTCACTGGTCCGAGCTAATCATGTGGTAGAACTGACCACCCTTCGATAGGTCCTGGAGATGACCCTGGTGGCTGCGACTTAGCTTAACTCTGCCTTACTACTCTGTATTAATGTTCAGATGGGAGGTCTTCATGGATGCTAATAAAAAGAATCAAAAGAAAATATTTCCTACTTGGCTCCCATTGGAATGGTTTCCGTTTAGCATTACAGATCGATATAAACCTTATTAAATGTTTAAAGTTCGAATTAATGTGCCTTGACTTTCGGTTTATTTTAAGTCGTTGGCAATCCTCATACTCTTTTGATGATATTCATCGTGGATCCACACTTATGTATGTATGTCTGTCGGTTTGTCAGCAAATTACCTTGAACGAAATGTGAAATCCTCTAAAGTGACATCTCTGAAAGAAGTCTAGCGTCTGAAGAATAGAAATAAATTTCTCCATTTAACATTGCATTTATCTGTCATTTTATATTAACAAGTTGTGTGTATCCTTTGGCAAAGGCGTTTTGTGATTCAACGGCATACAATGTCACACTGACAGACAAGTTGACATCTTTAATGCTCATGGATATTTTTGAGACATCAGGCCAAGTCAAGCACAACAACGACGTGTCCAAATACATACATGCAAAATCCCTCGACGGCTAGGTGTTATCTTACGTTTGCTTTAAAGATTTGTTAGGCTTCTCATCTAATTGGCGAAGCAAAATGATGGCTCGCCAATTTCCTTTAAGAAAAGTAAGAACGCATTTTAAAAGGGGAAAACGTGGTTATAATTCCATTAATTTTGGCAAATTATTTACATGGCTGACAGTCTGAAGTACCACTTATTTATTGGTTGTTTGTTTCGACGCCCTTCAAAGCAAAACTCCAGAAAACATAATGGTGGGAATAACTCATTGGCATTCCTGCCCTGTCAACATTTTCATGGTGGCGCGCATTGAAGCAGAAACATTTATACCGCCTCTTAAATTTAGGGTAATTATTGTCACAAAACTTTTGCATGGGTTTTATCCCCACTTTACACATTTGCCCACTGGTATGATTTTTTGTGTGGACACGAAAATTCGTTGTATTCCTTTCTGCGACTGTTAGACACGCCATTTTTATGCATTTTATTTTTTAGTCATTCAAACTTGATATAATTATAGAAAATTGCTTTGCGGCATATCAAAAAACTTTTATGCCGAGTGGTTGTGGTGTCATTGAACGAGTTATACTCTTATATGTGCATGTCAAAGGATCCTTACAAAATGTCCTTTATTTGGAAATTTTCCTGCTGACATGTATACGAGTATAACAATGGTATGGATTAAATGTATTTGATATGTCGTCTGTGGAGAAAGTAGTGTTTTGTTGTTTCCTTGGTGACATTTGAGACACAGTGGTTGTTTTTGCACATTGAGGTGTTTTTAAAGTTTATATTTACATTTTCCGTCCATGCTATATTTGGGGTTTCCAGTGGTCAGAAAGAATGAAAAAACGAAAAAAAAGAAAAAAAACACGTAACAAAAGTCGTTGCCTCGTTTTTGATTACAAGATTTTTATTTATTTCTTAATTATATTGAAATAAATACATTTCTAATTATCAATTTACATTAAGGGACACCCAAGAGGAATAGGGCGAAATTAATCAACAGAAAGACAACGAGAGGTACCCTGGCCGCCAGTAGTATAACTAAACCATACAATCAGCTGGCTTAGCTGTGTCGGTGTGATGGCCAGCCAACCAACGGGTACAGGAGGTTGCAAACAGAGAATCGGGGCAGTGTCTGTTGATGGCTGCCGTTCTAAGTGGTGTTTATAACGTTCCCTTTGTAAAGTGGAAGTAGTGTAGAATTAGTCTGTTGACTTGAGTGGGGGATTGCCGTGCCCTTAGCTTTAGACATATTTGTGGAACGTGTGTTTAGAGTCAGGAGGGGATTGCCGTGCCCTTGGCTTTAAACATATTTTTGTGTATGCTTAGAGTCAAGTGGGGGATTGCCGTGCCCTTGACTTCAGACATATACATATTATTCTGCCTTCAGCATTCATCGGGCCGGTGTTAATGAGTCGAACACGCCACCAACTATTCTGTCGCCTGCCTTCATCGGGTCGCTGCTATGGACAACTATCCTGCCGTCAGCATTCATCGGGTCTCTGCTATTGAGCCGAAGCCGCCGTCAACAGTCATGCCGTTAGTATCTACTCTCATCACGCCATTCTACGTAAATACATCGACTTCACCCATATATCATTTACCTAAAACTTCACATCAACTCTGTCGTTCGCATCTTCGGAACGATAACGTGTTTAATATTGTGTTCAGTGTGATCTTTGTTTGTAAATAAAATTACTGTTTATAGCTTTATACTGACAAAAATATAACTTTGTGTCTTTCTCTCTCAAATGTCCTATAACAAATAAATACTTGTGACTACCCTGGAGGTTAAATCATCTGGTCTCCAGCTTCACCCCAGTGAATCAAAGACTCGCTACAACTCAATTAAAAGCTAAATTCTTCAACATCAGCTTTATTTGCGCTCATGCTCATACTGAAGACAAGGTCTAACAGACCAAAGATAAATTTTACGAGCGCTTAGAAGAAACTTATGACCGTTGCCCTGCCCATGCCATTAAAATTATTCTAGGCGATTTAATTCCAAAGTTGGAAAGGGGTATATCTTTGGCCCAACAGTCGGGAAATTCAGTCTCCTCATTGAAACATCAGGCAATAGTATGAGGATGATAGACTTTGCAGCTGCAAAAAACATGGTAGTTAGCAGTACCCGATTTAAGCATCTCAATATTCATAAGGGCACCTGGCTGTCTGCAGATCAAAGGTACGTATCCGTCTAAGGTACGTACCCGTCTAAACCTTGCAAATAAAGCACGAACAGATACAACGCGGGAGTTGGACATCGGTAAGCTGCAAATACAACAGATAGATACACTCAACTAGCCCAATTGCTTAATGAAATCACTCCTCGTTCCGATAACATATCAGCAAAATGGCAAAATATTTCCCAGCAAAATACATACTTAGTTACCAGAGACCTTCACCAAGTCATCCATGGTATGACCAGGAGTGTCGTGCTGCTACCGAAGAGAAAAATGCGACATATAGGGCTGCTACTCTATAATTAGTAGAGTTGGGCAATCTCGTTCAATTGAACGATCCGGATCACTGTCATCGTTCAAAAAAGAATGAGTAAGTATACGCAGTTTTGTCAAAGAAATTACCGGTGTCCATTGAACGAGAACGAGTTATCCGGATCGTTCAATTAAACGAGATTGCTCAACTCTAATAATTAGTAGCAACGCGTAGCGCATGAGAGAGGTATCGTCTGAAAAGGAGAGAAGAGAAACGTCTTTTCCGCTGGAAAAAGATAGAAATGGAAAAGCGGGAGTGTGAAAAAATCGAGATATACAGGAGCCAGAATCATGCCCGAAAGTTAAGAAACATCGATCTGGTGGCTTTGGTACAGGCATATCCTTCTGTAAAGACCAGCAAGGTAATTTGGTATTTTGGATACAGATAGTGTGCTTAGGATATGGAAATAAAATTTTTTAAAACTGTTGGTAACCAATATTAGCGAAGTCAGTTAGAAAACTGTTCATGAATTAATGATTTTGAATTCATGAATCTAGTTCCAGTGATTATTTTCTTACCAACAAACATCAATGTGCCGAAATAGATTCAGAATACATATCGTCGGTGTCATGCTTAAGTGTTCCATACGCCATTTTTGACTTTTTGAGATACATGTGGTTTCTAGGGCTTTCCGGTATGCTCTTTCTGAATTTCTAGTCGGCTTTCTCCTATCTGCTCTAGTTTCCGAGATATGCACGCCTCGACGGGAAAGCTTCAACTTTTTTAAGTTATGCAATTAATATTTTAAAAACTTACAAGTTTAAAAACACATTTCAAAAATCAGAATTTTAATTTTCGATTTAGAAGTATTTACTTTATTGAGGCAAAGATGGAAATTTTTTTTTCACTTTGTTCCATGTGATTTACAATATTTCACATTTGTGTCATAAGTGCGGATATGGAACAAATCGAAAAAAATTCTTTTTTTAAAAAAATCTCTGAACGCGTTTAGTCACAAAATTTAACTTAGACTTATGTAGAAACACTATATTACAACTCTATAAAAATAGGTTAAGTTAACTGCAATGGAAAACATCCATCCATCAAAAGTAAAGTTCTATAATATTCGAATTATAATTGGGCTTTGAACATCTTCTGTACAAGTTCTACAAGTCTTCTGCCAGAAGACCTACTGCTCTTCTCACAAAGGTCTATTTTGAAGAGCTTTTACATAAAATTAGATAAAATCTTATTAATTAGATGATTCTATAAAAATCTAGAAAGGACATCAGAATCTAGAAATTCATCGATCGATTTTATTTGTCATATTTTGTTGGTCCGTTTTATAACAAAAACGTCAGTTTTTTAAGCCAAACATTAATATTTTTATTTTTTCTGTCCACCATTTCCGTAAAATTTAATATTTTTACAAAATCGATAGATGAAGGGCTAGATTTTTATGTTTTTGATAAGCCCACAAAAATATATGGCAAACGGTTTAGTTTTCGAGTTGGCACCGCAAAACGCTTTTATAAAAAGAGGGTTTTTTGTATACGGCCATTTGCCACAAAACCTCGTGGTATTTTTCAAATTAAAATTCAGAGAGCAGTTTTAGTTATGTTCTCTCACATTAAGAAAATCTAAAAAAAAGTTTCGAAGTTTTCTTGGATTCTATAATATTGGCTTACATCCATTTTAAAACCTTTTCATGAATTGCTTATCATTTTTACCGCATGCAGTTTTTCTGATTTGTATTGCCCCTTCATTTCACATATTTTGAAAACTTAAAGATTTTCTCACGGGGCACAGAGGGGAAACTTGTGTTAAAAGTTGATCAAAAGCCCTAGAAAGTTCATTTATAGTCGGATTGATATAAAATTTTGCACAAAGCATATCTTCTGTACAAGGATTAGTCCTATAGAAAATAATGAAAATCGGTCCAGATTTGGATGCAGCTTCCATATATATTCGCATCTGATATGAGATAAAAATGCACCAATATCACTGAAATTTGACACATGCAACCTGAACTAGCCTAAAAAAACATTGAGCCAATTTTCAAACAAATCGGTACAGATGTATATCACGAATATTGTCAATTATTTCATATTCCATTTCAGAAAAAAAGGATAAATTTTTTCGCGCTACATCAACGATTTTTGATATGTAGGTTAAGAAAAAAATTCCCAGTACGAATCTGGTCGCGAGCCAATTTTTGGTTGTTGCGGACAAAAGTTATGGCGGTTTTGTTTCGGCTTTTAAAAAAGAAAATATTATAAAAACGCTAATTATTTTAATGAGCACAATTGTTACAAAAAAGTTTTCTCGAAGTGACTTCAGCTAGTAGATTGCATAATACCTGCAAAATGTTACACAGAACTCGCGGTATGTACATAAAATTGATAAATTATTGAATATAAGTAAACTTTTTTCAAAATTAAGGCCCATTTAGTGGTCATAAAATTACATAAAAATTTGTTGTGGATCAAAACTTCACGGGGAATCAAATAAGACTACAATTATACAGATTGGTGTTTTAGTTTCGATGTTACAGCCAAAAAAAGTACATATTTTGGTCAAAAAAATTATTTTTTGTTTGAAAAAATATTTTTTCGCATGCATTATGTAGTAGAAAATATTGGAAAAATCTATAGGAATACTTCCTTCATTTTGCTTAAATCTCTCAATAAAATAGACGGATTTTGCTTTATTGACATTCATATTAAAGCTTTTCCATTAGGGAAGGTAATTGGGTCGATGAGGATATATCTCTAAGCTTATGAAATGGAAACAGAGTTCAAATAATCCATTTTAATTTATATGCATTTTAAAATACTTGTAAGTCGCGTAATTATCAAAATCATTTTGTCCGCATGTGATTTTCATGTACAGCAAGATCATATTTTTTAATTTATATATATTTTTCGAAATTTACATTGGAGGCTAAGATGTAGCATCGGCTGCATCCTAGCATTAAAAAACCTATAAATTATCACTAATCTCCCCAAAGTGCATACACTTTTTGTCCGCATCCGATTTCAGTGTTCACCATGAAAATCTATATCGATATATATCTAATTCAAGGCGATCAATCAAGAACCGTGGATGTAGCATCACACACTAGTTTTTGGGATAAAATGAATGTAGCTCCCTTATCAGTAGAGTTTTCAAATCTCTGTTTCCGCTAAAACGAAGATGCTGTACTAGTTGTTTCATTGCAGTGGAAACGAACCGTAGATAACGCGATAAAATACGCGATATTTCCAAAAATAATTTTAGATGCTTTTTCTACTTTGGAATTTCTTGTAACTCGCGTTTTAGTAGGGATTTTCACGGGGAATGATTTATTGGATGAGGAACGTAAAAAACTAAAATGGGCAATCAAGTACGAAGAAATCTAATGAGATTTAACAATTGTTAGGCCCGAAAAATAGGATTTTTAGAAAAATGTTCGCACAAAATTTTCGCATTTGTATGCAGATTTCTATGAAGCTGTGCAGACTACATTCACAATATTCGTATCAAATAATTCAGATTCGCGAGTTCTACAATCCTATAAACGATTTTTTGAAAAACCTGTTTGCGGAATGAAATTAGAAGACAATTTCAAAAAACACTGTAAATCTGGCTTCAAAATGTCAGCATCATTTAATGGTAGAAGCAGACGAAATTTTGAAAAGTAATACATTAGTGAGATGATCCTTATTTAATTTGCTTCTGCTTTTACTTTGACATGAAACTCGAGGGAAGTGTGGTTTACTCACAAATCGAGAGATAACAAAAAAAGACATGGTGGCTTCAACCCATTTTCACCAATTTTTTAACATAAATATAGCCACAGCTTCCACGCAAATTATCTTTTAAAGCCAATATTTTTTGCCACGTCCAAAAACATTTCACTTTATCCAAAAGTATTTAATTTGTACAACATACAATCTTGAGTCGCGTGTTCTAAAAGGGTAAACCTTGGCTTCAGCTATGTTAAATTTTCAAAAATATTGGTGATATACATATATTTCATTCCAAATTTTATTTTTTGAAACTTACTTAAATTAAATTTTTCTCAATTCACATGAGAAAAGTCGTGAATGTTTCTGAATAATGCAAACATATTTGATAGGTGTTGGTTTAGTCTGATAAATAAGAGTCCCGGTTATAAGGCGGAACAAAATTTAGTGTGAGTAAACCTTGCAATTCCATATACAAATATTTCATATTTTAGTTGAGAAAAATTAGATTTTTTCGGAATGGCGCAAATATGCGCAATTTTTTATGATTGAATCTGATATTTGAGACTCAAGCGCATAAAACATTAGAAGAAACTATAGTCGGGAAACGACGGGGAAATAGACTTTTTCGCTATTGAAATTGTAGTAATCTTAAAAATTATAATAAAAAATGTTCATAAAGAGGATATGTATCACCATTATTAAAGAGCAAAAATGTAAAATCAACCAGACAATCTTAAATGCTAATCTTGTTCGGAGACTGTACAAAAACAATAAATAATGAAAAATATAAATTTTCGCGAAAATAACGTCATTTAATGTTCACCTAATTTCTTAGTTTTCGAAAATTTACTTTCTGTTTTCAGTATGGCTGAGTTCGATCGACTGCTGCATTGGATTGGTTTATCTTACAAAGTCGAGGATGGTTATAGGAAATGTAGAAAAGAGTCTGGTTACCGTTTATCAAAATTTTTTCATATAAAATCGATTTTCATATTTTGAGTTTTGAGCAACTTTAGGCCTATGTTTCCCCTCTGTGCGGGGAAGAGTTCCTTTCAAAATTTACAGTTCGGGATTTATTAAATGGTAAACCTCAACTTCAACGATTGCAAAACTATTTTCAATATTACCATATATACTCGTAGATAAATTTATATTTTTTTATAAATTTTAAATTGTTAGTTCTTGATAACGGTGCTTGCCAATGTGCAGCTGGTGTCTACTTATTGTACTAAAATTTTATATTTATTTCCCACCCATCAAATCGCCATCCAAAACTTTTAGTATTGTCAACAACATTTTCAGAAAAAAGTCTTTTTAAAGGTCATCTAATTTTCATTGGATTATCGCTTTAGAAATCCTGGGAAACATTTTTAATCAAAGAGCCATTAAATATTACACATTCTGTGAGAAGCTGTAATATTTAAGTCTGACGCGGAAATTACATTCCGTAACTGTTTTGTCATTTCTGACTCTATTTGTTTCTAACAACGAATTACATTTATCCACTGTGCAGGCCTTTCAAAAGTATATGTAGGTATAAAACAAAGACATGCTGTAACATTAATTCGTTCCCCGAAAAATTCCTAAGAACTAATTTTGAAGTGTTAGAAACAAAAGTGATTTATTTTTGAGCTCAAATCGCGTGACACTAAAAATACAAGTAAAAGCAAATAAAATGTTAAATAATTTATACATTTTGCAAAAAACAAAGAAGTCAAATGACACCAAAGTCAAGGAGTACAAAACTAATATGAGTCAGAGAGTATTGCAAACAAAACAATTAGTTAAATGTCAGAAACGACAACGGCACGGAAACTTTTGAAGTGAAATCGCCCGAAAGAAATGGCAGCGGCATTTGATGAAACAGTAACAAAAATAATTTGAATATTACAACTTTGTGAATGTGCTTACTTCCATTCTCTGATGTTACCAAGATATAAAAGGAAGAAGGCAAAATGTTAAGTCGTCGCAATCAAATAAATAAATACAATTCGATTTTTTTATAAGGGAACAAATCTATTGACTAAAATTGTACTAAACACATTAAACCTTAAATGCAAAAGATCGTCTGCCAAAACGGTTTTAAGTTTCTGAAATCACTTGGGATTCTGGAAATGCGATATGAAACTTATAGTACGTTTACATATAACCGTATTTAATAAAACCACTGGGTTCTAAATTTCAATTTCATTACCTTGACGAATAGGTAAATCCTGATAAAGAAGGCAAATAATATACACATACTATTATAACAACTGAACATTTATTTATTTGGAACATTTATTTATTTATTTTATTTATTTATTTCTTCACTTGTCACAGAAGCCTTCTTGGCCTAATAAATGTATTACATAGCATTGTAATATTCCTGATAATTCAAATAATTCCATGATATTGGCTCCCCAGCCTTATTTACTTTAAATATAGGATAATTTATAAAAATAAAGTTACATTGTCCATTAGCAACATATGTAGTAGCCTAAAACATACCCAGCAAAATGTTCGATGCCAAAGATGACATT
The DNA here is from genome assembly GCF_047663935.1 of Musca autumnalis. Taxonomy (NCBI): domain Eukaryota; kingdom Metazoa; phylum Arthropoda; class Insecta; order Diptera; family Muscidae; genus Musca; species Musca autumnalis. Next base: position 109,997,329 of record NW_027411866.1, on the reverse strand, counting down.
CAATCATGGGTGCAAGTGATCTAGCATGTCATCTTTTTAGCATCTTCATCGATGAATTTTATATGAGCGTGGACCCCAAAAGATGACGTTCTTTTCTGGATCCTAAGCATGTCATTTTAACCAATGCGTTGACATGTCATTTCCACCAATGCTTTGGCATGTCATTTCCACCAATGATTTGACATGTCATTTTCACCAATGCTTTGAAACGTCATTTTCACCCATGCTTTGACATGTCATTTTAACCAATGCTTTGGCATGTCATTTTCACCAACCCCTTGGCATGAAATTTTCATGTCTTATTTGGAAAATGGAAATGCTGTATTGAAATATGGTTTTCATGAAAAACAAAACTCTTTATTAATTCAAATGAATTCATGAAATAGCCACAATTAATTTATCAGTTTAGTTTTTCAAAAGTTTACATCCAAAATTGCAATGTAATCACCACCGCTGCAACGCAAAAGATTACTTCCTCCGTTCTCCGCAACTGATATTCTTTCATCTTACAAAAGGTTTTTTCAATTATCTTCCCATCACCAGTTCAGATTTCAACATGGACTCCAAATGCACTCCTTTAAGTATTTTTATTTCGTAAATTACTTTTATTTTATAATTTTGTTATTTTATAACAACATTTTGGTAATTTATACTCTTTTGCTTAGTGACGGATCTCTAAGAACAAAATGTAACGAACGGGGAGGAGAGACTTTTTATGGAAAATACCATTTATGCTTAATTAATTTATTTTTAATTGTTTCTTTCCAAAAGTAGTTTCTTCTTTATTTTCAGATTCTTGTTCCTTTTCGTTTCGGACTTTTTTTTCAAATTCCAAGAAGCGAGAATTGATTGATTTCATTCTATGTCAGATTTAGAACAGACAAGGGAACTTTCAAAATAGCAATGTGTGCAGTCCGATTCTATTTTTAGCTTCACTTCATATAATACCAATTGTTTAGAAGTTTTAGTTGTTTGATATGCAGGAAATGTAAGACAACATCACGACGACAGTTCTAACAACTTTGGTCTGTTCCAGAAACTGCAAGAATCTACTTATTTTTACTACGATAACAATTTTTCCTTTATGTTATCGGAAAAATTAGTAAAAATTAGTAGATTTTTGCAGTACTGGAACATACCAAAATGAAAATAAACAGGTGTGTAAATAAAAACACAAACATCATCTCTATTGGATCGATGGAATGGGTACAAATGCTGATGAAAAGATCGGATCTTTCACGACTTCCTTTGCATTGGTTCAAATCCTAATGAAAAGATCGGATCTTTCACGACTTCCTTTGAACCAATGCAAAAGATGACATGAAATCACGTCATCGCAAAGAACCCCTTCCGTCAAATTTTGCTGGGATAAGAATTGTGCGTTTCCGTGCAAAAAACTTACCAAGCACTCATGATACATATATGTAACTTAAATAACTGCATAGCGTTCCTGGTAAGGAAACAGAGCAATGGTTAGACTAATCCTCTCCTCTCCGACAAATAATACAAACGATGACGAAGTTTTAACCGAAATGCATTATTCGAATGTGAAAATAAACGCAAAACTAAAGGGAGGTAGTTCCAACATCTTGCCACGCGTACATCATATGAATCTTCAAACACGGAGTTATGAATTAGAGGGATGGTGATCTGTGGGTTTCTACTTGAAAAGAATGTAAATAATGTACACAACGATCTAGGTACACCCGTTTTAATAAACTTGTAAAAATATAAGATATTTCTTATATTAACATAATCACTCCACGAAGAGCCTAAAAAGTCAAGAACAAACTGGGATATATGTTCACGATTATTAACATTATAAACAAACCTAGCAATCGTATTCATAATATGTTGCAGTTTAGTAAAATTACCTACTGATGTTCCAGATATAACTTCTAACGCATATAATATGTGCGGCATTATCAGTGCATGGGCAAGTTTCGTCCTAACCCATTGAGGCAAATAAATACTAGTGGAGTACAATTCACGCAAAATCAAATAGTTTCTACTGTGTATACCGTCAATATGGAATCCAAAATCTAACCTATTGTCCAAAATAACCCCCAAACACCTATGTTTATCAACAACATCAACTCTTGAACCTTCAATAGAAATGTCAATATCTTGAACATGAGAACCAAACATCATAATTTTCGTTTTCAGCGGGTTAATTTGTAACGAGTTAGATCGAGTCCATCTTATTATGTCATCTAAACAACCGTTCATAGTTCTCTCCAAGTAACCGATACAATTAGTTTGAGCCTTAAATAGCAACAGCACATCATCAGCAAATACAAACAATGAACAAATATTAAGATCAATACATTCAGAGAGGTCATTTACGTAAAGAGTAAAAAGTAAGGGACCTAAGATCGACCCTTGTGGTACCGCTGAAGATAGTGACACAGTCCTAGATCTAACTCCGTTCATCTCAACATATTGCCTTCTTCCACTAACATACGACATTATCATTTTGCAGGCTGAATAAGAAAAATCAAACTTGCTTTTGAGTTTATTTATCAAGGTATTGTATGGAATCGAATTAAAAGCTTTGGATATATCCAACGCAAGTAACGTGCTCATTTTATCTTCATTAAGATCCTTCCATATGGACTCAGTCAGGTGCAAAAGCAGCGAAGTCGTGCTACGGCCACTTCGAAAAGCGTGTTGTCCCTCAAAAATCTCGCGACTGGTACGTAACAGAACCTGCTCTTTCAAAATGTGCTCGCAAATTTTCGACACTGCAGGGAGAATGGCAATTGGTCTTAAGTCTTCAGGGCCCCGTACCAAAGTTGACTTTGGAATTGGCACTATTCGGGCTGTTTTCCAATTTTTCGGAAACACTGAAGTCGTCAATATAGTGTTAATTAAATTCAGCAGAATATAGGAAATATGAGGAAAAATTATTTTAATAAATTCAATAGATATTTTATCTTCACCAACAGATTTCGACCTAATTTTTCCAATAGCATTCATAACATCATCCATGGTAACACATGCAAAAGAAAACGAAGTTTCAGTATCCCGGAATGGTTCAAAGTCAATCCTATCAGTATCATCAGATGTCGCACATGTGACAAAATACTCATATACATTTTCAGTATCACAATTATTCTCAACATCATTGTCATCAGAACAACCATACCTTCTAAGTACACGCCATAGGCACTTAGTGTCCAAGCTACGAAAATACATTGAGTAATATTTAAATCGTTCATTGCGCATAACTCTTTTCGCTCTGTTACGATATTTGCAATATACTCTCCACCTCGAAGAACAAGGGTTTTCTAAATAGGCCCTGTAAGAGCAATCACGTAAAGATTTAGCAGATATGATGTTTCTTGAGTTAATCCAGTCCTCCACTTTCGATGAAATTCGTTTCTGCACAACAGGGACTTTACAGTAAAGCTCTTTAAATAAGTTGGAAAGAATTTCGCACTTGCTATCACTATTAGCAGTAGCATAATAACGCGTCTGATCAAAATTCGATAAGCATTGAAAAATACCATCCCAATTTATACTATTAAAATCATGATATTCAACAATTTCTTCCATTGCATTCATACTAACATCGAAACACGCGAAAATGAGCGCATGATGTGAAATTGAGGGAACGTATAGTTGTCCAGAGTAATAATTCATGCTACAATCACTAAGCAACCAAAAATCAATCAGGCTTGTGCTTTGATGCACAACATCAAAATGGGTCGGCTTTATATTGTGTAAGACAGACAAGTTCAATCTTAAGCTCATTGTTCCCATTAATTTTGATTCCATTGATCTGAGGGTTAATATATCCCTTTGCTCTCTGCCAATATACACAAGTATATATCGCACCTGTTCAAAAAAAGGGTAGCAACTCCAAATTTTGGGATTTTGGCTTTTTACCAAAAAACGATGCACAATAGTGAACTCCACCCATTGTAAAAAATTCCTACTCCTTTGTCCACTCTTTCGCAAAAAAAATACCGTTAAGTCACTCTTCATGTCATGAGAGTAATTACTTTTGTATCAACAAAAGAGAAGTATTTTTAGTTGCGCCCACGTGTTTCAAGTTGTTTGATCGTTGTTTTATCAACAAAAGGGTAGTATTTCTAGTTGCTCCCATTTTTATGTTACAAAAGTAACCAGAAGTGACATAGTATAAATTTTGTGTTGTTTTTAAGTGAAGTAGTGATGAAATTGGTGTCTTTAATAATAAGATAAGAATAAAAAAGAATATTTAGTTCTTCCACAGCAACAAATTTGCAAATAAAAGTCCGTGTTTATTTTTTACACTGTGATCGCGGGTTAAAAAGTTAAAATATTTCGGTTGTGGTTGTTTGCTAACATGACGTGTCCAAACCTGGAACATTATTCAGTTTATCTCCAACTAGAGGATAATAACAGTGTACATTGTCATTCAGATATCGATAGCGATGACAATGGTGCAGGCCTATTCAGCGATGACTCGGAAGACGACTTTGATCCGTATGCAGTTACTGCAAGCAGTTCATCGGAATTAGAAGTAGAAACAGTTGGTAGCAAAAGAAAGGCTTCCAGATATAAATGGCAAAGTCAAAAACAAAAACAACAAAAAATGTTAAGGAACTCTGGACATGCTTATGTTTCATTAGGTGCTTCCAAAACAAATATAAAAGAAAGATGTGTACAACCTCCTTGTGGAGCAAAGTGTCGCCTTAAATGTACCGAGAAAATTCCCGAGAATTTACGCAGTCAAATATTTAAAAAGTATTGGGGTACAGGTGATTTACAAAGGCAAAGAGAGTTTATTATTAGCCATACAAGCCAAATAAAGCCAAAATACAGGTACTGTAGCGCTCAAGGCATTCGCGGATTAAATAACGCATATTTTTTGGAGATAAATTCAAAATCCATAAGGGTATGCAAACAATTTTTTAAATCAACGCTTAACATAAATGACAAAGTCATATCCACAGCTTTAAAAAAAAGAGCGAAGAAGGCTTTGTAGAAATCGACATGCGAGGACGACATAGCAATCATGCGAAAGTGAGTCTTGAAGTTAAGAACAGTGTAAGGGAATTCATTAAAAATATACCAAAAGTTGAGTCCCATTATTTACGTGCCAGAACAACCCGTGAATATATCGAAAGTGGAAAAAGTATTGCAGACATATACTTGGACTACAAAGAGCACCGAAACACAGAGAATTTAGTCCCTGCAAGTAGAATTATGTTCTACAGAATATTTAAGGAAGAGTTTAATATATCATTTTTTAAACCAAAAAAAGATCAATGTGATCTTTGTGAATCTTTCCTTAATTCTGATGAAAATGAAAAAAACGATTTAAATGAAGTTTACTCATTACATCTTGAAGAGAAAGAACTATGTAGAAAAGAAAAGGACCTCGACAAGAAAAAATGCTATACAGCTGTATATGACCTGCAGGCAGTTCTTCCCTTACCGAAAGGATTTTCTTCCAGTTTTTACTATAAAAGCAAAATAAACTGCTACAATTTAACAGTTTCTGACCTCAAAGCTAAAAATGTTGACTGTTTCTTTTGGATCGAAGCTGAAGGAATGCGTGGGTCTAATGAAATCGGAACATGTGTTCTTTTGTATATAAAAAATCTTGTGGAAAAATCGGAAAATTCTCAAGAGTTAGATCTCATTTTTTATTCCGACAACTGCTGTGGGCAGCAAAAAAATAAATATTTGCTCTCAATGTACTTTTATGCAATTCAAAAGTATAATTTACGAAGCATAACCCATAAGTTTTTGATTAAAGGTCACTCTCAAAACGAAGGCGATAATGTCCACAGCGTAATAGAGAAGCAAGTGAAAAGGCACATAGGAAGTAAACCTATATACACCCCTGACCAATATATCACTTTAATATCAACCGCTAAAAAGACCGGAGTACCATACAGAGTTCATGAATTAGTACATGATGAATTTTACGATTTTAAATCCCTACAAGAAGAATGGGGTCGGAATTTCAGTATAAATGAATCCAACCAAAAAGTCAACTGGGGTAATATTAAGGTACTACGAGTAGAAAAGGAAAATACCTCTTCGTTTCTGTACAAAACTTCTTATAAAAATCAAGATTTTTTAAAAGTGTTTGTAGAAAAAAACAATAACAACATAAAACCTGATACGTATTGGAAGACCTACAAGTAAGTTTTTACTTTTTACTGCATCTTTATTAGGGTGGGGAGATTTGAACACAATCACGTGCGCCTGGAGCCAAACCATTGCGATTTTCGATCCAACACCCAAATAAAAATTGTAGCCCAGACAATAATTAAGAACTCTTTTGAACATCGCAAAATCATTGGAACACTCCTTCAGGCAGTTTTGAACTTGAGACCGTGCATATTTTATGGAAAACGTCGATAAATGTCGACACTCCAGACCAAAATATTTTTGTGATGTACTAGAGAGTTACTAATTATTGTCTCGGCTACAATTTTTGTCTGTGTGTTGGATCGAAAATCTTAATAGTTCGGCTGTTATATGACAAAAAATCAGAAAAAATTATAAAAATTCAAGTGAAAGACCGGGGCACCCTAAAATCATGCAGCCGATTATATTTTTTCCTTCCATACAAATCTCCCCACCCTAACCATTAGTCCTTACAAAATGTCGGGTTTGTATTTATTTCAGATTATGTCCTGCTTATATGGGTATGTTACCAATATCAGATAACAAAAAACGAGATATAAGAGACTTAATTGAAAAAAACATAATTCCAAAGAAATACTACGAAACGTATTATAAATATCTGATAGATAACTAAAACTAATATATTTTACTATTATTTATGTTTGTGTTCAAATCAACGTATGAATAAATGTTGCTTTATTTCTTTTTTAAATACATTTTTATCGTGTTATTAATCACAGCAGATAATTTCAGTTAAAAGGGCACAAGTCGAAATAATACCGCCACTACGCGGATATTTTCAGTTAAACGGGCACAAGTCGAAATACAACCTCCTCTTAAACAAACTTTGTTTCAACAAAAGGGTAGTAACTCGGAAATTGGTTATATTTTTACAAATACTTATCGAAATGAAACGAAATCAAGTTTTGTAATATAGTTAACAATATATCTTTACGATGACATCGTTAATTTACTTAATATACCATTAGCAATAACATAAACAGTTTTTTGTCTCTACTGAAAAATTGCAAATTTCGAGTTGCTACCCTTTTTTTGAACAGGTGCGATATGTGAGCAGCTTTGTGTAGGACAAAACTTCAATGCTGCGGCAATTCAACGACGACGACGATTAAGAGTTCAATCATAAATATGAAAATATTCATAATTTACATACATATGTACATATATGCATATTTATTTAAATACTGATACTACACACGATACGATAACTATGTTATGTATCGAACCAAAATTTTGCGAAAAGGGAAATAAGAAAACATTATCACCAAAAACTAAAGCAGAATATACTAAACACAGCCTATGGACATTTGATCAAGGGACTAGCCCGCCAAATGTGTTGTTACCAATGCGTTTCTGTTGACCAATTCTCACAGAGGGTCACATACAAACACCGGCATTTACCCTGCCAGCAATTGGAAGTGAGTTTTATCTAATTTTATAAATGAGGAACTTTTTGGTGTCTAATTTTCTGTAAAAATGCGACATTTGTCTAATATACAATAACAATTGCATTGTTATCCCATTTGTATCGTATCCAGTCACCATTTAGAAAAGAATACGATAGACAAATAACAACAATAACATATGTATCTAAAAATAAATGTAAGCTATCTCATTTCTATCCCAATGAAGGATGGAAATTAGATAGACATATCTATTTTCCATCCTTTATTTGGATACAAATTAGACAGCTTACATTTATTTTTAGAATTGTTGTAAGTTGACCAAATAAGACATTTGTACACAGATGGTTATATACGCAGGTGGTGCAATGGTAAGCAGGCTCGCTTTGCAATCTGAATGTCCGGGGTTCGATTACCAGGTCAGGCGACATCACATTTTTCAAATGACAAAATTAATATAAGCGACAATTCCTGAAACAATTATAAAAATATAAATAATGAATTAAATTAAATAATAAAAAACCAAAAAGTCAAAAATAACCCAAACAAAGGATTAACAACAACAACAATAAAACAAAACATAAAATAAAATAAAAAGGAATTAAATTAAGTTAAAAAGAAAATCAAAATAATTTTTTTTTTTCTTTTTTATTTATTATTATGTATTTTTATCAAGTTTTTAGCTATATTAATGTTTTATAGTTAAAAAAAAAGATTTGTCATTAAAAAAATGTCGGCTGGCCTGGGAATCGAACCCGGGCATTCAGATTGCAAAGCGAGCATGCTTACCATTGCTCCACCGATCTTATCGTTTTAATAACTTTCTGAAGTGTCCAATTAGACACTCAAAAAAGTATCTAATGAGTGGAACAGTTCTTCCCGAGAGCTTTATCTTTTTGGATAAGAATGCGACTATCGCATTCGTTTGTGCAATCTAATTGAAGTGACTCATTGGACAATAAACAGATAGCAAATGTTGGCAGGGTAACGTTTTGTGAATGTTATCTCTACATTGATGCTCCTAATTTCTAGGTCGTACACCCAGCAAATAATTTGGTTCGACGAAGACATCGGAGTTTTTTTAAATCATAATCCACCAATAGTTTAATACCCTTTATAATTTGGTATAGAAGTTTCTATCACGATCCGTTGCAAGGAGTAATGTGCTTTTTACATTAACTCGAAAAACAGGTTTTAGGGCTGTTTCGTCATTTATTTGCTAAAACAGGCAACATTTTGCGTCATTTACCATACAAAAATAAATGACGATAGCTGCGTCATTTATTCTAAACAACGCACGAAAACACCATACTATTATACGCAACGCTGCTTTTTTGTCATAAACTACCAAAAAATGCAAATGTTTTATGATGTCTTTGTTTGTTTGTGTGTGTTGTCGAAAAAACAAAAATACTCAAACGATGACAGAAGTGTAAATAAATGGTTAAAAGACTTGCAAAATTTATATATTTTTTTAATTTTGAATTAAGTCGAGTTAGTTGGTAAACAATAGTGTTGTGAAATTCTTATTTTTTGGAATTAAAATTATTGTGTGCGTGTGTATGTGTTATTGTATCCGTGTGTATGTGCGATTGTGTGCGTAAGCAAATGACGCAAAAAATAGATGTAAATACACTTCATTTGTTTCTAGGATTTCGTAAAACGAAATCATTTAATGTGCATATGTAAATTGGACTTAAGAATCTTGAATCAATGCGAGGGCGTAAGTTCACAATTTTCCTTTATCCAAGGAAATATACATATCTCAAATGCATAATCTTATATTTTTAAGGAAAATTGTCAGCGTGGATAATCTTTGGTACTGGGAAGACACGGTGGATGAGAGTCAGAGCGAAAAAAAGAAGTTTCATTAAAAAAATTTATAAATTGTCTCTGGGGAAACTTTATTTATAACACAATTATAATCTATATAGCGTCATTAGGAGAAGCAAAAACGTTATAAAATGAAAAACTGTTTTATGGAATATTAATCTTATGAGGGCGAATATTTGAGATATTCTCAATCATATACGAATAGGAGTAAGTAATGAAACCAAAACCGCAGAAACGGCTGGTTTTGGGATCCGTCATTACAAAAAAAAAATAAAGTTCAATGTTATTCCATTTTCCAAAATGCCATTTCTTGAATAGGATCGTTTTTTTTTTTTTTTTTTTTTTTTTTGAATTTAGAAGCTTGAAATTTTGCAAGGGCACTTATTTTAGTTTTATGTATTAGATTCCATCAAAAAACGAATTTTCATTTTTTTTTTGGAGATACGTCTTATATATAAAAGCAAATGGTGTTAGTTACTACGATTATAATTCTAGAACCGCTGAACTGATTTTGACAATTCGCACCAATTCGGAATGGTCTCATGGCAGAAAAGAATAAAACTTAAAAAAATCGCGAAAATCTGCGAAAAACTTGCAAAAAATATATTGAAGAAAGTTAAATTTTCCACACATTTCTTTGGAACTTTTATTATTGATTTAGTATGCCTATGCGCTTGCCCGTTTTTAGCGAAATCTGTATATGCACTAACTGTATGTGACATTTTATATTTCAGTTTTGTAAAAAAATTTTATTTACTACAATAAATTTACTTTGAATTGAATTTTTTTGAAAGAAATGAAAAAATCTGAATTGTAAACTATTATTAGCGGTGTGGTGTGCAATCATTTTTGGAGGCTTATTTGAAAATCTAGATGGGTGAATATTGCGAAAAGTCTTGTTTTTGGGGTCGAAAACGGCAAAGTGCGAAAATGCGAAATTTTTAAATATTAAAACAACAATGGGATTAAGCGAGCATATTTTCGAAAAATCAGAAAATGGGTGTAAATAAATATTTTTCGGCTTATACTGTTTTTTAAGACAATTTCATGCATTAACTTTGCGATGGGCAATTTCTTTTTGTCATTACCGTAGTTAGAAAATAACCACGGTATTGCGTGTCACGGTATTGATGGAAACGTAATTGTTCTTGGATTTAAATGTGAAAATCTTCAAAGACGACTACATACAGAATTGTACCCATTTCTGTAGATTGAGGCAGATAAAATCTTGAAAATACCAAAAATCGTCCCATAGGGTTTATCAGGCGTCTATATCAAAAAGTGATCTGCACAGACAAAATTCTGAAGGAATGTTTTGTAGCACCAACAAAGATTAAAAAGAAATTTCAACCATTTCGGTGTGATAATGAGATTTAAACCTTCAAAATATCTAAAAACGGAAGGTACCGATCCATGGAGACTATATCAAAACGAAGATTAAATAAAAACAAGTAATAACGCCATTAACGAGTTGTATTGAAAATATGACGGTACTGTACCGTTTTATTGGACGTATATAAAATATTTACATATACTGAAAATTGTTTGCAAGAAAGTTATATATCCCATAGCAAATACCAAAGTTATATATCCCATAGCAAAGACTTTAAGTTATCTAAAATATATCTCGCATTTTTCTCCATTCAAATTAAAATTAAGTTCGCTGTGCCAACTTTTTCACCACAACGACCTCAAATACGTGCTTTTGTTATAAGCGTAATACTCCCCATGTAGTACTGATGTGTTTTTTTATAACCCAAAAGTGTACTGTACATAGTCTTCAAAATTATTTCGATAACAAATTTAATTTGTGGATGGTATATATATCGTAGAGCATATCAAACATTTCAACTATCGAGTAGCATTCTATTATAAATGCATTATTGCCCACATCCTTTTGTTCAAAATGGGCAAACAGATGTAGTTTGAATCAATTTCGATACATTGATGTTCCTTGGGGAAGCAAATAACCACTGGGAAGAACTATAATCATTAATTCATTAACATTGGTTACGTTTTTCAAGCGTTGCCATTTATATAACAGTTTTCTAACTGACGTTCTGATATTGATTTCTCATTCACACAGCCCCGATACAGGAGAAGATTTAAGAACCCGTAAGCAGCAGATTGTTTTCAAATGAAATTTTCCTACATAACATTGGTATTCTTTCTATGAAACACAAATAATATACATTTTTTTTTTTTTTTGAAATATGGCAAAGGATAATGGATTCAATTCGAAATTAACCCATAATAATTAAAATTAGTTTTTTTTCTGTTATATAAAATCCTCGATTGTAAATTCCTTATTATACCCTCAGCATTTATGCTAACGAGGGTATATACACTTTCATAAGGGCAAAATGTGCATCATTGAAATAATGGTTTTAGACCCCAAATATGTTTGGACGAAATGTGTTTCAGACAATTTGGAGTAGATTGAGCAATGTCCGTCCGTCTGTCTGTCTGGCTGGAGCGCACGATAACTCTCGAACGGATCAACCGATTCGGTCCAAAATTTGGCCTTCGTAATATTATGTCCAAACTTAGTTTAAGTTCGAAGATGGTTTATATCAGTCGACTCCTTCCGGTACCTCCACCACAAAAGTTCGAAAATGTTCGGAAAATTTGTACGTACGATAACTCTTGAAGGAAGCAACCGATTTGATCCATAATTTGCAACTCGTGAAATGTCTACCACACTTAGATGAGGTTCCAATATGGACTCAAACGGTCCGCTTCTTCGGGTACCTCCAACACAAAGTTTCGGATAAGTTCAGTTTAGGACCTGGTCTCGAATCGCATTGATTTTTATTTTTATTTTAGTTGCCAAGGAAAAACTTCTCATTGAACTTTTTTCTTTGCTTACCTTTATACTTCGAGCTGACGATTGATGTTTGGGTATAAAAAGTTTCTTGTTGAAGAAGTTATTGAAAAATAACTTCGGTGGAGTATATCCACAAACAAGAAACAAGGGAACTGATGAGATCCAGTGGCGTGGATCGAAACTATAGTATTCCCTGCCTTACCCCTTGGCGAACAATGCCAAATCTTTTCCACTAATAAAATAGTTGTTTTAAAATATTAAAACAACAACAATGGGATTAAGCCAGACTATTTTGAAAAAAAACAAAATTTTAGCAAATTGTATTTACTGCTTCCCATTCGACGGTACAAGTTTCACCAGGGGCAAGTCCATACTTCCTGAGAAAATAGCCTGAAAGTCGCACAAAACCCCTATGACACCGTGTGAGGTGGGTGGAGCGCAAGAGAAGTCTCGAACGGATCTGCCGATTGTGTCCAAAATTTGGTCTTAGTAATATTTTGTCCAAACATAGTTTAAGTTCGAAGATAAGCCATATTGGTCCACTCCTTCAGATACCTCCCCCACAAAATTTCAAAAATGTTCGGAAAAATTTTTCGTACGGTAACTTTTGAAGGAAGTGGCTGAATTGATCCATACTTTACACATCCTAATACCAGATATAGATCAGGTTCAAATATGGACTATATTTGTCCACTTCATCCAGTACCTCCCAAATAAAATTTCGGATAAGTTCACTTTAAGACCTGCTATCGAATCAATTTGGTTTTTGTTTAAGCAAGCATTCGCTGCCTCAATTACGAAGGTAAAAGTTTTTCAGGGGCAAATCCACACTTCTTGACCAAACATCCCGATAGTTGTAAACACCCCCTATGGCACCATATGTAGTGGCTGGAGATCCACTTCCATAATAATCAATGTCGATCCATTCCTTTAAGTATTTCCTCTGCAAAACTTTTGCTCTTTAATCCTAATCAACAGTTTTGTCGTTTCATACGCCCAAAATTGTTAAAACCCTCTAAATACATACGTTTTTGGAAAAAAATTTTTTCAATATACACAGGCTGAGGGTATATCTCTGTCGGCCAAGCCGACTGATACTTTTTTACTTGTTGAATTTCTAAAGTCAGCATCTCCACGGCTCTGGGAACACAATCCACGTAACATTCGTATAAGATAAACAATGATTGTGTCAGTTGCCTCAACTGGAACAGTGACCATATTTCTTAAGTATTACCAAATCACTCATTCGACATTAAAATTTATATATTCGGTATTGAGTAAGACCATTTTCTTTAGACACAAAAAATTTATAAATTTTGTTCCAGTAAAATCTCTACGTGACTCTGGCTCCTACTTGAGTAAGAGATCACGGTTCTTAAATTGTGAGGACGAGGACATTTTGTTTTGAATTCATAATGCGCAATTTACAAATTGCTCGAAAAACTTGTTATTACTTCCAGCTTTTTACGTCGCACGGTGGTCGAAACCACTGATCAGCGGCGCGAAATTAATAACTTGGAAACGAATGGAGATATCTTTCTGAAATTTTGCACAAGCGTAGTATGTGTCCGTGTGTAATAATGGACTAAATATGAACAACATCGGCTAATATTTTGGTAGAGCCCCCATATAACGGTACCTCCTGATATTCGGTATTTTGAGGATTTACGCCACCATTTCCTTCCAAATTAGTTGTAATTTGGTACTTAGGGTTTCTATGGATCACTAAACCTTTCCACCAAAAATTGTGGACATAGGTCCTCGTTTGGGTACAGGCCCCTTTTAAGGTACCTCCCGATTTTCAGTATTTTAGGGGTTTAAAGCAGACATGGCCAAAAAGAGAACGGAGAAAATTCAAAATATTGGCAACTTATAACAGTGTGTTAGTAAGTTTGTATTCACGCAAGCTATAAAACAATAACAAATCAAAACATTTGTTCTCTTTTGTACGCTCTTTCTGTGCATTCGGGTCGTGTGTGTGTAAATTGCCGAAAATCATCGACACCGCCGTGCCAAAGAAGAACACATTTGGTTTAAAGCTACATTTTCCGGCCAAATTAGGTGTCATTTGGTATTTGAGGTTCCCAGTGGACACAAACGTTCTCCACCAAAAATTGTGGACATAGGCCTACGTTTTGATATTGTCCCCATATAACGGTACCTAGCAATATTCGGTATTGTTAGGATTTTGTCTAAATTTTCAGACCAAATAAGCTGAATTTTGACATAGAAAGTTCTCGTTGGTTATACATCTCCTCCACCAAAAATTGTGAACATAGGTCTATATTTTGATATAGCCCCCATATAACTGTACCGGCAGATTTTGGGTATTTTGAGAATTTGAGCTATTTTTCAAGACCATTTATCAGCAGGATTTGTGGCTATTTGCAGCTAAATTGAGGTTTTTCGGAATCTAGGAAATCCAAATTAATTAGAAAAACAAAAATTGGACTGTACCTTAGATAACCTTTGTAGTTACGCTCCATTCAACAAAAGTATATTGCACTAAAAAACATAAAAAAAATAATAATTTTTGAAAATTTATTGCTATATTACTATGTAATTCAGGCTACATTTTTTTAATATAACTTACACCCTCCCCTATCAATAAAAAATAAACTTTGTTCAGTTTTATTACGAAATTATTTAACAATTAAACAAATATGAAATCAAGTTTTTATCAACAATTTTGTTAAAATCTGATGCATCAACATTTCTTGCACTTGACAGTGAATAACTGAGTGAATATTTACAACAACAAAAATTAAAAACAAAATTTTAGTCAGCAGAGTGTCTGTAATCGATACAATGGAAAACATTTCGTAAGTTTATAGTTTGATTTTCTGACTTTCGCGCCGCTAGATCAATGGTTTCGACCAGTGTGCGTCGTCCTAATACATCAAATCAAAGAATTAACAATGTTCATTTGAACTCTAATAATCAATGTCAATACTCGTCCGACGAAGTTCGCCACTAGTAAATCAATAAAAATAATGAATAAGAAAAAATAAATTTTAATTTGAAATAAATAAAATAAATTAAAATAATGACTTTTTGGTCCAACACACGGTATGATGAGATGGATACGACACCCATGCAACCAAGGGGCAACTCCATTAGGTATGGAACGTTGATCGTTTCCGAAGGACCTGTCCTTCCCAGTCTGGTTGCCTTGTGGAAGAGACTGTGGAAGAATAAATGGCTCACCCTCCTACATCCCCCACCATCAACAGTAGTAAGCGGTGCAATTGTGCTCTAAGCTTGTGGACAATCCCCCATGAGATGTTTCATAGGTAGAATTCTAAAAGATAAGATTCGCCATGTTTAACGCTTCGAGAAACAGGAGCTGGAAGGGTTATGGAGCTTCGAATTTGCGGAGATATGATATGTTTACCAGATCTCTAATTCTATGAGGTAGGATGATGAGGGGCAGAGTCAGACTAGTGGCCCGACAACATGCGAGTGCGAAGATAGTGTGGCCTTTTGAGGATCCACGGGAATGTGCTAAGAGGATGTTCGAACGTAAGTCGTGCAATCACTCCGCATCGTACGCCAAAGACCCGCTCGCAGATAGTTTTTAGAAGTCCAACCAGGGATGGCCTGCAAAGGTAGCCACGGGCAATAACCCATACACCTTCAATTGAGAGCACGAAACCTGCGTGGATAATCACCCTAGAGGAGTCTGATCCCGAAGACAGGGTCAATGAGAACCATTAGTTGACGAAAAGTCGTCTGGCAAGGGAGCAATTATCAAGTGTGTCAAAGTCATTAATTCTCAGGACAACGAATCGAAAGTTTTCCTCATCCGAATATTGGGAAGGCTGCAAGCTGGCCCGTTCTCTTCTCTAAATCTTATTCAACTCTACAATAACAGTAACGGTGATACGACAGTAATGATATTAGAAGTAAGCTCGGGAAGGGCTTTGGTGGTAGCCTCGGTAAAATGCCGTATGAAGTACCCGACGCACGAAGTCAAGTAGTGCTCCAACTAGTGGACGTGACATAGGGTGGTTGCAGTTTGGTGATGGATTGTGATGCAAATGCTCATCACATCAAGTTTTATCAACTTTCGATTTCATTATACCCTCCACCATAATATGGGGGGGTATTATTAAATTAGTCATTCGGTTTTTTATTGCGCTATAAAACTTTCCCATGGTGCTACAGAACTTTCCCCCAGAAAGTTGTCAGTACAGGACCACTATTTGATATACCACCCATGGGCCGGTACCTCCGAAATGGCTGAAATTTGGTACTTAGTATTCGTTGGGGGTATAAAACTTTTCCCCAGAATTTTGTCGGTATAGGTCCACGCCTTCATACAGCCCCGATAAAACGGTACCTACAGATTTTAGGTATTTTGAAGGTTTTGGCCTCAATATTCCTCCGAAATTACTGAAACTTGGTATTTAGTATTCATTTCCAAAAATTTCCATATGAATTTTGCCGGTATAGGCTCATGCCTTCATATAGCCCCCATAAAACGGTAACTCCAGATTTGCGGTATTTTGAAGGTTGTGGCCTAAATATTCCACCAAAATGGCTGCAATTTGGTATTTAGTCCTCATTTGGGGTATAAAACTTTCCATATGGAATTTGTCGGTATTGGTCCATCCCTTCATATATCCCCCGATTTTCAGTATTTTCAAGGTTCTGGCCTCAATATTCCACCGAAATAACTAAAATTTGGTATTTAGTCTTCATTTGGGGTATACAACTTCCCATATGAAATTTGTAGGTATAGGTCTACGTTTTCATACAGCACCCATAGAACGGTACCTCCAGATTTCCGGTATTCTGAAGGATTTGCCATCAATATTCCTTCGAAATGGCTGAAATTTGGGGTATAAAACTTTCCATATGAAATTTGTCGGTCGTTATGACTTTTCAAAATTTTTTTTTTCAAAAATGATTTCCTGTAGCACGGATGAATGAACTTTTCAATATTAATCACTAAAATAACGTTTATTACATTGAAATATAAACAACTTAAGGCACAAATCGATTTAAAAAAATATTTTTTTTGAAAAAATGTATGAAATTAAAAAAAATCTCAAAAATTTTTTCCTGTTGCTCGAATGAAAAAAACTTAAGCCTACTAGTAACTAAAATAACGTTTATTCCACTCTATTATTGAAAAATGTCACGCACAAACCACTTTGAAAAAACTTATTTTTTTCTTTGTTAAACGATTATATCTTAAATTAGTGAGAAACAAATATGTCAGTTTGGTTATCTCATGTGGCTCTAAAGTTTATTTTCAATTATATATTTGCTTACAGTGATTTCAAAAATTTGTCCATAATTCTTATAAATTAAAATTTTATACGTGACTTTTTATTCATCGAATCACCTTATAATTAAGATTTTATGTAATCATATGTAGAAACTCATCACGCCATGATACAGGGATATGAGGTTGTAGAAAAGTCATAACCCTGATGAACATATGCAGCTTCACGTCGAAAACGCCTATCACAATAATTGTTGGCAAACTTCCGACATATTCCATACCGAAATCATAAGAAATTTGAAAATATGAGATATATTTATATTTTTCCCAACATAACTTCGAGACCGTTCTTTATAAGAAGATCAGAACCATTCAGTAATAGTAATTTCAACATTTGACCCACTTAATTTGAAAAAATCTAAATTAAATCATTTAATTTAAATGTATTTGCTGGGATGCATAGTGAATTGATTTTACATTACGTTGTTGCAGCAAACTAATATGTTGGCCATTGTTCGCCTTCCCTTTATCCTCCCTTGGTATTTGTTCAACTCAGTAATGTTGTATTTTATGGTGTTGTTATTTAAAATTTTGAGACAAACCAACAAACTATTGAACACAACAAGCGAAAATGACAAGAGATTATTAATTTTTTGCACAAATATTGTAGCCGCAAACAGCAATCGAACTTCAACAACTACAACAACATTTGTATCAATAAACATAAAATGCAACAACAAATCGTTCAGCCCGACAATATTTAAAAGACATCTCCAACATTGGCAGCAACAAAAACCAAAAAAAAAATTCAACAGCATTGTCATATCTTCATGATGGACCCATGGTCTGTAACAAACTTATATCCTGTACTCAAGTACAGAAGGACAGACCTCTGTATGTAAAACGTATACCGATTGTTGGCAACTGCTTCTTTCCCCAAATGCTCGATTGTCAATGACCAACACCAAAGACGTGTTGTTGTTGTCATTTGGTTGGTAAACATAGCATTGGGAGAGCGGCAATTGAAGGGAAATTTTGTGACTTTGTAAATTTTTTGGCGACGAGTTTGCACAACATGCTCTCACGTTGAGTTGTTATTAACGCGTACTGTGTGGAAGACGCCACAAAGCCGCCGATCATCATCGACGTCGTTGTCTTCTTCTTCTTCTTCTTAGTTGGACTTTCTTTAAACAATTTACTACCACCATATGCACGTTACGGTTTGGTACATGATAATTCCGTTGTTCCTTACGTACGTGGTACGTGTTTTGATCTTGTGTCGTTTTTTTCTGTTCGTTGGTTCCTTTGCTTATGACCACCGACCATCACTTACTTCTGTCCTGCCGCCTAGCCTATACTGAGTGGTGAGCGAATTGAAATTGAATAAATGTATTTTATTGTCTCTGTGTTCTTCACTTGGTTGTCGTTGTTATCGCTGATGTCGTTGGTTTTTATTTCCCCTTTTCGGAACGTGTACGAGTATTTCAGGCTGGCTGGTTGGAAATTGTGGCCTTTGTCGTCATAGTTGTCTTCGTCGTTCTTAAAGTATCCAGCCGTGCTAAAATTGTTTTGACTTAAATTGCATGAAATCTCATTAAAGTGGGGTTTCAGCCAGCAGCACCAGAGCGGTAAGAGCCAACGAATTGTAACTCAGAATGAATGACTTTCAATGGGGTGCAAACGAATTGAATGAAATTGAAATTTTCTAATTTTTAATGAAATAATTTACAATCGTTTTTTAGTAATTAATCATGTGGTAAAGTATCTTAGAGGGAGAGTTGTAGTGGAATAACAAAAATGTCCTCAGAACAATCTGGTACAGAAAGAAACGATTCTTTAATTTGTTTCCA